>NC_091286.1:662443478-662760731 GCF_032444005.1 Ranitomeya imitator | reverse complement strand
GGAGTGGGAGGTTCTGATTATTGAGGATGTTAACCTCAGGTCATTAGCAGAACGGAGGGCACGGGTAGGGTGGTAGACTGAGACCAGAGAGGAGATGTAGGGTGGTGTTGAGTCTTGGAGTGCTTTGTGGGTGAGGGTAATAGGTTTGTACTGGATTCTGGAGTAGATGGGTAACCAGTGTAATGACTGGCACAAGGTAGAGTCATCGGTGTAACGGTTGGTGAGGAATATGATCCTGGCTGCAGAGTCGAAAGTAAGAAAGGGACGAATTCTAGAAATGTTTTTGAGGTGCAGATAACAAGAGCGAGCCAGTGATCGGATGTGGGGGGTGAATGAAATCTCGGAATCAAGTATGGCCCCAAGACAGCGGGCATGTTGCTTTGGAATAATGGTGGAACCGCACACGGAGATGGCAATGTCAGGCAAAGGTAGGTTAGTAGAGGGAGAAAACACGAGGAGTTCAGCTTTTGACAGGTTCAGTTTCAGATAGAGGGAGGACATGATGTTAGAGACAGCGGTGAGACAATTACTGGTGTTTTCTAAAAAGGTCGGCGTGATGTCAGGAGTAGAGGTGTATAATTGGGTGTCATCAGCACAGAGATGGTACTGGAAACCAAATCTACTAAGAAACTGAAGTCCATTTTTTCCTATTAGCCATTAGAAAAATGAAACACTTGGGGCTAAAGCAACATTTTAGTGGTAAAAATGTTATTATTCTTTCTTCACTGCTCAGTGGTATGAAATTCTGTGACACACCTGTGGTGTCATTATGAATGATGATTGCACCCTTAGATTAATTCATTTGGGAGCATAGTTTGTAAAATGAGGTCACTTATGGGGGGTTTCTGCTGTTCCGGCACCTCAGTGGCTCTGACAATGTAACATGGCACCGTCAAACCAGTCAAGTAAAATCTGAACCCCAATATTGTGCTTCTTCCCTTCTGAGCTTTGCATTGTGCCTCAAAAGAAGTTTTCGACCACACATGGGGTATCGGTGTACTCAGGAGAAATGACACAAGAAATTTTGGGGTACAATTTCTCCTACTATCCTTGTGAAAATGAAAAGATGTGGGGCTAATTTTTTTTTTACACAACTAGATAAATTCCTTGAGGGGTCTAGTTTCCAGAATGGGGTCACTTGTGGTGGGCTACACAGTTTAGGTACATCAGGGGCTCTCCAAACACCACATGACACCCGCATCCTTTCTGGAGTGTGGCCAAATGGTAGTTTTACCCCACATATGTATCTCAGGACAATTTGCATGACAAATTTTAGATTCCATTTTCTCCTGTTACCCTTGTGAAAATGAAAAAAATTGAGGCTAAGATAATATTTTCTGGGGAAAATGTGATTTTCTCCTTTCACAGCTCAATGTTATGAACTTCTATGAAGCATCTGGGGGCTCAAGGTGCTCACTACACATCTAGATAAATTCCTTGAGGGGTCTAGTTTCCAAAATGGTGTCACTTGTGGGGGGTTTCCACGCTTAAAGCACATCAGATGCTCTCCAAACGCGACAGGGAGTCCGTTTTCGATTCCAGCCAATTTTGCATTTAAAAATTCAAACGGCGCTCCTTCTCCTGTTGCCCTTGTGAAAATAAAGAAATTTGGGTCTAAAATAATTTTTTTTTGTAAAAAAAAAAAAAAAAAAAAAAGGTCAAATGTTCATTTTTTCCTTCCACATTGCAAAAATTCCTCCACAGCATCTGAAGGGTTTATAAACTTCTTGAATGTGCTTTTGAGTGCCTCGAGGGGTGCAACATTTAGAATGGTGTCACGTTTGGGTATGTTCTGTCAGATAGGCCCCTCACAGTTACTTCACATGTGAGGTGGTCCCTAAAAAATGGTTTTGTAATTTTTGTTGTAAAAATGAGAAATCACTGGTCAACTTTTAACCCTTCTAAGTTCCTAACAAAAAAAAAATATGTTTAAAAAATTGTACTGATGTAAAGTAGATATGTGGGAAATGTTATTTATTAACTGTTTTGTGTGACATGACTCTCTGGTTTAAGGGGACCAAAATTAAAAGTTTGAAAATTGCGAAATTTTCAACAAATTTCTGATTTTTTTCACAAAGTCATTACCATTTGCAGTACAATGTGTCATGAAAAAAAAAAGTCTCAGAATCAGAGGGAACTGTTGAAGCGTTCCAGAGTTATTACCACATAAAGTGACACTGGTCAGAATTATAAAATTTGGCCTGGTCATGAATGTGAAAACAGGCTTGGAGGGGTAAAGCGTCAATTAACTTTTCTTCAATCAATAGTAGAGGCAAATGTAAGAAACATTGTAGTGTACTTCATCAGAGAAATATGCTTCTTTCTCCACTTATGAGCCACTTCTCGCTTTGCTTTCTGAATTCATTATGTCATCTAAAAACTGTTAAAAATCAATACATGATGAACTGCTAGCTCACTGAGAGATCAGATTACAGCTGACCATGGATGTGGGGAGGGAGGCGGAAAGAGAGGCAGAAATTGCTGCAACTCCGATTAAGTGATTTATTGTATCCCAGTGGTGGATTTGTTGGAAACTAGCAGGTGCGTAGAATGCAGTGACACACAGGCAGAACAAGGGTTAACAGGTTTATTTATAATAAACAATGGGGAAAGCTATATAAAATATAGATACACGGGTGCAGGGGAGAACAGTGAAGAGGAAACAATGGTTCAACTTATCAGTCTCTTGGTCTTGGAAGAAGGTGGCTGGAAGATCCCTCGGGGGCGCGTTGCAGGCGGTGTGAGATGTCTCCCGTCCGGTACCGTAGAAAATAGATGCACTGTTTCTGCACGGTGACAAGTCCTCTGGGTCCTCCGCCAAGTGGTCTCCTGGTCCAGGTACGAGATGCTGTACGGGGGCAAGCACGCGGCACAACAGCTAAGTTCCTGCTTGTTTTTCTCTTGTTTGCTATTTTTCTGTCCAGCTTGCTCTTTTGATTTTTGTCTTGCTTGCTGGAAGCTCTGGGACGCAGAGGGAGCGCCTCCGCACCGTGAGTCGGTGCGGAGGGTCTTTTGCGCCCTCTGCGTGTTTTTTTTGTAGTTTTTGTGCTGACCGCAAAGTCACCTTTCCTATCCTCTGTCTGTTCAGTAAGTCGGGCCTCTCTTTGCTAAATCTATTTCATCTCTGTGTTTCTGATTTTCATCTTACTCACAGTCATTATATGTGGGGGGCTGCCTTTTCCTTTGGGGAATTTCTCTGAGGCAAGGTAGGCTTATTTTTCTATCTTTAGGGCTAGCTAGTTCCTTAGGCTGTGACGAGTTGCATAGGGAGCGTTAGGAGCAATCCACGGCTATTTCTAGTGTGTGTGATAGGATTAGGGATTGCGGTCAGCAGAGTTCCCACGTCCCAGAGCTTGTCCTGTATTATTATTAACTATCAGGTCTTTCCGTGTGCTCTTACCCACCTGGTCCATTATTGTCCTAACCACCAGGTCATAACACAAAACACCCCAAAAAGGGACCCCCATAGTCCAGTGTATGTCAAAGTAACTAATAGTCTATACCAGATAAGTCAGCACAACAATATATCATGACCACAGACTTCCTAAAAAAGTTAAGTGTCACTAAATATCATAGCAAGTGCAAGAATTCTGTTGTATATGAGCAAGGCTTACCGGTAAAGGGGCGTGATGTGGAACCCCGACGCGCGTTATTTTGTGGTACAATATTTTTAACTTTTATATGGATTAATAAAAATAAAATGTGTTATCTAATCTTCATCAATGCTCTGTATTCTCCTCCTTATTCATATAGTTTGCAACAACGTATCAACCTAAAGTCTAGGATTGGACTAATTCTTCATAGATACTATGTAACATGTGGAAGTAATCTTCAGGGATCTCATATGTAGAAAAACTAGGTTTGAAAAGAACAAGTAACAAATGTATTGGAGATTACGACAGGCAAATGCTTATGGTGATTGGCACAATCAAAAAGATTTAAAGCCACCAATTCAGCGGCCGCATCAGTACCATGGCTGCCAATAGCCTGAGATCTCCTGGACAGTCCAAAAAATGGGGCACTTTTTTCCTGTGTCTGTATTAAAATATGATGCATCCATGTTTTTTTTTTAAGCCTGGAGAAAATTGCACAGGTTTTTATGACTGTATTTATCGCATTTTACAGTTCACAGTGAATGAAGCTAAGGCCTTCATATAGGATTTATGGGATGCAGTCATCTATCACTTAAAAACTTATTGATTCTTTATGGTCATCTAATGTGTTGTAAAAAAAAAACGTTAGTGTAAAAGACTAGGCACTTGAGTGGTACAATAAATAAGGATATGATATTGATTGCTGAAAATCCAGACAACAATCAGAGACGTTTCGGTCAAAACATGACCTTCATCAGTCATAAAGCACAGCCTTACCCTGCGCTGGTGCGTGCAGTTTGGCTTCATCCATGCATATTAAAAGTTCCAAGTGCAACTTCACTGCGGTTGGAACTTTTTTCCTGTTTTCCAGTGCAGAAAATGTTAAAAGCAATGGTGCTGTTCAAAAGTACAAGTTGTCCCACAAAAAACAAGCCCTCACATGGCCATTTTGACAGAAAAATAATAAAGTTATGGCTCTAGGAATAAGGGGAGCAAAAAACATAAATTCAAAAACTGAAATACCCCTAGACATTAAGGAGTTAATAGTCAGCTGTAATCTGATCATTCAGTGACCTGGCAGTTAACAAATCCAAATGCCTTAACCACATTTAGGGTCCACATGTTTATCATTTCTGCATCTGTGACAGCCTGCCTAATTAATGGGGGCTTGCCTCCAGAAGCATGTGCTTGGCATAACTTATTGAGCGCTACAACGTACTGGTGACTACAACGTACTGGGCACTACAGCGACGGTTTGCAATTTTCACTCAGCAACATCCACTTCTGCTTCTTTCTGGAAAACACCCATGGAGTCACCACACCTGTAGATACCAAAGGAGCGTCATTTCCAAAATGGGGTCACTTGAGTGGGGAATCTGCTCTATTAGCACTTAGGGGCTCTGTATATTGAGTCCGCAAACTATTCTAGGAAAATCTGCGCTCTAGGAGACAAATAGCGCTCTGTCCCTCCCGAGTCTCTCCGCATGGCTGAGCAGTACTATACAGCCACATTTGGGGTATTTCCACTTTCAGCAGAAATTGTGTGACAATTTTTCGTGGCAGTTTTACCCATTTTCCCATGTGAAACTGTGAAATCTAGGTGCCAATATGATCACTGCACCCCTAGATGAATTTATCAAGAGGTGTAATTTGTAAAATGGGGTCACCACTTATGAGGGATTCTGCGGTTTTGGCCCCACAGGGGCTCTTCCAGTGGGTCATTGCACCTACAAACCATAACAGTAATATCTCCGCTATAATATGGTCCACCTTCCCTTCTGAGCTTTGCACTATAGGGTATTGGCGCACTCAGGAGAAATTTTTACAAATAATAATAATAATTTTATTTCTATAGCGCCGACATATTCTGTAGCACTTTACATTTTAGAGGGGACTTGTACCGACAACAGACATTACAGCATAATAATAAGCACATACTGTAAATCAAAACAGATACCAAGAGGAATGAGGGCCCTGCTCGCAAGCTTACAATCTAAAGTAGAGACAGAGAGCTATTAAATGCATAAGGCATGTGAGAACATGATGCGAGGAACCTGCTTATGGTAAAAATTTTGAATGGGCCACACAGGGATCGTTAGGTTAATGCGTTGAGGCGGTAGGCCAATCTGAACAAATGCGTTTTTAGGGGACGCTTAAAACTGTGGGAATTGGGGATTAATCTTATTAACCTGGGTAGTGCATTCCAAATGTCAAAAAATCGGCGCAGCACGTGAAAAGTCTTGGAGACAGGAGTGGGAGGTTCTGATTATTGAGGATGTTAACCTCAGGTCATTAGCAGAACGGAGGGCACGGGTAGGGTGGTAATCTGAGACCAGGGAGGAGATGTAGGGTGGTGTTGAGCCATGGAGTGCTTTGTGGGTGAGGGTAATAGGTTTGTACTGGATTCTGGAGTAGATGGGTAACCAGTGTAATGACTGGCACAAGGTAGAGTCATCGGTGTAACGGTTGGTGAGGAATATGATCCTGGCTGCAGAGTCGAAAGTAAGAAAGGGACGAATTCTAGAAATGTTTTTGAGGTGCAGATAACAAGAGCGAGCCAGTGATCGGATGTGGGGGGTGAATGAAATCTCGGAATCAAGTATGGCCCCAAGACAGCGGGCATATTGCTTTGGAATAATGGTGGAACCGCACACGGAGATGGCAATGTCAGGCAAAGGTAGGTTAGTAGAGGGAGAAAACACGAGGAGTTCAGCTTTTGACAGGTTCAGTTTCAGATAGAGGGAGGACATGATGTTAGAGACAGCGGTGAGACAATTACTGGTGTTTTCTAAAAAGGTCGGCGTGATGTCAGGAGTAGAGGTGTATAATTGGGTGTCATCAGCACAGAGATGGTACTGGAAACCAAATCTACTAAGAAACTGAAGTCCATTTTTTCCTATTAGCCATTAGAAAAATGAAACACTTGGGGCTAAAGCAACATTTTAGTGGTAAAAATGTTATTATTCTTTCTTCACTGCTCAGTGGTATGAAATTCTGTGACACACCTGTGGTGTCATTATGAATGATGATTGCACCCTTAGATTAATTCATTTGGGAGCATAGTTTGTAAAATGAGGTCACTTATGGGGGGTTTCTGCTGTTCCGGCACCTCAGTGGCTCTGACAATGTAACATGGCACCGTCAAACCAGTCAAGTAAAATCTGAACCCCAATATTGTGCTTCTTCCCTTCTGAGCTTTGCATTGTGCCTCAAAAGAAGTTTTCGACCACACATGGGGTATCGGTGTACTCAGGAGAAATGACACAAGAAATTTTGGGGTACAATTTCTCCTACTATCCTTGTGAAAATGAAAAGATGTGGGGCTAATTTTTTTTTTACACAACTAGATAAATTCCTTGAGGGGTCTAGTTTCCAGAATGGGGTCACTTGTGGTGGGCTACACAGTTTAGGTACATCAGGGGCTCTCCAAACACCACATGACACCCGCATCCTTTCTGGAGTGTGGCCAAATGGTAGTTTTACCCCACATATGTATCTCAGGACAATTTGCATGACAAATTTTAGATTCCATTTTCTCCTGTTACCCTTGTGAAAATGAAAAAAATTGAGGCTAAGATAATATTTTCTGGGGAAAATGTGATTTTCTCCTTTCACAGCTCAATGTTATGAACTTCTATGAAGCATCTGGGGGCTCAAGGTGCTCACTACACATCTAGATAAATTCCTTGAGGGGTCTAGTTTCCAAAATGGTGTCACTTGTGGGGGGTTTCCACGCTTAAAGCACATCAGGAGCTCTCCAAACGCGACAGGGAGTCCGTTTTCGATTCCAGCCAATTTTGCATTTAAAAATTCAAATGGCGCTCCTTCTCCTGTTGCCCTTGTGAAAATAAAGAAATTTGGGTCTAAAATATTTTTTTTTTGTAAAAAAAAAAAAAAAAAAAAAAAGGTCAAATGTTCATTTTTTCCTTCCACATTGCAAAAATTCCTCCACAGCATCTGAAGGGTTAATAAACTTCTTGAATGTGCTTTTGAGTGCCTCGAGGGGTGCAACATTTAGAATGGTGTCACGTTTGGGTATGTTCTGTCAGATAGGCCCCTCACAGTTACTTCACATGTGATGTGGTCCCTAATAAATGGTTTTGTAATTTTTGTTGTAAAAATGAGAAATCACTGGTCAACTTTTAACCCTTCTAAGTTCCTAACAAAAAAAAAATATGTTTAAAAAATTGTACTGATGTAAAGTAGATATGTGGGAAATGTTATTTATTAACTGTTTTGTGTGACATGACTCTCTGGTTTAAGGGGACCAAAATTAAAAGTTTGAAAATTGCGAAATTTTCAACAAATTTCTGATTTTTTTCACAAAGTCATTACCATTTGCAGTACAATGTGTCATGAAAAAAAAAAGTCTCAGAATCAGAGGGAACTGTTGAAGCGTTCCAGAGTTATTACCACATAAAGTGACACTGGTCAGAATTATAAAATTTGGCCTGGTCATGAATGTGAAAACAGGCTTGGAGGGGTAAAGCGTCAATTAACTTTTCTTCAATCAATAGTAGAGGCAAATGTAAGAAACATTGTAGTGTACTTCATCAGAGAAATATGCTTCTTTCTCCACTTATGAGCCACTTCTCGCTTTGCTTTCTGAATTCATTATGTCATCTAAAAACTGTTAAAAATCAATACATGATGAACTGCTAGCTCACTGAGAGATCAGATTACAGCTGACCATGGATGTGGGGAGGGAGGCGGAAAGAGAGGCAGAAATTGCTGCAACTCCGATTAAGTGATTTATTGTATCCCAGTGGTGGATTTGTTGGAAACTTGCAGGTGCGTAGAATGCAGTGACACACAGGAGGCAGAACATGGGTTAACAGGTTTATTTATAGTAAACAATGGGGAAAGCTATATAAAATATAGATACAAGGGTGCAGGGAAGAACAGTGAAGAGGAAACAATGATTCAACTTATCAGTCTCTGGGTCTTGGAAGAAGGTGGCTGGAAGATCCCTCGGGGGCGCGTTGCAGGCGGTGTGAGATGTCTCCCGTCCGGTATCGTAGAAAATAGATGCAATGTTTCTGCATGGTGACCTCTGGGTCCTCCGCCAAGTGGTCTCCTGGTCCAGGTACGAGATGCTGTACGGGAGCAAGCACGCGGCACAGCGGGTGAAGCAAACAGTTCAGCAGTCACGGCCGCAGGTGGAGCACACAGTTCAGGGGCCGCAGCCGCAGTCCAGCACTCAGCGTGCACCGCAGGAATATTACTGAGCGGGGCCTCCGCGAGGGTCAGCGGAACGGTGTCGTGAATTCTGTCTCGGTCACAGTGGGTCTCTCTGAGCTGAGCAACATTCTTCTGGACAGGATTGCTAACCGGGTAAAGCGGCCCAGAGAGCTGGCATGGGTCAGTCGAAAGGGAGTCAACCGTTTCTGTGCTCACATGCTGATTCCCAAAAGTCCCGTCTTTTCGAGCTCAACTCTATTTAAGTCGGACCCACCCCCTCTGTCGGATGTCCTGACCTGCTCCGATTAGAAATCTCTTCCTGCAGGGATAATGGTGACAGCCCTGACAGTTCCAGCCCAGACACGCAAAAGGGACCTTTAGCCCGGTCCACCGCACTACAGATTCAGGGCTACACAGCTCAGTACTGCTGCAGAATACCTTCCATTCTGCTGCTTATGCCCATTTGCTAAATAAAAACAGGAAAGCAGTAATCCCTCATACAAGTGAGACATGTACACATGACATTGTAATCTGAACTGTCACCTGAAATGATAGATATACTTTCCCAAAGGATGGACTATTTAACAGTTAGGGCACAGCTGAAAAACACCCCCATAGCATGATGCTGCCACCACCATTATAGTTGAGCGACCTTGACCTTTTTAGAGTCGAGCCGGGTTTCGCGAAACCCGACTATCTCAAAAGTCGGGTCGAGTGAAATCGGCCGATTATGACGTAACGTCGGGATCGACCGAAACACGAAACCCAATGCAAGTCAATGGGGCAGCATAGTCGGCAGTGAGTGGGGGCCAGGAAAACACCTAGGGTGCCCATTTTAATGTCAAAACCATCCATTCTTCTTAATGAAGCTTGTCAAGCGTAATTTACCTTATAATAATTGGAAGGCATTTGAAATTGGGGGTCATTTGGCTAAAGTTGTGGTGGGTAGGGCTGGTTCAAGTAATTAGTGGGCCCAGGAAATCTGGACCACGTCACGGCAGTGGAGCAGGGAGAGGTAAGTATTTCAACTTTGCAAGTGCTGTGAACCTGAGCAAGCAGGGGGGGCCCACTCGTTGGCATTGGCACTGGCAAAGGGCCCCTCAAAGTACAGCGGTGTGTTTGCACGGCGGGGGCGCCTCCCACCGGCAGCAACACTTTTGCGTACCATGAGAGGCCCTGTGCCAGTGACGTCGCCAACTAGTATTCCTCCCCCCACCTGATGAAGGAACCTGCACTTTCATCTGCACCTTCCTGTTTGTCCCCGTGTAAGGTGGTATGGTATGCGGGAAGGGGGACCTAACTTTCAGCAGGGTCACAATCTTGCAGTGTAGCGTGCACGGGAAATGTTGCGTTATGGGTCAATGTACCAGCAGACTCATCTATCACTGGCTGGGCAATGGGCAGGATGAGGAGGAAACACAGATATAGGCCCAAAGAATAAAGTGGGCTAAATGCAGTTCAAAATTGGTAACACAGGACTAATCAGGGGGCATTGCAGTGGAGGACAACTGGAATGAGAGGCTGACACAGAGAGTAGGCCCAAATCAGTAAGTAGTCGAAATGCAGTTCAAAATTGGCAACAGTAGTAAACAGGCGGCACAGCTTTGTTCAGTGGAGGAGAACAGCAAGGAGTGGCAGACACCGATAGTAGGCCCCAACCCAACTAGTAGGCCAAATGCAGTCTAACATTAACAACTACTTAACGAGCGCCTGAAAACGGAATTTCAGGACAGGAAACCAGGAGAACAGCAAGGAGCGGCAGACACCGATAGTAGGCCCCAAACCAACTAGTACGCCAAATGCAGTTGTTCCGTTTAACCACAATTTAATGAGAGCCTGAAGATAGAAGTTCAGGAAAGGCAACCTGGAGAACACCTTGGAGTGGAACACACCATCTCTCTACACCCCATACCCAATTTGTAGGTCTAATGCAGCGTAGTTTCCAACAACTACTAAACGAGAGCATGATGATCGAAGCATTGGCGAGGAAACCTGGGGAACACCTTGGAGTGAAACACACCATCTCTCTACACCCCATACCCAATTTGTAGGCCTAATGCAGCGCAGTTTCCAACAACTACTAAACGAGAGCATGATGATCGAAGCATTGGCGAGGAAACCTGGGGAACACCTTGGAGTGGAACACACCATCTCTCTACAGTGGAACACACCATCTCTCTACACCCCATACCCAATTTGTAGGCCTAATGCAGCGTAGTTTCCAACAACTACTAAACGAGAGCCGGAAGATCGAAGCTCAGGAAAGGCAACCTGGAGAACACCTTGGAGTGGAACACACCATCTCTCTACACCCCATACCCAATTTGTAGGCCCAATGCAGCGTAGTTTCCAACAACTACTAAACGAGAGCCGGAAGATCGAAGCAATGGAGAGGAAACCTGGGGAACACCTTGGAGTGTAACACACCATCTCTCTACACCCCATACCCAATTTGTAGGCCTAATGCAGCGTAGTTTCCAACAACTACTAAACGAGAGCCGGAAGATCGAAGCAATGGAGAGGAAACCTGGGGAACACCTTGGAGTGGAACACACCATCTCTCTACACCCCATACCCAATTTGTAGGCCCAATGCAGCGTAGTTTCCAACAACTACTAAACGAGAGCCGGAAGATCGAAGCTCAGGAAAGGCAACCTGGGGAACACCTTGGAGTGTAACAAACCCTCTCTCTACACCACGGAAGGGCTGATTCTTAGGAAGGAAGGCTGTCGGAAAGAAGCAGGGCGCGTCCGAGGGTGATTATATTCTTATTAGGTATATACTCACCCTCGGACGCGCCCTGCTTCTTTTTTTGTAATGAATGTTTATTTGCAATGTGGTTTTGACTTACTCTATTTTTTTGGTAAATAATGATTTTATTATTTTCATTGTTTTGCATCTTCTTGGCAATAATATAAAGAAGACGCGACAGGACAACACTCGGTGGATGCCATATCTGTGTTTAAAATTGAAAAAACCTTTCAGTTAACTACTTGCAGGAGAAAGTTATTGTAGCTGGTGGCCATTTTTAGTACTGTACCAGATTTTTGTTGTATGTGTTTGTTTTTAATGTTAAAATGTCTGCATTTGATATCTCTCCAGTATTTTCTTTTTTATAAGCAAAATACTTATTTTTATATTTTCTGATGTTGGTTCCAGGGGTACACGGGCAGCAGTGGTGTGGTCAGTGGAGGCCTAGTGGAAGGAGTGACCGCAGACAGGCATCGAAGGCCTAAAATAATAACACATGGCTGTAGGCAATTTTAAATTGGTTCCAGGGGTACACGGGCAGCAGTGGTGTGGTCAGTGGAGGCCTAGTGGAAGGAGTGACCGCAGACAGGCATCGAAGGCCTAAAATAATAACACATGGCTGTAGGCAATTTTAAATTGGTTCCAGGGGTACACGGGCAGCAGTGGTGTGGTCAGTGGAGGCCTAGTGGAAGGAGTGACCGCAGACAGGCATCGAAGGCCTAAAATAATAACACATGGCTGTAGGCAATTTTAAATTGGTTCCAGGGGTACACGGGCAGCAGTGGTGTGGTCAGTGGAGGCCTAGTGGAAGGAGTGACCGCAGACAGGCATCGAAGACCTAAAATAATAACACATGGCTGTAGGCAATTTTAAATTGGTTCCAGGGGTACACGGGCAGCAGTGGTGTGGTCAGTGGAGGCCTAGTGGAAGGAGTCACCGCAGACAGGCATCGAAGGCCTAAAATAATAACACATGGCTGTAGGCAATTTTAAATTGGTTCCAGGGGTACACGGGCAGCAGTGGTGTGGTCAGTGGAGGCCTAGTGGAAGGAGTGACCGCAGACAGGCATCGAAGGCCTAAAATAATAACACATGGCTGTAGGCAATTTTAAATTGGTTCCAGGGGTACACGGGCAGCAGTGGTGTGGTCAGTGGAGGCCTAGTGGAAGGAGTGACCGCAGACAGGCATCGAAGGCCTAAAATAATAACACATGGCTGTAGGCAATTTTAAATTGGTTCCAGGGGTACACGGGCAGCAGTGGTGTGGTCAGTGGAGGCCTAGTGGAAGGAGTGACCGCAGACAGGCATCGAAGGCCTAAAATAATAACACATGGCTGTAGGCAATTTTAAATTGGTTCCAGGGGTACACGGGCAGCAGTGGTGTGGTCAGTGGAGGCCTAGTGGAAGGAGTCACCGCAGACAGGCATCGAAGGCCTAAAATAATAACACATGGCTGTAGGCAATTTTAAATTGGTTCCAGGGGTACACGGGCAGCAGTGGTGTGGTCAGTGGAGGCCTAGTGGAAGGAGTCACCGCAGACAGGCATCGAAGGCCTAAAATAATAACACATGGCTGTAGGCAATTTTAAATTGGTTACAGGGGTACACGGGCAGCAGTGGTGTGGTCAGTGGAGGCCTAGTGGAAGGAGTCACCGCAGACAGGCATCGAAGGCCTAAAATAATAACACATGGCTGTAGGCAATTTTAAATTGGTTCCAGGGGTACACGGGCAGCAGTGGTGTGGTCAGTGGAGGCCTAGTGGAAGGAGTGACCGCAGACAGGCATCGAAGGCCTAAAATAATAACACATGGCTGTAGGCAATTTTAAATTGGTTCCAGGGGTACACGGGCAGCAGTGGTGTGGTCAGTGGAGGCCTAGTGGAAGGAGTGACCGCAGACAGGCATCGAAGGCCTAAAATTATAACACATGGCTGTAGGCAATTTTAAATTGGTTCCAGGGGTACACGGGCAGCAGTGGTGTGGTCAGTGGAGGCCTACTGGAAGGAGTCACCGCAGACAGGCATCGAAGGCCTAAAATAATAACACATGGCTGTAGGCAATTTTAAATTGGTTACAGGGGTACACGGGCAGCAGTGGTGTGGTCAGTGGAGGCCTAGTGGAAGGAGTGACCGCAGACAGGCATCGAAGGCCTAAAATAATAACACATGGCTGTAGGCAATTTTAAATTGGTTCCAGGGGTACACGGGCAGCAGTGGTGTGGTCAGTGGAGGCCTAGTGGAAGGAGTGACCGCAGACAGGCATCGAAGGCCTAAAATAATAACACATGGCTGTAGGCAATTTTAAATTGGTTCCAGGGGTACACGGGCAGCAGTGGTGTGGTCAGTGGAGGCCTAGTGGAAGGAGTCACCGCAGACAGGCATCGAAGGCCTAAAATAATAACACATGGTTGTAGGCAATTTTAAATTGGTTACAGGGGTACACGGGCAGCAGTGGTGTGGTCAGTGGAGGCCTAGTGGAAGGAGTCACCGCAGACAGGCATCGAAGGCCTAAAATAATAACAGATGGCTGTAGGCAATTTTAAATTGGTTACAGGGGTACACGGGCAGCAGTGGTGTGGTCAGTGGAGGCCTAGTGGAAGGAGTGACCACAGACAGGCATCGAAGGCCTAACATAACAAAAATGTCAATACAATGGTATTGTCAGTGGCAGGCATTGAAGGATGTCAGCGCATAGACTAAACATTGGTGGAGCTGTGAGATAATTTTGCAAGTGGTAGAGCACTGTTTGAGCTGGGGTGGGGGGAAACTGTCTTGTGGCCGGCGGTACAGGCCCAGGGCCCCTCATATTACAATGGTGTGTCTGACGTTGGGTGCGCACCACCACCGCCAGAGACACTTTATTGTACTAGGAGGGACCCAGTGGCAGTGCCGTCGACCAAAAGCGGGCTCACCCACCTCTTCAGACAAACTGCACTCTCACGGGTGCTGTCGCCAAGTGTCGATACCAGGGCCCCGTGTGGGGAGTTTGGCCATTTAGTGAGGTGTAAACATGTCGTATGCTGGACAATCAGGTGCAGAAAATTACGAGATTGGAAAAGGCATTCAGAATAGTCCACAGGCAAGACCTTTTCATAGGAAAGCTAGGTGTCAGCCGGGCAAGGTGGGGCAAAAGATTTCGAAATCCAGTTGTGGTTCATTTTAATGAAGGTTAGATCATCTACATTTTGGGTAGCCAGACGAGTCCTTTTTTCTGTTAGTATTGAACCTGCAGCAGTGAATACTCTTTCTGATAGGACACTAGCTGCCGGGCAAGCAAGCTCCTGCAATGCATATTCTGCCAATTTTGGCCAGGTGTCTAATTTTGATGCCCAGTAATCAAATGGGAATGACGGTTGAGGGAGAACATCGATAAGGGATGAAAAATAGTTTGTAACCATACTGGACAAATGTTGTCTCCTGTCACTTTGAATTGATGCTGCAGTACCTGTCCTGTCTGCGGTCATAGCAAAATCACTCCACAACCTGGTCAGAAAACCCCTCTGGCCAACGCCACTTCTGATTTCTGCCCCTCTAACTCCTCTGGTCTGCTGGCCCCTGCAGCTCGTGTGAGAACGATCACGGGCGCTGTGTGCAGGGAATGCCAGAAGCAAACGGTCAACAAGAGTTGATTGTTTGGTTGCTAATATTAGTTCCAAGTTCTCATGTGGCATTATATTTTGCAATTTGCCTTTATAGCGAGGATCAAGGAGGCAGGCCAACCAGTAATCGTCATCATTCATCATTTTAGTTATGCGTGTGTCCCTTTTGAGGATACGTAAGGCATAATCCGCCATGTGGGCCAAAGTTCCAGTTCTCAAATCTGCGGTTGTGCTTGGTTGAGGGGCAGTTTCAGGCAAATCCACGTCACTTGTGTCCCTCAAAAAACCAGAACCCGGCCTTGCCGCGCCACCAATTTCCAGTGGCCCCGGAAAAGCTTCCTCATTAAAAATATAATCATCCCCATCATCCTCCTCGTCCTCCTCCTCCTCTTCGCCCGCTACCTCGTCCTGTACACTGCCCTGGCCAGACAATGGCTGACTGTCATCAAGGCTTTCCTCTTCCTCAGCTGCAGACGCCTGATCCTTTATGTGCGTCAAACTTTGCATCAGCAGACGCATTAGGGGGATGCTCATGCTTATTATGGCGTTGTCTGCACTAACCAGCCGTGTGCATTCCTCAAAACACTGAAGGACTTGACACATGTCTTGAATCTTCGACCACTGCACACCTGACAACTCCATGTCTGCCATCCTACTGCCTGCCCGTGTATGTGTATCCTCCCACAAAAACATAACAGCCCGCCTCTGTTCACACAGTCTCTGAAGCATGTGCAGTGTTGAGTTCCACCTTGTTGCAACGTCTATGATTAGGCGATGCTGGGGAAGGTTCAAAGAACGCTGATAGGTCTGCATATGGCTGGAGTGTACGGGCGAACGGCGGATATGTGAGCAAAGTCCACGCACTTTGAGGAGCAGGTCGGATAACCCCGGATAACTTTTCAGGAAGCACTGCACCACCAGGTTTAAGGTGTGAGCCAGGCAAGGAATGTGTTTCAGTTGGGAAAGGGAGATGGCAGCCATGAAATTCCTTCCGTTATCACTCACTACCTTGCCTGCCTCAAGATCTACAGTGCCCAGCCACGACTGCGTTTCTTTCTGCAAGAACTCGGACAGAACTTCCGCGGTGTGTCTGTTGTCGCCCAAACACTTCATAGCCAATACAGCCTGCTGATGTTTGCCAGTAGCTGCCCCATAATGGGAGACCTAGTGTGCAACAGTGGCAGCTGCGGATGGAGTGGTTGTGCGACTGCGGTCTGTGGACGAGCTCTCGCTTCTGCAGGAGGATGAAGAGGAGGAGGAGGGGGTGCGAACGGCTACAGCCAATTGTTTCCTAGACCATGGGCTAGGCAGAACTGTCCCAAACTTGCTGTCCCCTGTGGACCCTGCATCCAGCACATTTACCCAGTGTGCCGTGATGGACACGTAACGTCCCTGGCCATGCCTACTGGTCCATGCATCTGTTGTCAGGTGCACCTTTGTGCTCACAGATTGCCTGAGTGCATGGACGATGCGCTCTTTAACATGCTGGTGGAGGGCTGGGATGGCTTTTCTGGAAAAAAAGTGTCGACTGGGTAGCTCGTAGCGTGGTACAGCGTAGTCCATCAGGGCTTTGAAAGCTTCGCTTTCAACTAACCGGTAGGGCATCATCTCTAACGAGATTAGTCTAGCTATGTGTGCGTTCAAACCCTGTGTACGCGGATGCGAGGCTAAGTACTTCCTTTTTCTAACCATAGTCTCATGTAGGGTGAGCTGGACTGGAGAGCTGGAGATCGTGGAACTAGCGGGGGTGCCGGTGGACATGGCAGACTGAGAGACGGTGGGAGATGGTATTGTTGCCACCGGTGCCCTAGATGCAGTGTTTCCTACTACGAAACTGGTGATTCCCTGACCCTGACTGCTTTGGCCTGGCAAAGAAACCTGCACAGATACTGCAGGTGGTGCGGAAAATGGTGGCCCTACACTGCCGGAAGGGATGTTGCGTTGCTGACTAGCTTCATTGGCCGAGGGTGCTACAACCTTAAGGGACGTTTGGTAGTTAGTCCAGGCTTGCAAATGCATGGTGGTTAAATGTCTATGCATGCAACTTGTATTGAGACTTTTCAGATTCTGTCCTCTGCTTAAGGTAGTTGAACATTTTTGACAGATGACTTTGCGCTGATCAATTGGATGTTGTTTAAAAAAATGCCAGACTGCACTCTTTCTAGCATCGGATACCTTTTCAGGCATTGCAGACTGAGCTTTAACCGGATGGCCACGCTGTCCTCCAACAGGTTTTGGCTTTGCCACGCGTTTTGGGCAAGATACGGGCCCGGCAGATGGAACCTGTTGCGATGTTGATGCCTGCTGCGGCCCCTCCTCCTCCACTTCAGAACTGCTGCCGCCTGCACCCTGTTCCCCCAATGGCTGCCAATCGGGGTCAAGAACTGGGTCATCTATTACCTCTTCTTGTAGCTCGTGTGCAACTTCGTCTGTGTCACCGTGTCGGTCGGTGGTATAGCGTTCGTGATGGGGCAACATAGTCTCATCAGGGTCTGATTCTTGATCAGCACCCTGCGAGGGCAATGTTGTGGTCTGAGTCAAAGGACCAGCATAGTAGTCTGGCTGTGGCTGTGCATCAGTGCACTCCATGTCAGATTCAACTTGTAATGGGCATGGACTGTTAACTGCTTCACTTTCTAAGCCAGGGACGGTATGTGTAAAGAGCTCCATGGAGTAACCCGTTGTGTCGCCTGCTGCATTCTTCTCTGTTGTTGTTTTTGCTGAAGAGGACAAGGAAGCGACTTGTCCCTGACCGTGAACATCCACTAACGACGCGCTGCTTTGACATTTACCAGTTTCACGAGAGGAGGCAAAAGAGCTAGAGGCTGAGTCAGCAAGATAAGCCAAAACTTGCTCTTGCTGCTCCGGCTTTAAAAGCGGTTTTCCTACTCCCAGAAAAGGGAGCGTTCGAGGCCTTGTGTAGCCAGACGACGAACCTGGCTCCACAGCTCCAGACTTAGGTGCAATATTTTTTTTCCCACGACCAGCTGATGCTCCACCACTACCACTACCCTTATTACCAGCTGACAATGAACGCCCCCGGCCACGACCTCTTCCACCATACTTCCTCATTGTTTTAAAAACGTAAACAAACTAACGGTATTTGTTGCTGTCACACAAATTACACGGTGAGCTATAACTTCAGTATGATTTAGCTACCCCTTTACAGGTGAGTGAGACCACAACGAAAATCAGGCACAATGTTACACACTCTTTTGTTGGTGGCAACAAATGAGAGAGATGCCACACACGCAGGACTGTCACTGAAGCACAAATGTAAATATTAATCTCCCACTGATTTGATTTTTTTTTTTTTTTAAGGGAGACTTTAGGAAAAAAAAATAATAGAATAAAATGATTTTTTCAGGAAGAATTTAGAAACCAAATAAAATAAAATGATTTTTTCAGGGAGAATTTAGAAAACAAATAAAACAAAAAAAGGCTTTCTATGGCCCACTGAGTGAGAGATGACGCACACAGGAGTCAGGAGTGGCACACAAGCCCAGAGGCCAATATTTATCTCCCACTGATTGATGTAGTGATTTTTTCAGGTAGATTTTGGAACCCAGATCAAGCTAAAAAAATAATAGGCTTTCTATGGCCCACAATTGGAGAGAGAGAGAGAGATGGCACACCCAGGAGTCAAGACTGGCACACAAGCAGAAAGGGCAATATTAATCTCCCACTGATTTGTTTTTTTTTTTGTTTTTTTTCAGGGAGACTTTAGGAAAAAAAAAAAAATAGAATAAAATGATTTTTTCAGGAAGAATTTAGAAACCAAAGAAAATAAAATGATTTTTTCAGGGAGAATTTAGAAAACAAATAAAACAAAAAAAGGCTTTCTATGGCCCACTGAGTGAGAGATGACGCACACAGGAGTCAGGAGTGGCACACAAGCCCAGAGGCCAATATTTATCTCCCACTGATTGATGTAGTGATTTTTTCAGGTAGATTTTGGAACCCAAATCAAGCTAAAAAAATAATAGGCTTTCTATGGCCCACAATTGGAGAGAGAGAGAGAGATGGCACACCCAGGAGTCAAGACTGGCACACAAGCAGAAAGGGCAATATTAATCTCCCACTGATTAGTTTTTTTTTGTTTGTTTTTTCAGGGAGACTTTCGGAAAAAAAAAATAGAATAAAATGATTTTTTCAGGAAGAATTTAGAAACCAAATAAAATAAAATGATTTTTTCAGGGAGAATTTAGAAAACAAATAAAACAAAAAAAGGCTTTCTATGGCCCACTGAGTGAGAGATGACGCACACAGGAGTCAGGAGTGGCACACAAGCCCAGAGGCCAATATTTATCTCCCACTGATTGATGTAGTGATTTTTTCAGGTAGATTTTGGAACCCAAATCAAGCTAAAAAAATAATAGGCTTTCTATGGCCCACAATTGGAGAGAGAGAGAGAGAGATGGCACACCCAGGAGTCAAGACTGGCACACAAGCAGAAAGGGCAATATTAATCTCCCACTGATTTGTTTTTTATTTTTATTTTTTTCAGGGAGACTTTAGGAAAAAAAAAATAGAATAAAATGATTTTTTCAGGGAGAATTTAGAAAACAAATAAAACAAAAAAAGGCTTTCTATGGCCCACTGAGTGAGAGATGACGCACACAGGAGTCAGGAGTGGCACACAAGCCCAGAGGCCAATATTTATCTCCCACTTTTTTTTTTTTGTTCCAGGGAAAATTTATAAACCCAATAAAAAAAATAATAAATAGGCTTTCTATGGCCCACTATCTGAGAGACAGAGAGAGATGGCACGCTTAGGACTGGCACACAAGCCCAAAGGCTAATATTAATCTCCCTTTTTTTTTTAAGGGAGAATTTATAAAACCAAAAAAAAAAAAATAAATAGGCTTTCTATGGCCCACTATTTGTGAGAGAGATGGCACGCTCAGGACTGGCACACAAGCCCAGAGGCCAATATTAATCTCCCACTTTTTTTTTTTTTTTCCAGGGAAAATTTATAAACCCAATAAAAAAAAAAAAAAAAAAAAGGCTTTCTATGGCCCACTATCTGAGAGAGAGAGATGGCACGCTTAGGACTGGCACACAAGCCCAAAGGCCAATATTAATCTCCCACTGATTGATTTATTGATTTTTTCAGGTAGAATTTAGAACCCAAATAAAGCAAAAAAAAAAAAAAATGGGCTTTCTATGGCCCACTGAGTGAGTGATGATGCACACAGGAGTCAGGAGTGGCACACAAGCCCTGAGGCCAATATTTTTCTCCCACTGATTGATGTAGTGATTTTTTCAGGTAGATTTTATAACCCAAATCAAGCAAAAAAATAAATAGGCTTTCTATGGCCCACTGAGTGAGAGATGACACAGACAGGGATGGCACTCTAGCAGAAATGTCAATCTTAATCTCCCACAAAAAAAAAAAAAAACAGGGAGTGTCCTTCAATTACTATCTCCCTGCACTAATCTCAGCCATGTATGGCAGGCAGCAATAAGGAGTGGACTGATGCACAAATTAAATAAAAAGTGTGTACAAACCAAAAAGATAGCTGTGCAGAAAGGAAGGAACAAGAGGATTTGTGCTTTGAAAAAAGCAGTTGGTTTGCACAGCGGCGTACACACAGCAATGCAGCTATCAGGGAGCCTTCTAGGGCAGCCCAATGAGCTACAGCGCTGAAGGGGAAAAAAAAAAAAATGTAGCTTCCACTGTCCCTGCACACCGAAGGTGGTGTTGGGCAGTGGAAATCGCTACAGCACAAGCGGTTTGGTGGTTAATGGACCCTGCCTAACGCTATCCCTGCTTCTGACGAAGCGGCAGCAACCTCTCCCTAAGCTCAGATCAGCAGCAGTAACATGGCGGTCGGCGGGAACGCCCCTTTATAGCCCCTGTGACGCCGCAGACAGCAAGCCAATCACTGCAATGCCCTTCTCTAAGATGGTGGGGACCAGGACCTATGTCATCACGCTGCCCACACTCTGCGTTTACCTTCATTGGCTGAGAAATGGCGCTTTTTGCGTCATTGAAACGCGACTTTGGCGCGAAAGTCGCGTACCGCATGGCCGACCCCGCACAGGGGTCGGATCGGGTTTCATGAAACCCGACTTTGCCAAAAGTCGGCGACTTTTGAAAATGAACGACCCGTTTCGCTCAACCCTAACCACCATGTTTCAATGTTGGGATTGTATTGGGCAGGTGATGACCAGTGCCTGTTTTCTCCACACATACTGCCTAGAATTATAACCAAAAAGGTCTATCTTCGTCTCATCAGACCAGAGAATCTTATTTTTCATAGTCTGGGAGTCCTTCATGTGTTTTTTAGAAACTCTATATGGGCTTTCATATGTCCCCGAGAGGCTTCCGTCGGGCCACTCTGCCATAAAGGCCCGACTGGTGGAGGGCTGCAGTGATAGTTGACTTTATGGAACTTTCTCCCATCTCCCTCCTGCATCTCTGGAGCTCAACCACAGTGATCTTGGTGTACTTTTTTACCTCCCTCACCAAGGCTGTTCTACCATGATTGCTCAGTTTGCCTGGACGGCCAGGTCTAGGAAGACTTCTGGTGGTCCCAAACTTCTTCCATTTAAGGATTATGGAGGCCACTGTGCTCTTAGGAACCTTGAATACTGCAGAAATACTTTTGTAACCTTGGCCAGATCTGTGCCTTGCCACAATTCTGTCTCTGAGCTCCTTGGCCAGTTCCTTTGACCTCATGATTCTAATTTGGTCTGACATGCACTGTGAGCTGTGAGATCTTATATAGACAGGTGTGCACCTTTCCAAATCAAGTCCTATCAGTTTAATTACACACAGCTGGACTCCAATGAAGGAATAGAACCATCTCAAGGAGGATCAAAAGGAAATGGACAGGATGTGACTTAATTATGAGTGTTTGAGCAAATGGTCTAATACTTATGACCATGTGATATTTCAGTTTTTTTTTTTATTAAATTTTTAAGAATTTCTACATTTCTGTTTTTTCAGTCAAGATGGGGTGCACAGTGTACATTAATGAGAAAAAAATGAACTTTTTTTGAATTTACCAAATGGCTGCAATGAAACAAAGAGTGAAACATTTAAAGGGGTCTGAATACTTTCCGTACCCACTGTATATGACTTTTTTAATTGCTTCATTACATAAAAGGGTCATCGGTAGATCACCAAGAAATAATCCCCCCAGCTGCTTTTGTGTAACAGGGACTGAACGATTCCTTTTATTGTAAGTGTTCTCCTTCCTTTAATAAGGTTGTTCTGGAGCCCCGAGCGCATGTGCACAAGTACGGTTTAAGCATAAATGAGTACACCTCCCTTGAATAGTTACATAGTCACATAGTTACATAGTTATTAAGGTTGAAGGAAGACTATAAGTCCATCTAGTTCAACCCATAGCCTAACCTATCATGCCCTAACATGTTGATCCAGAGGAAGGCAAAAAAAAACCCATGTGGCAAAGAGTAAGCTCCACATTGGGGAAAAAAATTCCTTCCCGACTCCACATACGTTAATCAGACTAGTTCTCTGGATCAACGCCCTATCAAGGAATCTAGTGTATATACCCTGTCACATTATACTTTTCCAGAAAGGTATCCAGTCCCCTCTTAAATTTAAGTAATGAATCACTCATTACAACATCATACGGCAGAGAGTTCCATAGTCTCACTGCTCTTACAGTAAAGAACCCGCGTCTGTTATTATGCTTAAACCTTTTTTCCTCAAAACGTAGAGGATGCCCCCTTGTCCCGGTTTCAGGTCTATGATTAAAAAGACCATCAGAAAGGTCTTTGTACTGTCCCCTCATATATTTATACATTAAAATAAGATCACCCCTTAGCCTTCGTTTTTCCAAACTAAATAGCCCCCAGTGTAATAACCTATCTTGGTATTGCAGTCCTCTAATAACCTTGGTCGCTCTTCTCTGCACCCGCTCTAGTTCAGCTATGTCTTTCTTATACACCGGAGACCAGAACTGTGCACAGTATTCTAAGTGTGGTCGAACTAGTGACTTGTATAGAGGTAAAATTATGTTGCCCGAAGGGCATCACCAGATATTCATAGTGCCCATCCCTGGTGTTAAAAGCCGTCTTCCATTCATCCCCCTCACGGATGCGAATCAGGTTGTAAGCACCCCGCAGATCTAACTTCGTAAATACCCTCGCTCCCCGTAGCCTATCAAACAGCTCAGATATCAGGGGTAACGTGTACTTGTTCTTAACGGTGATGGCGTTAAGACCCCTGTAGTCTATGCATGGACGTAAGTCTCCAGTCTTCTTCTGAACGAAGAACCCAGCCCCTGCCGGTGACACTGACTTCCTAATGAATCCTCTTGCCAGATTCTCTTGGATGTACTGAGACATTGCCTCCATCTCCGGGAGAGATAACGGATAGACTCGACCCCGGGGAGGCTCAGCACCAGGCAAGAGGTCAATAGGACAGTCATAGGGGCGGTGAGGCGGAAGGGTCTCCGCAGCTCTTTTGGAGAACACGTCTGCATAGGGCCAATAGTGCTTGGGGAGAGAGGAAAGATCTGCGGGTACCTGTGTAGTAGCAACCTGAACGCACTCCCTCTGACATCTACCCTCGCAGGATTTACTCCATCCCAAAATTCTCCCAGAGGACCACTCAATATGAGGAGAATGGTAGCGAAGCCATGGTATCCCCAACAGGACCTCATCAATTCCCTCAGGAATGACTAATAGGGAGATTATCTCCTGATGTGATGGAGACACAGAAAGCGTGAAAGGAATGGTTTGGTGGGTAATCTGTGAGGGTAGTGTTGACCCATTTACCACTCGAACGATTACAGGCTTGGCGAGCATCACCAAGGGTATTGCGTGACGCTGGGCAAAAGAGGAAGACATAAAATTACCCTCTGCCCCAGAATTCATGCATAGCTCGACCATAAGAGTGGATGGGCCTATGGTAATTGTCCCCTTGAAGGACAACGTTGAGGCAAACGTCGCCGTGTCTAGTGTACCTCCTCCAACTGCCACTAGATGCTGATGTTTCCCCGACCGCTGAGGACCCTTGGAGGCAAGATGTCCTGACTGCCGGCAAACATGACGGACCTTATGTGCACGGGCGGACTGAGACTTGGATCCCGCTCGTGTCACCTCTAAAGCCTCATGTGACTTGGACGCCTGGACTGGAGATTCCAAAGGTTTGGCGAAGGTGGGAGCCAGCCGAAACCTCTGCCTACACTGGGCTCGCTCCAACCTTCGCTCGTGAAAACGAAGGTCTATGCGAGTAGATATGGCTATGAGCTCCTCCAGTGTGGCGGGAATCTCCCTAGTGGCCAAAGCGTCCTTCATATGGTCAGCCAGCCCCCTCCAAAATACGGGAATGAGGGTTTTATCTGGCCATTCCAACTCAGACGCTAATGTCCGGAAGAGAACAGCAAAATGGCTGACCATGGTTGAACCCTGAGTCAAAGCCAGCAGTTGGAGCGCTGAATCATGGGTGACTTGAGGTCCTAAAAAGACCTGTTTCAGAGAGTCCAGAAACCGAGGAACACTCCGCACCACATGATCGTTGCGCTCCCACAGCGGCGTAGCCCACTCCAACGCTCTGTCCGACAAGAGGGAGATTATGAATCCCACCTTTGCCCGCTCAGTAGGGAAACGTGCAGCCAGGAGCTCGAGGTGTATACCACATTGGCTCACGAAACCCCTACAGGACTTACTGTCCCCAGAGTATCTCTCAGGCAAAGGAAGGTGAGATAGGGTCGGAACAGAGGTGGCAGTGGGTAAAGCTGCTGCAGCCACGCTAGCAGCCTGAACAGCTATTGCGGTAACATCCACCGCCGAGGTTGCACGCTCAAGAGACGCCAACCGGCCCTCCAGCAGCTGGATGTACCCCTGCAATCGCTGTTAATCCGCCATTACTTAGCCAGATCCTGGCGCTAGTATACTGTTAGGGTTGACGGAACGCACCAAATATATTGTTTATTAAAAGGAATTGGTGCGTTCGCAACCCGGGATCCACCGTGCAGGAAAGTACCTGCTGCTAAATAATGGCGGCTCTATATGGCGGTATATA
The DNA here is from genome assembly GCF_032444005.1 of Ranitomeya imitator. NCBI lineage: Eukaryota > Metazoa > Chordata > Amphibia > Anura > Dendrobatidae > Ranitomeya > Ranitomeya imitator. The sequence continues at coordinate 662,735,605 of NC_091286.1, read as the reverse complement.
CCAACTCTGTTAGCTTCACAGAGTAACCGCGAGAGGTGAGCTCTGTGCCCTGTTAGACTTTCACAGAGGCACAGGCCAACTACCCAGATGTGAGCAGTGAGTGGTCATGCATGCACACAAAACTCCTCGCTGGAGGAGCCAGCATTCTAGGGGCTTATTTCAGCCGGGTCCCTGAACACACTTATACACAATCTCCTCACCGGAGGTGCCAGGATACTAGGGGCTTATTTCAGCCGGGTCCCTGAACACATACAAACACATGACCACATTGGCGCAAAGCATATAGCAAAAGACGATACTAGCGCATGGCCGTGCGGTCATGCGCAGTTTATATAGTTGCAGCACAGGAAGCTGCTACTGAAGTTTTTCCCTTTCAGGACATTCCTGGAGGACCAATGGGATGCGCTGCAGTACCTGAACATGTGACCGAACATGTGACCCTCGACCTCCAATGGGAGACCTTGCCCTGGGCATGCTCAGTGTGTGTAAATAAGGACTTAGTCCCAGAGAGGCCTGTTCGCCGCAGATCAGTGCAGGGTACCATAGGAAAGCCAGAAAAGGCAGTAGTGACCCTATGCACCGAATCAGCCTCAGCGAGATGCTGGGAACGACGTCTCCGCTGAGCAGACCCCACTGCGGCCGATACCGAATGGGAGACCGCAGCAGACACGGATCGAGATTCCCCCTGTGCAGCAGAGGAAACTCGACTACTAACACCCCACATCAAAAACTACTACATCTAGCATTGTGTATGACCTCCATGATTTTAAGGACAACATCAAATATTCTTGGCCTGGAATGAACAGGTTTGTGACATATTGCAACATCTTTTTACGCTCTTCAAGAACGAGCTATTTTAGAGGCTGGATGCTGGTCATGACAACTTGTCTCTTCAGAATTCCCCATGGGTGCAAGTTGGGGGTCAGATCAGGAGACACTTGACCATTGAGTCACTTTCACCCTTTTCTTCTTCATAAATGCAAAAGGTGTGTGTATGGGTCATTGTCATGTTGGATAAGTGCACATCTACTGAGAGTATAGAGTGATGGCGGCATCTTCTCTCTCACTGTAGAGCAGTACACCTGTGACTTTATGATGCCAGCAAGGAAGTGTAGCCCTCCACACCAGCAGCTCATGCAATCCCGCATAAACACACAACCACCATCATGGATGATCCCCATGCAGGTCATTCCTCTGCATTGTTGTGTCATGTGAAACACTCACCTCGGCGCTCCTTTCTGCTTCTTGAGCTACCTGCGGTGAACTTCCATGTCCATTTTCTTCAATCCTTCTCATCAGTAGATGCTCCTGTTCAGGTTTTGACTTCCATAGTCGGCCTGGACTTCTCTGTGAGATGGTTACAGTTAAATTTTTGCTGAATTTTTGTATCACTTTTGTTTAGTATCTGATTGATAAGTAAAGCTTTCCTGACTTTCTTGCAGCCTTAAACTTTCTTGTGTAAAGAAATGTATTTTCTTTTCCAGTTCTTGAGACATTTCTCTTCCATGTGGTGCCATTGCTGACAGCGTGAAAGAGCAAGAGATTTTCTTTGTTAATGTCACGGGTTTACCTCGACAGAGAATATCCAGAAAACTGCAGTATCTGATTTCTCCTACTCCTGCACTGATTAGAAACACTTCCTGCATTAAGGCTCTCAGCCTCGTATATATTACCAAGGATAAAAAAGCTCACTGCGTAAAAACACTCACGACAGAAAAACGATAATAGCAACGCAAAGCACATTTTTTATATAAAGTTCCAATTTTTTTTCCGACCACTTAAATAATAAAAATAAAAGCAATACAAGTTTGGTATTGTGATAATCATAAGGAGCTGGAGAATAATAAAAAAAAGTTTTGCTTTTCACTTAACTTGGAATTTGTTTCTGTTTTCTCAGTACTTTATATGATACCATGGAAAATGGAAGGAGTCATACTACAAGAATCAATTCTTCAAATGACTACAGTGATAGGAAAAAAATATGACTCTTGGAAGAAGTGGAGGTAAAAACAAAAGCACAAAAACAAAAATTTGAAATAAAAAAAACCTGGACGGACAAAAAGTGCAATAGGGTCTAATCTGGATATAAGATGAAAAAAAAAATGGACAATCGTGCTCATTTGGTCATTTGGTCAGATTGAAAAATCTTAGGTTGCTGAAGACCCATGGAGAAGGAAACATGGTGAGATAGAAACATATGGGTTAAATGCTGCCTTCAGAAGGATGATGAGGAGACAGGATTCCAAAGTATGAGGTTTATTAGTCAACGTGTTTAGAAGTTTCAAACTTTTTCGTCAGGACAAAACACGGTGAACTCCATGGTTTGTCCTCATGAAGAAGTCTGAAACTTTGAAACGCATTTAATAATAAACTGCATATATTGGTTTCCTGTCTCCTTTTCATCCTTCTGAAGGCAGCACAGTTTTAACCCACAAGAAATAATTTGTTAGGGAAGGGGTTCTGTCACAGGTTTACCGTGACAAAGAGGAGCCAAAAGACCGCAGCATCTGATTTCTCCGACTCCTGCACTGATTAGAAGCACTTTACCTTCATTAAATGGTGCATGTTCCTTTTAGCAGTGCAGGGGTTATTCTGCTCAGTTGAGAGCTCCTAGAAGCTTTCCAGCATTAAAGCTGTCAGCTGTTCACTGTTAGCCACTCCCATCTCCTACATAAACAAGACCTTGACTAGCACTCATTGTCAGAGATACCTTATGCTGCATGGCTGGAGGTTGGAGGTGGTTGTTATTGAAGAAGGAAGGCATTTGGTGGATTTATTTGTGACTTTTGCTAAGATTTGAGTGTATGGTAATTCCCCTTCTTCTTTTACTTTGGTTTAACCCCATCCTCCACCCCCAGTGTATACCTGTTATATGTGCGTAAATTTGTATGTTTGGTATTTTCCGTTACCCCTGTTTGTGTTACCTTGGTAGTCGGGTTTGTTTATTATGGTACACGACTACTCTCTTTTTCCCTGGGTGTGGGAAGGGTGCAGACTGAGGGTGGATTCAGGAGATAAGGCAAGGTACATGGCATCGGCATCGGCATCTCCACCATCAGAAGTAATCAGGGGAACAGGGTGAGCTACGACGCCCCTAGAATAGGGACAGGGAAAGAGCCCCTGGTCCCGGAATACCCGACAACAGTCATGACAGGTTCATTCTCCAACCCTGATACTGTTCAGCACTGCCACCAAATGACCAGGACTACCAATTTTTACATAAATCCCATTTGTAGCTTAGTTGTGATATTGTCCCGACAAAATCTGGATTGCAAAGTTTTGGTCTGTAAGTCCTTCATATTTTTGGCCGAGTCCAACCCTGGATGGAAGCTCTAGTGCATGAGAAAATTTTCATTTTATTTTTTTTATATATTTTTTTAAAATATATTTTAAAGGGAACCTGTCACCCCGTTTTTGAAAGATGAGATATAAATAGTGTGAAATAGGGGCAGAGCTGGGCTTTACATTAGTGTCCTTTTGGTGCCTTTATTCCCCCGGGATGCTGCTGAAATACCTTTGAGAAGTGTCCGTTTTGTCCTGTCAGTCAAGTTGGTCAGGTCGAATGGGCGTTGTAAAATAGCGGTTCCTCCCCCTGATTCTCGGCTTGTCTTTCGTAAACGCGATCTGTGAATAGCACAGATCGCGCTTTTTCTTAGCGCCTGCGCAGTGAATTTGCCTCCGGCGCCTGCGCATTATGTTTTGCCCATCTGTGGGCAAAGCATAATTGACATCATTGCGCATGCGCGGGCCTTCACTTTAGCCGGGGTGCCCCGGAAGTTGTCATATCGGCAAAGTGTTATTCTGGATGCCGTATCTCATCCCACACTGCGAGCGTAAGTTTTGTGCCAAGATCGCTCGCCTGCCTTACGCTCGCAGTGTGGGATGAGATACGGCATCCAGAATAACACTTTGCCGATATGACAACTTCCGGGGCACCCCGGCTAAAGTGAAGGCCCGCGCATGCGCAATGATGTCAATTATGCTTTGCCCACAGATGGGCAAAACATAATGCGCAGGCGCCGGAGGCAAATTCACTGCGCAGGCGCTAAACATAACGCCAACGGCGGAGCTAAACTTCGCAGGGAATCGCATGAGGTGGGGGAGGAACCGCTATTTTACAACGCCCATTCGACCTGACCAACTTGACTGACAGGACAAAACGGACACTTCACAAAGGTATTTCAGCAGCATCCCGGGGGAATAAAGGCACCAAAAGGACACTAATGTAAAGCCCAGCTCTGCCCCTATTTCACACTATTTATATCTCATCTTTCAAAAACGGGGGTGACAGGTTCCCTTTAAATATTTTGATTGAGCAAAAGTATAAAAGCTTTAGCTATTACTATTCATACATTATGATGTGTTATTACTGTTATTATTTGCAGGTCTGGTTTATGGTCAAGTTCTTCTTTACAAATCATCTGCTGTAATTTCCATAATTATTCCCCCTTCACCCCCCAGGAGTCTCTATTGTAGCCATGAACACTCACCTGCTGCTTCTTTATGTAGTAGTATAATGTGGACGCCACGTGTCTGCTGGGGGCAGCAATCGTTCTTCTGTACACAATACATAATGTCCTTGATGTGTACCATTAATTCAGGCAGAAAAGCTCATAAAGGTAGACTATGCAAAGGGCGCAGAGGAATAAAAGAATACATTATGCCATGATAGCGTGTTTCTCACCTTCATGATTTCTTCTGTTTTTGTACTTTTGTTTCAGATCTTTGCCCAAATTTTATTTAAAGAAACTGTAAAGGCTTAGAATAAAAAACTTGTTTCTATTCTTTCTTCCAAAAATGAAGGACAATGCCCCTTAGGTATTGAGACTAGATATCTGTACAAGGTTATACCTCAGGAACGCAGGAGCGCAACAACAAATGGAAAACAACAGATTCAGGAGAACAGCGGCCTTTACACTGGGTGAAAAAACATTCATATTATTGGCAAGTGACAGGTCCTCTCTAAATATAAATAATATCTAAGTGGTGATTTAATTTAACAGTAGTGATGAACGAGGATACTCGTTGCTCGGATTTTCCAGAGCACGCTTAGGTGGTCTCCAAGTATTTATGACTGCTCGGAGATTTAGTTTTCATCGGCAGCTGAATGATATACAGGTACTATCCAGCCGGAGTATATGAGGGGGTTGCCTGGTTGCTAGGGAATCCCCACATGTACTCAGCCTGGCTAGTAGCTGTAAATCATTCAGCTGAGGTGATGAAAACTAAATCTCTGAGCAGTCATAAATACTCGGAGGTCACCCGAGCGTCCTTGGGAAAACCCGAGCAATGAGTATCCTCGCTCATCACTAGTGACGACCGATATGGCATCACATTTTAGTGATGGGCGAGCGTGCTCAGCACTGCTCTATCAAGCTTCGTGTTGTGCGCTTAAGTACTCAGGTCCCCGTAAGAAGCTCATTTGAATCTGACCCGCATACTGCACTGAAACGGAGGACAGGCAGCTGCCTAGGGCCCCCACTCCTCCAGGGGCCCCAGCCAGTGGCCGCTATGTGACCCCTGAGAAAAAGGGGCCTGGCGCCCCCTCCCCCACATTGTCCATTCAACTTATTGTCATCATAGACGCCAATACAATTGAAAGCAATGATGGAGGAGAGAGCGTCAGCTGACGCTCCCTCTCCCATCACTCCTCCTCTGCTTCTGACTCAGTGTGGGCCAGCAGTGGAGCTGATAAGACGCTGAGATGCTCTGCAGGAGCCAGAGCAGCGGAGGAATGAGGAGGAGAGGCAAGTATTGTGTGTGTGTGTGTCTGTCTATCTGCCTGTCTGTGTCTGCTGCACTATACCGTGTGGGGGGACTGCATTATACTGTGTTTGGGGGGACTGCACTATACTGTTTATGTTTGAGGGCTGCACTATACAGTGCATTTGTGGGGGCTGCGCTATACTGTGTATGTGTGGGGCCTGCATTATATTTTGTGTGAGGGCTGCACTATACTGTGTGTGGGGGACTGCACTATGCTGTGTGTGAGGGGCTGGATTATACTGTGTGTGTGGGCTGCACTATACTGTGTGGGGCGGACTGCACAATACTGTGTATGTGTTGGGGCTGCACTATACTGTGTGGGGGGCTGCACTATGCTGTGTGTAGGAGCTGTACTAGACTGTGCATGGGGTGCTGCACTATACTGTGTGTGGGGGGCTGCACTATACTGTATGGGGGCTGGACTATACTGTGTGTGTGGGGGCTGCACTATACTGTGTGTGGAGGCTGCACTATACTGTGTGTTTGGTGGCTGCACTATACTGTGTGTGTGGGAGGCTGCATTATACTGAGTATGGGGGCTACTCTACACTTTTGGGGCACTGCACTATACTGTGTGTGTGGGGGACCGCACTATACTGTGAGTGGAGGTTGCACTATACTGTGCGTGGGACTGCATTACACTGTGTGTAGGGAGCTGCACTATACTGTGCGTGGAGGTTGCACTATACTGTGTGTGGGGGCTGACCTATACTGTATATGTGGGGGGCTGCACTACACTCTGTGTTGGGGCTGCACTATACTGTGTACGGGAGCTGCATTATATTGTGTGGGGGGGGCTGTATTATACTCTGAGGGGCTGCATTATGTTCTGAGGGAACTACATTAGAATCTATGAGGGGGCTGCAGTATACTCTGAGGGTGGCTATATTATACTCTGAAGGGGCTGTATTATACTCTGAGAGGGCTGCAGTATACAGGGCTGCATCATACTCTGAGGTGGGCTGCATTATACTCTGAGAGGGGCTGCATTATACTCTATCAAGGACCATGGGGAGTGCATTTTACTATATGTACTATATGGGACCTGCATTATCTTGTATTGAGGACTATCTGTGTCCATCATTCTTCCTCAACCGGAGTAAGCATAGGTGCACATGGTCAGTAAATGCTGCAGGTTGGATGCTGCATACTTGTGCAGCATCTAACCCGCAGCATTCAGATGTTACAGCATAGTGTATGGGATTTCAAGAAATCCCATGTCCACTGTGCATGCACAGAGGTGCCCACGGAGATGGACATGTAGTGCGTCTCTCTAGACCGCAGCATGTCATTTTATTTTGTGGAGACGTGAGGCTATGAGGCTTGTCATCAATTACCATGTTGATGTCTGGCAGATTAGCAGAAATTGTAGCACCTAAATAAATTGGAAAATTAATTCAAATCCTTTCTAAACACATCCTTGTGTTGCAGGTTACACCAACTTTTTGGAATCATCACTTTTAGTGGTGTGCGCACTCCTCACTGTAATCATGCTCCACGTCGTGAGCTGGTGATAATACAATACGTACATAGGCTGAGGACATACACTTCTAAAAATGTTGTCTGTTCCTTTATATGGAATGTTAGTAATCTCATAGGCTTCTTACTTTTTCTTGTAGAATAATGTATTTTTGTGGGTCACGATACTCCATGGCACCGCCAAGTAGTGCTGCTGTAGCTAGACTTGGGAATGAAAATCAGCTTGGAAGCAAATGAGGTGCAGATGTCAAAAGAGCCCCCATGAAAAGGAAGACATTTTGTATAAATCAATGGTAAAAGGAAACATAAGAAACTTTGCAATATATCTGGATTCCAGAGCTGATAAGACGCTGAGATGCTCTGCAGGAGCCAGAGCAGCGGAGGAATGAGGAGGAGAGGCAAGTATTGTGTGTGTGTGTCTGTCTATCTGCCTGTCTGTGTCTGCTGCACTATACCGTGTGGGGGGACTGCATTATACTGTGTTTGGGGGGACTGCACTATACTGTTTATGTTTGAGGGCTGCACTATACAGTGCATTTGTGGGGGCTGCGCTATACTGTGTATGTGTGGGGCCTGCATTATATTTTGTGTGAGGGCTGCACTATACTGTGTGTGGGGGACTGCACTATGCTGTGTGTGAGGGGCTGGATTATACTGTGTGTGTGGGCTGCACTATACTGTGTGGGGCGGACTGCACAATACTGTGTATGTGTTGGGGCTGCACTATACTGTGTGAGGGGCTGCACTATGCTGTGTGTAGGAGCTGTACTAGACTGTGCATGGGGTGCTGCACTATACTGTGTGTGGGGGGCTGCACTATACTGTATGGGGGGCTGGACTATACTGTGTGTGTGGGGGCTGCACTATACTGTGTGTGGAGGCTGCACTATACTGTGTGTTTGGTGGCTGCACTATACTGTGTGTGTGGGGGACCGCACTATACTGTGAGTGGAGGTTGCACTATACTGTGCGTGGGACTGCATTACACTGTGTGTAGGGAGCTGCACTATACTGTGCGTGGAGGTTGCACTATACTGTGTGTGGGGGCTGACCTATACTGTATATGTGGGGGGCTGCACTACACTCTGTGTTGGGGCTGCACTATACTGTGTACGGGAGCGGCATTATATTGTGTGTGGGGGGGGGCTGTATTATACTCTGAGGGGCTGCATTATGTTCTGAGGGAACTACATTAGAATCTATGAGGGGGCTGCAGTATACTCTGAGGGTGGCTATATTATACTCTGAAGGGGCTGTATTATACTCTGAGAGGGCTGCAGTATACAGGGCTGCATTATACTCTGAGGTGGGCTGCATTATACTCTGAGAGGGGCTGCATTATACTCTATCAAGGACCATGGGGAGTGCATTTTACTATATGTACTATATGGGACCTGCATTATCTTGTATTGAGGACTATCTGTGTCCAACATTCTTCCTCAACCGGAGTAAGCATAGGTGCACATGGTCAGTAAATGCTGCAGGTTGGATGCTGCATATTTGTGCAGCATCTAACCCGCAGCATTCAGATGTTACAGCATAGTGTATGGGATTTCAAGAAATCCCATGTCCACTGTGCATGCACAGAGGTGCCCACGGAGATGGACATGTAGTGCGTCTCTCTAGACCGCAGCATGTCATTTTATTTTGTGGAGACGTGAGGCTATGAGGCTTGTCATCAATTACCATGTTGATGTCTGGCAGATTAGCAGAAATTGTAGCACCTAAATAAATTGGAAAATTAATTCAAATCCTTTCTAAACACATCCTTGTGTTGCAGGTTACACCAACTTTTTGGAATCATCACTTTTAGTGGTGTGCGCACTCCTCACTGTAATCATGCTCCACGTCGTGAGCTGGTGATAATACAATACATACATAGGCTGAGGACATACACTTCTAAAAATGTTGTCTGTTCCTTTATATGGAATGTTAGTAATCTCATAGGCTTCTTACTTTTTCTTGTAGAATAATGTATTTTTGTGGGTCACGATACTCAATGGCACCGCCAAGTAGTGCTGCTGTAGCTAGACTTGGGAATGAAAATCAGCTTGGAAGCAAATGAGGTGCAGATGTCAAAAAAGCCCCCATGAAAAGGAAGACATTTTGTATAAATCAATGGTAAAAGGAAACATAAGAAACTTTGCAATATATCTGGATTCCAGGACCGGACTGGCCATCTGGCAATTCTGGCAAATGCCAGAAGGGCCTGTTTGGTCATGGGCTGCCTTGTCTGCTACATTGTTAACAGAATCGTTGTTCTCTAGACACCTATACTGTTAAGAGTTGTGATGGAGCACAAAGTCGCTGACTCCGTCACTTACCCCAGCAGCCACAGGTATCAATAGAAATATTGGTCTCGTAATAAACCTTGCTTTCCTCCATCCAGTGTAATATTAGTAATATATCCCATCTGGCTCATGGGGACTGGGACAACATGGGCCTGTGTGATTTCAAATGCCAGGACTGAATTTCAGCCCCAGGCGGTACCTGCTGGATTCACACCTACACTGCTCAGAGATACTGTGTTGTTGGCTGCCATGGTGAGGTAGATTCTTTAAGCTGCAGATCAGGATGAACAACATTGATTGAAAGTGATGGCACAGCCGGCAGGAGTTGCCTGATGACTTACCTGATAGCATGTGGAACAGGGATGACTAGGACAGCAGGAAGACAAGTGGAGTAGGGAATAACAGAGTACAACGAGTCAAGAGTGCCACACGCAGGGACTGAAGATGCATAGTCAGTTCAGGGATTGCAGCAGTGTTTGTAGTGTGAACAAGTCTAGAGAAGAGTTCTTACAACAGACAAATCGTTACTCAGCAAAAAATAGATGGCTGAAGACAGCAGGGATGAATAGGCAAACTTGTTTGAAGAGAAGACACACTCTGATGTAAATGTGTGAGCAAGTCCAGAGAAGAGTTTGTTATATTTACAGAAGACAATAGTTTAGTTTTCAGGTCTGACACCGGAAGTAAAGGTACCTTCACACTGAACGATATCGATAGCGATCCGTGACGTTGCAGCGTCCTGGCTAGCGATATTGTTGAGTTTGACAGGCAGCAGCGATCAGGCCCCTGCTGGGCCATAGTTGGTCGTGCAGAAAGCCCAGAACTTTATTTCATCGCTGGCTCTCCCGCAGACATCGCTGAATCGGCGTGTGTGACGCCGATTCAGCAATGTCTTCACTGGTAACCAGGGTAAACATCGGGTTACTAAGCGCAGGGCCGCGCTTAGTAACCCGATGTTTACCCTGGTTACCAGCGTAAACGTAAAAAAAAACTAACACTACATACTTACATTCCAGTGTCTGTCCCCCAGCGCTCTGCTTCTCTGCACTGTGAAAGCGCCGGCCGGAAAGCAGATTACAGCGGTGACGTCACCGCTGTGCTTTCCGGCTGGCGCTCACAGTCAGTGCAGAGAAGCACAGCGCCGGGGGACAGACAGCGGAATGTAAGTATGTAGTGTTAGTTTTTTTTTACGTTTACGCTGGTAACCAGGGTAAACATCGGGTTACTAAGCGCGGCCCTGCGCTTAGTAACCCGATGTTTACCCTGGTTAACAGGAGACTTCGCATCGTTGGTCGCTGGAGAGCTGCCTGTGTGACAGCTCTCCACCGACCACACAGCGACGCTGCAGCGATCGGGATCGTTGTCTAGATCGCTGCAGCGTCGCTAAATGTGACGGTACCTTAAGAGCAGATTGTAGAAAAAAGGTAACGGAACACAAAGGCACATCATTTTCAGACATACTTGAGTGTCCGAGTCGGCCTTAGGTGATGGGTGATCTAGGTGATCTAGGTGATCTAGGTGATGATGTCACTGTAGCTTGCTGAGCAACTTGGTTGTAATAATTATATGGGTACTACGGAATCTGATAGCATGGGATAAAGCCAGTCTGAGAGCAAAGTTGCAGCAAAAGATGTATTTACTCAAAATTGTAACGAAGTCCTCAGCTCTATATAGAAAATAGCCAACAGGATAGCGAACAAAACATATTACAGATATTCCTGCAATAGTAACGAGGTCCTCAGCTCTATATAGAAAATCACAGCAAACTGAGTAGCGGGGCTTGACCGCTAATGTGAACCAGTCCAGCAAGGAAAATATGTGGAAGCAAACAAGACACTTAAACGAGGAAGTCCAATAAGGTTATAGTGCAATTGCACACAGTACTTAAATGATGAAGTCCAGCAAAACTTGCTCACACGTGTGCACAGTACTTGTTAGTAGGAGTCCAATAGTTCACAGATGGTGCATAATGTGAATGGCGCCCTGGAAAAGAGGACGAGGGGAGAAGAGGGAGAGTGCTATCTAAGCGTAGTAGATAAGTAGATCTTTCTTGGGGAGAAAAGCCCAGCTTGAATCTTGCTCACCTGGTGTGGTTGTGCAAAGAGGCACAACACTGGGAAAAGTTTTGTACACAAAGGAAATCCTTCCACTGGTGTGCTGCACGTCGCAGCAGTTCCAGAGGCAGAGAGGTAGATGAATGGGGTGAGGCAGACCACCGAGTAGAGAGCAGCAGAAGCAGGGAGTTAACCAGCAAACAGGCAGAAGCTCAGGAGCCAGCAGCACAAAATACTCAGGCACAGGAGAACACATGACCCGGACTTAAATAATCAGGACAGACAGGAAGTTCCATGACAGGGTGAGATCCAAGACTCCATCTTGGATCAGGGCGAACAGACACCAGGAAAGTCCAGAACCCCCAATTCTAACTGCAACCCTAACCCCACCACACCCCTAACCCTAATCCCAACCCTAACTAAAACACACCACTATCCCTAATCCCAACCCTAACCATAACCCTAACCACAAATCTAACCCTAATACCAACTCTAGCCATAATCCCAAACATAACCACAACCCTAACCCTACACCAACCCCAACTTTAGCCCCAAACCTAACCCTAGCCCCAACCCTAAACCTAGCCCCAACCCGAAACCTAGCCCAACCCTATCCCTAGGTTTAGCCCAACCCTAACCCTAGCTTTAGCCCCATCCTAACCTTAGCTTTATCCCAACCCTAACCCTAGCTTTAGCTCAACTCACTTTAGTCCAACTTACTTTAGCACAACTCTAACCCTAATGGAAAAATGGAAATAAATATATCTTTTTATTTCATTATTTTTACCTAACTAAGGGGGTGATAAAGGGGGGCTTTATTTACAATTGTTTTTATTTTGATCACTGTGATATGGTCTATCACAGCGATCAAAATGAATCAATAGGAACAATTTCCTATTGTTGCCAGGTGTCGGCCGAAAGATCTCAGCGGGTGCACTACACATGTGTGGCACCCCAGGAGTCCGGTTGTCACAGTGGCATTGCCTCCCTCACAGGGGGTGATGTTATGCTATCGAGTAAAGGTAAAGAAAACTACAGCCCTTGTGTCCTCCAGTCATTTCTCGCACCCTCAGTCCTGCACCCCAAAGTCCACGATCCCTTACAACAGTACCGTAGCCCTGGGGCCCCGCTCCTCCACCTGTGGGGAGCAGAACCATCCCAGCTGTATCACCATCCGCCCCAGCGGTCCCCTTAAGCAGCGTCGGCCATCCATTGCCGAACACCACAGGCGGCGTCATGTTAAGTCCCCTATAAACTTTCCCTCATTATTTTATTGCATGCCCAGGGCAACAAACCGGGTCACTGCTGCTGTGACAACCCCCTGAAGAACTGCCCGACCCGGATTGAGTACCCCATTGCCCTAGCGGGCGTCGCACATGCGCCCGCCATTTTCTTCCTGGAAGAAGATACCGTCGGACCGGGGAACTTCACAGAGGGTTGCAGAGACACTGGAGGTACCAGGGGAGATCGGGGGACCCCATTTTTCTCTCCTCTGATGTGCGATCACATTAGAGGAGAAATTAAATGGGAAAGCAGACTTTTTGCGGTCACCGTTATTCCGTTAATAATGGTAATCGCAACACTGCGATCGGTAAAAAACGACCCGAGTCATGTGCTATGGGGTCTCAGCTACCCTCAGTAGCCAAGACCCTGGAGAAATTCCAACTCCAGGTGGCGCTATACATTTATTTCTCAGCGCCGTTAAAAAGAGGCGATGAGGCATAAGTACCTTTAATTGCCGCCATTAAAAGGCGTATCAGTGGTCTTTAAGAGGTTAATAAAAGTGCACTTAGAGACTTTTCATGTTTCTTAAAACTAAAAAAAGGTAAACAAATTATCCATCTTAGCTATTTTTTATCAGGTAGACTTTTCTGTGCAGAACACTGACTCAAACTAATGGTCTCACTGTCAAAAGTAACAATATCCTGCTGACATGGGTATGATGAGTGATGTACCTTAATGCCCTCTGCTTTCTCCCCACTACTACACTTGCTGGAAGCAATTATGACCTGCATTTGATGGTTCTACTGCACATTCGGTAGGTGGTGCTAAGGCGGATCCTTGCAACTCCTTCATTCTTAGTCGTGGTATGGGATATTTTCATTTTACACAACCTTTACCAATGCCAACTTTTACACACATTTTGTGCAGCACCATAATTAAATGTCGACAAATTTTTCTAAATAAATATTCAACCTTTGCCAAATAGGATGTAACAAGAAATGTTAGATAGGTAAACATGCAGGAACAAAATGCGGAAGCAGGCTGCGGTATAGGGGTGGCGTGTATTACTGTCCAATTGGATTAGTAAAACGGGTGTGCAAAAAGAGGCTCGCACAGTTAAATGTCTTCATTTTTTCTATCTATTTTTAACAAAATGCAACCCCTCTCGCAAAAATGGCCTAATGAGAAATTGTAGATGGTACACTTCCAAAAATTGAACGCCTACAAAAGGGCACAGTGTTGGTGTAGAATGTACAGATAAACAATTTTAAAAGGCAGATGTGCAAAAAAAAAATTGTCTACGACACGCACACTTTGTAGGGTAGACAGTTGCAGTTACAAGTCTGTACTTTTGGGGAATTTTATATTTTTAAGCGACAAATGTTCACCTCTTCAAAAAATGGAAAACAGTATTGCACAAAAAATGTAAAAACTCAGTACAATCGTGTCAAGATAGCACAGCACACCATCTTTGACTGTCACAGGTTTTAGATTTTTTTAAACAAATATTGCGCATTTTCACTGCTGCTTTCTAGTGCATTAAGAACAAAAAAACAAAATATATAACTGTTATATAAATGTAGCAGAACTAATGCTAGCTCCACCATATCACTTATCAATCACGCTGAGTCTGACACTGCTGCTGGCACCTCCCATATCTTTCTTTCCCCCTATCAATTGAATCACTGTACTATTCACAGGCTATTACACTGATCTTCATAATTGCTGCAGTTGTACAAAACATTACTGTCTAGAGTATTTACCCAATGTTTTAGCGCTTTCTGTCACCATCACAAAGCTGTGAGCTCTGATGTTCTCTCACTAGCCTAAATCATAATAAAATGGATGCAGCATTCACTACCTAGGATTTTATACAGGCCATGATAAGCCTTCCTTATTGGTTGTACCAAGTCCACACAGTCATACCTGGATCATGAGAGCCTTCTGTAGCTTATGCAATGCCTAAAAGTTGGCAGCCATTTTTCACACAGATTGTCTTGCTGTTGGACAATGGTCTGCAGCAGAAGCCTCCCCCCACTTCTCAGCCTGTAATAGTAACAGCAATCACTCCCCTTTAGCTTTTTTATCCTCTTCCTTTGTCTTGGGTTATCTACAATCTTCCTAGAAGACTGTAAAAGAGATTAAAATCTAACAAAGTGCATAAAATACATAATGAAATAACAGAAAGTAATAGAAAATAAATTCATATGAAAACATAACGATGCAGATAAGATAAGGAGAAGATAACCGTTGTAATGAGCGATGGATGGACAGGGAAACTCCAGTTAACCGAGGAGTCTTAATTATGACTTAATACACATGATGCCCAACTGGAAGAAAGGACTATTTGTTCAGCTATCTTCTAGGACACACTCGATTCTCCATAGTCGGGAAGTAAAATCAGCACGGCCTCCATGTTATTCAGAAGTCAGAGCACGAGATGGGGATTTACACATACAATTTTCTGCACATTTTATCTGTGGAGAATTCATTATTGCATCTCGTCCTCCTTTATGTCAGGAGACCATAGGAGCAGATATTAAATATAATGTTCCCAATTCATTGTCGATAGGAACCGAATTCAAACTTTTCATAACGTCACAATATCAAAATTTACATTTGTGAGGCAGTGAGGGGGATCATATTCAAGGATCGGTATGTATCCCCTAGAATGCGCATAGAAGCATATTAAACCCGCTGGAGTCCATTGCAGTCACAGGCATAGCTGTGGCTGCAGTGCAAAAAAAAAGTAAGTGTGGACCTGGTTGAGTTATTTGACCAAGGCAATGTTCAAGAAAACTAGTTAAGTGCTTTTATTTTTGGAGCGAACTACATGACATTGGTGTTGTCGATACCCAGGTAATGAGCATCCTCCCATGGGTCTCTGACCCTCTCCCCAACCCAAAATAACGACATGACTCCTAAATTGGATATAAATGGCCACAGCGGTCTCTGACCCTCTCCCCAACCCAAAATAACGACATGACTCCTAAATTGGATATAAATGGCCACAGCGGCCTTTATTATAAACAAACAAACATAACAGTAAAATATGCTGGGAAGGGGTCCTTGAAGCTAAAAATCTGGTGTAAACCATAGGATAAACTAGTGGACAGAAAAACAACCATAGTTTACTCTCAGCTTTTACCCCACTGGCTCGAGAGCACCAAAGATACCCGGAAGGGTTACCATTGTCCACTTCCAACTTAGGAATCTGGCCCACCGTTGCCAAGATTCCCCCAAATCACCAGACCCGAAACCAAAACTTATCACAACTGAAGAATTTATATCCCGACGGATCCCCCAGGCCAATTTAGCACCAACTCCAAGGACCCCTCCCACTGCCACAACGAGAATACTTGACCCCCTCAAGTACCCGAGACCCCACCACCCTTAACCGCTATGGCTCTTTCAATTCCAGTCAGCAGCCCTAGGGCCCACAAATCACTGCCCACGGCATTCAGATGGACATCAACGCCCAGAAGAAATTCGTCTCCTCCACGTTCCAACTCAAAATGACGAACTGCCAGGCCCCCATTCCTAACCATAAAACCAGACACAGCCCGATTCACTTTAATGCGGGCCTTAATAACCTTGGCAACCGAACTAGCATGCCTCCAAGATTTCCGCCCACAAAAATCTCCGACCACACTATAGACATGTCCCGAAACTAAACTCATAATCTGAGTAAATCATGCTTGATGTCTCTAATCAATTCGCGACAAGGGCGGACTCCCAAGTCGTTTCCGCCAACATGCAACACCAAGATATCGGGCGGCCTGTCCAAACAAACTCCGTTGTGCACCTCCTGCATAACCCTGTTCCAGCCCAAGCCCCGAAAATCCAACCACCCGATAACGGCCACGTCCCTAGAAAAACTGAACTGTCTTCTGTCCTGTCGAACGTCTGCCCGCTTTGTACCCCAATAAACGTAGGAGTGGCCGACAATCCAAACCAAAAGCGAGGGCAAACCTGAAAAATACAAACAACTTAAAAAACTTGCACGGGAAAACATACGAATCAACAATCAGCTGACACGTCACAAGGCCTAACATAACTCCGATAACGGCCAGACTCCCACCGACCTATCCGCTGTACCACCGCAGGAGCCAAGCCACCCAACGCTGCCTCTGTAGCAGCCCCAATCCGAAACGAATGAGAGGCAAACCTGGAAGGGTCCGCCACGAATTGGTATCTGGAAAGAAAGGACCCGACTTCATGACGCAATAAAGGCCCATCCCTGCTCGGTTGAAAGCTATAAAAAACCTGCCAACAACGGATAGGACACATTTCCGAACCCGGAACAGCACCCAATACCACCCTTTTACCTCGTCCTTCCTGATCCGTCTTAGACCTCCGAATCCAAAATTGTAAAGACCCCCCGGTAACAAAAATGTCCCCAGCCCAAAGCCCCCCTTGACGAACCGTAGAAGGTGATACAAGCTCACCAACTCTCAAAGCCCCAAAAAAAGCAAGGGAAAAAGCTAGACGGAATAAGGCCGCCTCAAAACTAGAAACACAGATATTATCTCTCGCATGTAGTGTGAACAAAGGTATAGATTAATCCACACTATGGTACTAGATAAAAGTTACAGTTTATTTAAGTCATATTAAAAACATATAAAATACATAACTACAAATCAAGAAAGGTGCAGTAAATCCACAAAAAGAGGGACATAAATGCCATCCAGAAGAAGCAAACGCGAAACGCGCGTCGGGGCAGAGGGACGCCGAGACATTCACCCCGCACATACCACTAGGTAATTAATCCATATCTACCACTACAGGCTGTTATTTCTTTCGTAGCCACTTATGTTTGGGAGCACTACTACCCTTGGGTTATTTTCCCTTTGGGATTGCTTATACATTCTTTATTATATTGGGGTTTGTTGCAGCCCCTTACATTAGATATACATGTACTTACCTATAGTGGTCTCTGTAGTTGGTTATCACCAGTATAGGTGATAGTGCATATGTGGGTTTTGAATTTGCCTATGGCATTTATGTCCCTCTTTTTGTGGATTTACTGCACCTTTCTTGATTTGTAGTTATGTATTTTATATGTTTTTAATATGACTTAAATAAACTGTAACTTTTATCTAGTACCATAGTGTGGGTTAATCTATACCTTTGTTCACACTACATGTGAGAGATATTTTGCGAATGGGTACTTTACCTTCCGTTTGGGAGGAATGTATGTCAAATTTTGAGAGCAATCATTGTGAAACTAAACACAGATATTAGCCAGCCATGCGCCCAACTGCTCTAACATCGCAGACGACACCGGGCGCCTACAATCACCCCGGGTACATGCTCTTCTGAGCCCCTTCACCGCTTGCTTCACCAAAAAGGACTTTGTCAAATCGTGAAAACCCCGAAGCCGAAAACCAAACGCCAAAGCTGCAATCATCCTGTCGACCTTAGCCACCGACCATCCTTGATCCGCCCCATGTCTCAACCATAGAAGCAAAACACCAACCTGATCCTGGCCCATATTATCACCCCCGCACAATGCCAACCAATTCTCCCAAGAACTCCATATTGACTGATAAGCCGACCACGTACTGGGAGCCAAGGATGCCTGAATTAGAGGTTCCGCAGCCCGGACACGACGCTCCAAAGTTTCCCCGGGCATTCCAGCCCCGTCTCCTCGGCCTCCGGAGACAGTAACCGGAAACGCTCCCACTGAAAAGGAGACAAAGAGTCGGCAATGCAATTTTGAACGCCTGGAACATGAGATGCCGTAACATAAGCATTCATGGACAAACAAGACAGAACCAGCTGACGAAGAACCCTAATAACCGGGGGCGAGGATATAGTCAAACTGTTAATAGCACAAACAACTGCCATATTATCGCAATTAAAATGGAGCCTTTTGTTCCGGAAATCATTGCTCCACAAGTGCACCGCCACCAAAATCGGGAAAATCTCTAGCAAAGTAATGTTCTTCACCAAACCGTTCGCAAACCATTCCTCCTGCCATCTGGCGGCGCACCATCGGCCTCCAAAAAAGGCCCCAAAACCAATACCACCCAATGCGTCGGTAAAAAGATCCAAGTCAGCATTCTCCACTAGATCTTCCAACAACAAAGAACGCCCATTGTAACAAGCCAGAAAACGGTTCCAAACCTCCAAATCGGCCTTGTGTTCTGCCGACAAATGAACAAAATGATGAGGGGCTTGAACCCCAGCTGTCGCACTAGCCAAGCTGCGTGAAAAAACTCTCCCCATTGGAATAATCCTACACGTAAAATTTAGTTTCCCAAGGAGCGACTGCACCTCACACAGCGGCAATTTCTTCAAGCGCCTGGCCCGGGCCACGTCGCTCCTCAAACCAAGCACCTTGTCAACAGGCAATCTAAATTCCCATTTCTCGGAATCAATAACAATGCCTAGGAAAGATAAGCTCGTAGACGGACCCTCCATTTTTCCCGGCGCTAGTGGAACTTTGAACCGCTCAGCTATCCAAACAACTGTCCTCAAGAGGACCTCGCAACATTGCGACTGATCAGGCCCTATGCACAGGAAGTCATCCAAATAATGAATCACAGAATCCAAACCGGACACATCCCGTACTGCCCACTCAAGAAAGGAACTAAAGCCCTCAAAATAAGCGCACGACAATGAGCAGCCCATAGGCAAGCATCTGTCAACATAAAACCAAAAGCAGCCTAACAACCTCACGCTATCAGGGTGAACCGGCAACAAACGGAAAGCAGACTCAATGTCGGTCTTAGCTAACAATGCCCCCCTGCCACAACTCCGCACCCACTTCACCCACCCACATCAAACGACGTATAAACAACGGAACAAAGCTCCGGGTTGATCCCATCATTCACCGACCTCCCTTTTGGATAAGATAAGTGCTGAATAAGCCTAAACTTGTTAGGCTCTTTTTTGGAAACCACACCCAAAGGCGACACGACCAGGTCATCCAAAGAAGGAATGGGAAACGGTCCTGACATCCTACCTAAAGCGACCTCTTTACTCAATTTCTCCGACACAACCGGTGCATGTAACTGAGCCGATCTAAGGTTTTTCAAACTCTGGGGTATAACAAAATCAGGAGCGGGTATCCAAAAACCATCACAAAACCCTGCCCGCAACAAATCTGCCCTTTCACTGTCAGGGAACCTATTTAGATAGGGGACCATCGCGTCCAGCCTCACTGGCATCACCCCCTTTGGAATTACTACCTGGCTTCCCTTTTTTCTTAAAGCATCTGGCCGCTCCATGGGAAGACCCATTGCAGTGCGAGCACAAGAGCTTGAATTTACAAGTGGCTCCGAACTTACACTGGCCCTCGTTAAATTGCCAGAACACACCGTGTTTTTGACCTCCAGGCTTCCCTGACTGACCCCCAGCACCTGAAGAACTGCCTTGCGAAGCGGCCTGGCCGGAAGTTCTGGCCCTGCTTTGAAAGGAATGGCCAAATTTTGTTGGTGCCATAACCCGCAACCACAACCGTATGTCTTTCTGATCCCACCGAATCGCAGGACGAACCGCCTTCCTTTGTCTAAACTGTTCGTCATAGCACAACCACGCTTGGCCCCCATAAGCCCTATGCGCCTCCCCTATGGAATCCATGTAGCAAAATAAAGCAGAACAATTCTCCGGGCCCTTCTCACCAATGACGCTTGTCAGAATCGCAAACGCCTGGGGCCAATTCACAAAAGTCTGAGGAATGAGGCGCCATCTCCGTTTTTCCTCATCCTCCTTCTTGCTATCCTCCTACTCGTCTTTCCAAATCTTTTCGTGCACCTCCTTCTTCAAATGAGCCCCTAACAGTCCCTCAAAACAAATGTAGACCTCGCCCCGCGCCTTATCATCCAAACGGATCCCACCCTCTTTTTCCTTCTCGGTCTGTACAGGTACAGATACCGGCTCAGCCGACCCGACCCACACCGCCGTACTGCTACTCGACAACTCCTGGCCAACATCAGAGGGTCCCACCCACGCTGACAAAGGGGACGGCCCAGGCCTAACGCCGCCCAACTGCGACAGCAGCTCACGAACATTTAACAAAAGCTCCCCCACCTCGACACCACCCGCGTCGGCCCTCGATCCAACCCAATCACTCTGACCTACAGACCCCAACACCCGACTACCAACGACAGACGGAGATGTTAAAAAAGCCGGTGACAAACAAGACATAGACGCATGCTCACCAGGCTGCAGGGGAGCTGTGATCCCCCCAGCCGCAGGTGCCGTGGTTGTCCAGCTGTCTCCAGATGCTGATGCCATCCTGGGACCCTCCTGGAGAAGGTCTCGCCATCCCAACGACAGCAGAAATCGCTGCCACGAAGCCGTGCGCCACTAATGCAGCCTGGTGTGGGGGAGCCCCAATACAGAGCCCACCAATCATGCCGCCGCCATCCGATCCCATCGAGGTAACGAGTCCCGTCCCGGTTGCAGGTGGTGTGTGGGGTCCGGGATCCGTGGCCAGGTCCAGCCTGCCCGCCTCAGCTGGAGCTCTGCCCGCTGCCGTGTCAGTGCCGGGTGTAGCAGGCCGCCCGGCCCAGTCATCACCGGGGCAACCCGCCGTAACATCCCTGTGTGCATTGTTGATGCTGGCGCGAGCGGGCCCTGCCCCCCCGAGCGAAGGAGGAGAAGGCCCGACCGCCGCCACAGGCCCCAGCGCGGCTGGTGGATTCCTCCCGGACCGCGGCCTGCTCGGGCGCTTACGAGCAGGCACACGGTCCGGAGGGTCCCTTGAGGGGCTCCTGCGCCATCGCTGGGAGGTCTGAGGGAGGTCGGGGGACAGCCGTTCTGGAGGACGAACACGCCGGGAGGGCCGCTCACAGAAACCACTCGGCGTGGAACCCCCACTGCCATCGCCCAGGATGGAGGACACCTGGGCCACTAACCAGCTGGGAGGCTGGTTCACCGCTGCTGCCCATAACTGGGACAAGATCTGATCCACGGAGCTCATGGTGAGTAGCATGGGCTTCTTGCTCGCTGTCTCCTGAGTGGGAAAGTGACAGGCTCCACCCCCCCCACCACCACTATAGCTCCCTTCTCCGAATAGAAACCCTCCCCCTTATAGAATTAACCCCCACCTCACCTAACCTGGCTCCAAACCCCCTGTCATGACGGCTTCCACGTAGCCACCCGTGGGGGGGAGCGGCTCGCTCCAGCCTGCGCTGGATGGGAGTGGGGCAGTTCACTCCCTCCGGATCGGGTCTTACAAGTGGCCCATGGCCACAGATTCCATTTAAAAACCCTGCAGCAAAGGGTTGGGTGGGTCAGTGTTTGTTTGCAAGTGGCAGAGCAGGTGGCTCTGCAGCATCCAGCCTGTGTGAGCTAGCACACAGCCAAGAGCGGCGAACAGCTGGCACACCGCAGTGTCATACGGTGGTGCAGTCACCCTCGGAAACCGATCTCATATACGGACTGTTGTGATGACCTGGCTGTGATCTGGAGGATACCGTGTGCTGTGCACTGTGTGAGTTGTTCGGACAGTAAAAACGCTTTCTGTGAACTTTTCTGGGGTCCCTGTCTATCTGTCACTCTGCAACATCTCCACTGCACTTCACATTTAAAGGAGAACGGATGTAAGATCTTAAAGTTACTTAACCTCTTAATCCCATATGACGTACTAACCCATCGAGGTGACCTGGGACTTAATTCCCAGGGACGGGATAGTGTTATGATAAGGTAATTCAGTACCACAATGGACATAGAGGTCAGAGCACATACAGTGACCTGACAATAACCCAAAAACATAGAACGAGCTCTGAGACGTGGGAACTCTGCTGACCGCAATCCCTAATCCTCTCCAACCACACTAGAGGCAGCCGTGGATTGCGCCTAACGCTCCCTATGCAACTCGGCACAGCCTGAGAAACTAGCTAGCCTGAAGATAGAAAATAAGCCTACCTTGCCTCAGAGAAATACCCCAAAGGAAAAGGCAGCCCCCACATATAATGACTGTGAGTTAAGATGAAAAGACAAACGTATAGATGAAATAGATTTAGCAAAGTGAGGCCCGACTTTCTGAACAGAGCGAGGATAGGAAAGGTAACTTTGCGGTCAACACAAAACCCTACAAAAACCACGCAAAGGGGGCAAAAAGACCCTCCGTACCGAACTAACGGCACGGAGGTACACCCTCTGCGTCCCAGAGCTTCCAGCAAGCAGAAAAAAACAAATAGACAAGCTGGACAGAAAAAAAACAGCAAACAAAATAGCAAAGCAGAACTTAGCTATGCAGAGCAGCAGGCCACAGGAACGATCCAGGAGGAAACAGGCCCAATACTAGAACATACACTGGAGGCCAGGATCAAAGCACTAGGTGGAGTTAAATAGAGCAGCACCTAACGACTTCACCACATCACCTGAGGAAGGAAACTCAGAAGCCGCAGTACCACTTTCCTCCACCAACGGAAGCTCACAGAGAGAATCAGCCGAAGTACCACTTGTGACCACAGGAGGGAGCTCTGCCACAGAATTCACAACAGGATAGTACGTCATAGGTGATCAGCTGCGCTCACGGGGGTAGCGCGGCTCATCGCTGCCGAGGGTGTCAGCTGATTATTACAGCTGACATCCGGCACTATGTGCCAGGAGCGATCATGGACCGTTCCTGGCACATTAACCCCCGGAACACTGCGATCAAATATGATCGCAGCGTTCTGGCGGCATAGGGAAGCATCGCGCAGGGAGGGGGCTCCCTGTGTGCTTCCCTGAGACACTCGGAACAACGCGATGTGATTGCGTTGTTCAGAGGGTCTCCTACGTCCTCCTCCCTGCAGGCCCTGGATCCAAAATGGCCACGGGGCTCCTTCCTGGTCCTGTAGGGAGGTGGCTTGAAAGTGCCTGCTCAAAGCAGGCGCCAGCAAGCCTAACTTCACTGCCTGTCAGATCACTGATCTGACACAGTGCACTGCAAAGTGTCAGATCAGCGATCTGACACTATACTGTGATATCCCCAATATTATAAAGTAAAATAAATATTTACATGTGTAAAAAAAAAATCCTAAATAATATAAAAAAAAATATTGTTCCAATAAATACATTTCTTTATCTAAATAAAAAACAACAAAAGTACACATATTTAGTATTGCCGCGTCTGTAACGACCCGACCTATAAAACTGTCCCACTAGTTAACCCCTTCAGTGAACACCGTAAAAAAAAAAAGGAGGCAAAAAACAACACTTTATTATCATACTGCCAAACAAAAAGTGGAATAACACGCGATCAAAAAGATGGATATAAATAACCATGGTACCGCTGAAAACGTCATCTTGTCCAGCA
Organism: Ranitomeya imitator; assembly: GCF_032444005.1. Lineage (NCBI taxonomy): Eukaryota > Metazoa > Chordata > Amphibia > Anura > Dendrobatidae > Ranitomeya > Ranitomeya imitator. The sequence goes on along the minus strand of NC_091286.1, from coordinate 662,711,534 downwards.
AAAAACGAGTCACCATACAGCATTATCAGCGAAAAAATAAAAAGTTATAGTGCTCAGAATAAAGCGATGCAAAAATAATTATTTTTTATATAAAATAGTTTTTATCATATAAAAGCGCCAAAACATAACAAAAAATGATATAAATGAGGTATCGCTGTAATCGTACTGACCCGAAGAATAAAACTGCTTTATCAATTTTACCAAACGCGGAACGGTATAAACGCCTCCCCCAAAAGAAATTTATGAATAGCGGTTTTTTGGTCTTTCTACCTCACAAAAATCAGAATAAAAAGTGATCAAAAAATGTCACATGCCCGAAAATGTTACCAATAAAAACGTCAACTTGTCCTGCAAAAAACAAGACTGCACATGACTTCATAGAGCAAAATATGTAAAAATTATAGCTCTCAAAATGTGAAGACGCAAAAACTATTTTTTGCAATAAAAAGCGTCTTTTAGTGTGTGACAGCTGCCAATCATAAAAATCCGCTAAAAAACCCAATATAAAAGTAAATCAAACCCCCCTTCATCACCCCCATAGTTATTGATGATTTATAATCACAGCTTTCATGCATCTTGGCATGCTTTCCACCAGTCTTTCACACTGCTTCTGGCACAAAAATGTGAGCAGTTCTTCTTTGTTTGATGGCTTGTGGCTATCCATCATCCTCTTGATTACATTCCAGAGGTTTTCAATGGGGTTCAGGTCTGGAGATTGGGCTGGTCATGACAGGGTTTTGATGTGGTGGTCTCTTAATTTTTGCCAGAGCTGTATGTTTGTTTGTTTTGATTCTCCTGATAGCGACCCAGATTGTTCACTCATTTTGTTTAACCTCTCCGCTTCTGACCCCGACTTCGCATTTTGAACCTAACCTGCCTGCCTTGACCTCATACTGTTTGACCACTTCAGTGCTTTTGTCCTCGGCACTTTGTGCTGTGCCTCTGACCCTTCGGTCAGCTGCTGCAAGTCTGGGAACTGCACTGGAGTGGCACCTGGACATGGGGAAGCAAATAATTTTTGGATAGGAGTATTGTCAGGGGCTAACTCTAGATCTACATATCTCCCACACTAGATTTGGGGACACAGAAGACATGACTATACCCTCAGCAAGCATGGCAATTTGTTCAGATTCCTTGACTTGCTTATGGACAGAAACTACGGTACAGAACATCAGCTTTAACGCTTTTGGCACCAAGTCTTAATGTAACTACAAAATCAAACCTAGAGAAGAATAAGGAGCATCTAGCTTGTCTAGATTTTAGTCTTTTGGTTGATTCAATATCCACTAAAGCTTCTATCTCCACCAGGAAAGATTAGGCTGAATCAATACAGGGTCAGATGAAAAGCGTTCCTTTAACTCAAAGAAGGCCCTGATTGCCTCAGGTTTCTAATTAACTACATCAGCTCTATTGTTAGTTCAGTCAATCAGTAGTTTAGCTATTTTAGAAATATCTTTAATAAACTTACAATAGTAATTAAAGAACCCAAGAAAGTACTGTAAAGTTTTCAGATATTTAGGTTGCACCCAATTCTTAATAGCTTGGACCTTGGAGGTGTCTATTCGGAAACCATTAAATGAAAAACTACATTCCAAGAAATTTACTTGACCTAGGAACACACATTTTCAGGTTTAGTAAATAAAAATATTGTCTGTACAGTAAGTTCCTTTAAGATGTGTGACATACTATCAGGTGAATAAATCAAGATATCATCCAGACAGACAACCAAGTATTGACCACATACATCTCTGAATATGTCATTAGCAAAATTTTAAAAGACAGCTGGTGAGTTACTTAACCCAATGGGCATTACCAAATATTCCTAGTGGCCTTCAGGTGTGTTAAATACCGCCTCCACTCATCTCCTTCTCTTCTACAGATCAGGACCCCTGAGATCAAGTTTGGAGAACCAACTGTCTCTCAACAGCTGATTGTAGACATTCGGGGTAAGTGGCAGAGGATATTAATTCTTCACCATAATTTTCTTAAGTTCCTGATAGTCATCAATACATGGTCTGAGACCACCACCGAAGTATGTTTACGTAAGCAAGGCCCAAGGTCACAGTTGCAGACATATTTTCAAGGACAAAAATGTAATGGAGTAATAATTTAGGGAACCAATAAGAAAGAACATCTCCTTAGTATCAAACTTCCCCATACACTGTGAGAGAGGGGTATCATCAATAGCGGTGACTTTCATAGGAAAACATTATTTTAGTAATTGAAGATCAAGATCTTCAGCCACTTTGGCATCAACAAGATTTGATGCGGAACCGCCATCAATAACGGCTTCATGTCACACAGATTTTTGTAGAAGAAACAGACAAAGAGGTAGCAATAATTTTGCACAATCATAAGGAAATACCTGTAACATAGATGGACATCTCTGGACCTTCCTAGGAGCCGATGTCCTTCTTGTGGCTATTGTCCTGCCCAGGCATGCATCTTGTGTCCAGACTTTCCACAGTTGCTACCAAGAGCCGGTCTTGGTTGCTTGATCCCTTGTTGTGGATGAGACTTTGTCATCCCAATCTGCATTTGCTCCTTAGTAATGGTAGTATGTACACAACAGTTAGGAGAAGGTGCAAAGTAGGCAGGACGTTCCCATCTGTGTTCACACAACTTGTAAAAACGAAAGGCCAAAGGTATAGCTGAGTCAAGGGATTTCGGAAACAGAAACTGTACAAACTTATCCTTGATTTGGTCAAAATATTAATATGAAGATGAGACCAAAATGCATGGTCATTCCATTGATAGTCAGTAGTTCAGTTTCAAAACTCAGTGCAGTAACCTTTTGCAGATTTTCGCCCTTGGTGCACGACTGTCAATTAGCTTTCTACAAATTCTATCCGGTCTGGGTCATCATACGGGAGTCCCAGCGCTCCAAGAAACATGTCCACAGAGTAGAGCAGTGGGGCATCAGGATGTAAAGAAAACATCCCGACCTGGGGAGAATCCTGTAGGGGGAATATCATAAATCACACTCGCTGGCTCTTGGAACCCAGTGATTGCAGTGATGGAGTCTAAAGTACAATTTACAGCTCTCCTTCAAGGTAAAGAAATTAAAACGGTTACAGGAAAAACAAACTTGTGATGGAGCGTTTTCATGATGTTGGACACATACAGATTCTAAACCAGCTGGGTCAGGGACAACATCTGATCCATCACATGTTGAAGCGGATCCAAGTAAGGAGGTAAGTGATGTTGTAACAAAGACAGTATGTGATCACTAGCCAGGAACCAGGGTAGAATAGAGTGGTCAGGAAACAGAGTTAAATCAAGATGTCCAAAATGATGGGAAAAAATCGACAAGCAACAATGCTGGAGATAACCAAGAACCAGACAAAAAAGGCTATAACTGGCAGCCAGGAACTGACTGCTGCAACAGCAGAGAGCTCACTGCAAATGACTATTAAGCTGTCAAAATAAAAGAGAAAAAACAGGTTGAAAGGACACAAGTCCCAACAGTCCTAAGGTTTAATTGAACCCCATTTGCACCATGTACTTAACACCACACCGCTAAGTGATCATGGCGTGGCAGGAGCATGTTTATTCATGGATGTTACACCTCCAAAATTATTTTATATACGCATGAAATTTTTGCAACATTATAGCAGAACATGAGACTTTTTTTGTTTTAGAAAGGAAAAAAAAATTAAAAAGGCGAAAAAATAAAGAGCATTTTTAATTCTGAGGGTAAACTTCTGAAATTACTATAGACCTCAGACCAAGCCCCTGAAATATAGACTGCAAACTCCTAAAACATAGAGAACCCATAAAACTGAAGATGTTTTAAATAATTATTAGTGGTAAGCGAATATACTTGTTACTCGAGATTTCTCGAGCACGCTCGGGGATCCCCCGAGTATTTTTTAGTGCTCGGAGATTTAGTTTTTCTTGCCGCAGCTGAATGATTTACATCTGATAGCCATCATAAGTACATGTGGGGGTTGCCTGGTTGTTAGGGAATCCTCACATGTAATCATGCTGGCGAAGAGGTGTAAATCATTCAGCTGAGGTGAGGAAAACTAAATCTCTGAGCACTAAAAAATACTCAGAGGTCACCCGAGCATGCTCGATAAAACTTGAGTAACGAGCATATTCGCTCATCACTAATAATGTACCGCATGGCACCGGAATGTAAGAATGTGTTTTTTTTTTTTTACATTTACAATGGTAACCAGGGTAAACATCGGGTTACTAAGAGCGGCCCTGCGCTTTGTAACCCAATGTTTACCCTGGTTACCCGGGGACTTCGGCATTGTTGGTCGCTGGAGAGCTGTCTGTGTGACAGCTCTCCAGCGACCACACAGCGACGCTGCAGCGATCCGGATCGTTGTCTATATCGCTGCAGCGTCGCTCAGTGTGACGGTACCTTTACTCGTTTTCTTACCTTACATTGGGGGCTTATCTACAGCATTCCAGAATGCTGTAGATAAGCCCCTGATGCCGGAGGCCGCAGCTTATAACGAATTTTGGGGTGACAGATGCCATTTAATCACACAAACATGAAACAAATGCATCAAACATCGACATAGGGAAAATGCAGCAACATAACACATATCATCACTATACGGTTTTCAGGAAGAATTTTCGTCTTTTCCACACTTTTACATAATTACGGCAATATTAAATGTATGAAATACCGTATTTTTTTTGTTTATTCGTTTTAAAAAATTAAAAACCTATGTGGAAAAAAAGTTGGTTAGTCTCGCCAATATTCTGACACTCGTGACTTTGTTTTTACTTTTCTACTATTGGAGTTGTGTGTGGCCTTGTGTCTTGTGTACCAAACTATAATTTGTAATGACACTATTGTCTGGTAAAAACAAGTTTTAATCTTTTTATTGCATTCTCTATGGGGAGAGACTGAAAAACAGCAATTCTAACATTTAGGTTTGTTTTTATAGCTGCAATAAGCTTAGATTTTGAAAGATCAGACTTTTATGAATGCACCGACACAAGAAAGGTTTATTTTTTAATGTCTTTTTTTCAGGTTGGGGAAAGTGTAGTGATTTAAATGTAAAAGTTCAATTTTATAAAAACTACTTTTTGCATGTTTTTAGATTTTTGTCCCATACAGGACACTGCAGTTAATTTATTGCTTGTATTTTATACTGCAATGTCCTGTAACCATGTCTTGTGCCATGAACTTCTCTCCAGGTCAATAATGAAGAAGCGGTCATTCCTCTATAACTATCGGGTCGACATCTGCGATGAAGTGATGTGTTTTCTTCAGAAAGGGGATTTTGAAGCTAATGTTTGTATAAATAATCTCACTTGCAACATTTTTTATGCATATTGTGGTTGGTACTTGATGGTGGAGGCCATGTATAGCAGCTGGATCAATAATAGATGTTCCCATTAATGTAAAATATACTTCATTATCTCTGATAATGGTCCAAAGAAGATGAGCTGCCCTGCAACCAGCCTGCGTCCAATATAAAGAACTCATCAATTGTCACCATCTGCTGCTCAATTACCATCATCAGCACAGATCTCCCTGCAGGGGCCTGTGTCATCATCCTGTACCCCGAGTGTCAGTGTCATCATCCTGTACCCCGAGTGTCAGTGTCATCATCCTGTACCCCGAGTGTCAGTGTCATCATCCTGTACCCCGAGTGTCAGTGTCATTATCCTCTACCCCGAGTGTCAGTGTCATCATCCTGTACCCCGAGTGTCAGTGTCATTATCCTCTACCCCGAGTGTCAGTGTCATCATCCTGTACCCCGAGTGTCAGTATCATTATCCTGTACCCCGAGTGTCAGTGTCATTATCCTGTACCCCGAGTGTCAGTGTCATTATCCTACACCCCGAGTGTCAGTGTCATTATCCTGTACCCCGAGTGTCAGTGTCATCATCCTGTACCCCGAGTGTCAGTGTCATCATCCTGTACCCCGAGTGTCAGTGTCATCATCCTGTACCCCGAGTGTCAGTGTCATCATCCTGTACCCCGAGTGTCAGTGTCATCATCCTGTACCCCGAGTGTCAGTGTCATCATCCTGTACCCCGAGTGTCAGTGTCATCATCCTGTACCCCGAGTGTCAGTGTCAGTATCCTGTACCCCGAGTGTCAGTGTCATCATCCAGTACCCCGAGTGTCAGTGTCATCATCCTGTACCCCGAGTGTCAGTGTCATCATCCTGTACCCCGAGTGTCAGTGTCATCATCCTGTACCCCGAGTGTCAGTGTCATCATCCTGTACCCCGAGTGTCAGTGTCATTATCCTGTACCCCGAGTGTCAGTGTCATCATCCTGTACCCCGGAGTGTCAGTGTCATTATCCTGTACCCCAAGTGTCAGTGTCAGTATCCTGTACCCCGAGTGTCAGTGTCATTATCCTGTACCCCAAGTGTCAGTGTCAGTATCCTGTACCCCGAGTGTCAGTGTCATCATCCAGTACCCCGAGTGTCAGTGTCATCATCCAGTACCCCGAGTGTCAGTGTCATCATCCTGTACCCCGAGTGTCAGTGTCATCATCCAGTACCCCGAGTGTCAGTGTCATCATCCTGTACCCCGAGTGTCAGTGTCATCATCCTGTACCCCGAGTGTCAGTGTCATCATCCTGTACCCCGAGTGTCAGTGTCATCATCCTGTACCCCGAGTGTCAGTGTCATCATCCTGTACCCCGAGTGTCAGTGTCATCATCCTGTACCCCGAGTGTCAGTGTCATTATCCTGTACCCCGAGTGTCAGTGTCATTATCCTGTACCCCGAGTGTCAGTGTCATTATCCTGTACCCCGAGTGTCAGTGTCATCATCCTGTACCCCCAGTGTCAGTGTCATCATCCTGTACCCCGAGTGTCAGTGTCATCATCCAGTACCCCGAGTGTCAGTGTCATTATCCTGTACCCCGAGTGTCAGTGTCATTATCCTGTACCCCGAGTGTCAGTGTCATCATCCAGTACCCCGAGTGTCAGTGTCATCATCCTGTACCCCGAGTGTCAGTGTCATCATCCTGTACCCCGAGTGTCAGTGTCATCATCCTGTACCCCGAGTGTCAGTGTCATCATCCTGTACCCCGAGTGTCAGTGTCATTATCCTGTACCCCGAGTGTCAGTGTCATCATCCTGTACCCCGAGTGTCAGTGTCATCATCCTGTACCCCGAGTGTCAGTGTCATTATCCTGTACCCCGAGTGTCAGTGTCATTATCCTGTACCCCGAGTGTCAGTGTCATCATCCTGTACCCCGAGTGTCAGTGTCATCATCCTGTACCCCGAGTGTCAGTGTCATCATCCTGTACCCCCACTGTCAGTGTCATCATCCTGTACCCCGAGTGTCAGTGTCATCATCCTGTACCCCGAGTGTCAGTGTCATTATCCTGTACCCCGAGTGTCAGTGTCATTATCCTGTACCCCGAGTGTCAGTGTCATCATCCTGTACCCCGAGTGTCAGTGTCATCATCCTGTACCCCGAGTGTCAGTGTCATCATCCTGTACCCCGAGTGTCAGTGTCATCATCCTGTACCCCGAGTGTCAGTGTCATCATCCTGTACCCCGAGTGTCAGTGTCATTATCCTGTACCCCGAGTGTCAGTGTCATCATCCTGTACCCCGAGTGTCAGTGTCATTATCCTGTACCCCGAGTGTCACTGTCATCATCCTGTACCCCGAGTGTCAGTGTCATCATCCTGTACCCCGAGTGTCAGTGTCATCATCCTGTACCCCGAGTGTCAGTGTCATCATCCTGTACCCCGAGTGTCAGTGTCATCATCCTGTACCCCGAGTGTCAGTGTCATCATCCTGTACCCCGAGTGTCAGTGTCATCATCCTGTACCCCGAGTGTCAGTGTCATCATCCTGTACCCCGAGTGTCAGTGTCATCATCCTGTACCCCCAGTGTCAGTGTCATCATCCTGTACCCCGAGTGTCAGTGTCATTATCCTGTACCCCGAGTGTCAGTGTCATCATCCAGTACCCCGAGTGTCAGTGTCATCATCCTGTACCCCGAGTGTCAGTGTCATTATCCTGTACCCCGAGTGTCAGTGTCATCATCCTGTACCCCGAGTGTCAGTGTCATTATCCTGTACCCCGAGTGTCACTGTCATCATCCTGTACCCCGAGTGTCAGTGTCATTATCCAGTACCCCGAGTGTCAGTGTCATCATCCAGTACCCCGAGTGTCAGTGTCATCATCCTGTACCCCGAGTGTCAGTGTCATTATCCTGTACCCCGAGTGTCAGTGTCATCATCCTGTACCCCGAGTGTCAGTGTCATTATCCTGTACCCCGAGTGTCACTGTCATCATCCTGTACCCCGAGTGTCAGTGTCATCATCCTGTACCCCGAGTGTCAGTGTCATCATCCTGTACCCCGAGTGTCAGTGTCATCATCCTGTACCCCGAGTGTCAGTGTCATCATCCTGTACCCCGAGTGTCAGTGTCATCATCCTGTACCCCGAGTGTCAGTGTCATCATCCTGTACCCCGAGTGTCAGTGTCATCATCCAGTACCCCGAGTGTCAGTGTCATCATCCAGTACCCCGAGTGTCAGTGTCATCATCCTGTACCCCGAGTGTCAGTGTCATCATCCTGTACCCCGAGTGTCAGTGTCATCATCCTGTACCCCGAGTGTCAGTGTCATTATCCTGTACCCCGAGTGTCAGTGTCATCATCCTGTACCCCGAGTGTCAGTGTCATCATCCTGTACCCCGAGTGTCAGTGTCATCATCCTGTACCCCCACTGTCAGTGTCATCATCCTGTACCCCGAGTGTCAGTGTCATCATCCTGTACCCCGAGTGTCAGTGTCATTATCCTGTACCCCGAGTGTCAGTGTCATTATCCTGTACCCCGAGTGTCAGTGTCATCATCCTGTACCCCGAGTGTCAGTGTCATCATCCTGTACCCCGAGTGTCAGTGTCATCATCCTGTACCCCGAGTGTCAGTGTCATCATCCTGTACCCCGAGTGTCAGTGTCATCATCCTGTACGCCGAGTGTCAGTGTCATTATCCTGTACCCCGAGTGTCAGTGTCATCATCCTGTACCCCGAGTGTCACTGTCATCATCCTGTACCCCGAGTGTCAGTGTCATCATCCTGTACCCCGAGTGTCAGTGTCATCATCCTGTACGCCGAGTGTCAGTGTCATTATCCTGTACCCCGAGTGTCAGTGTCATTATCCTGTACCCCGAGTGTCACTGTCATCATCCTGTACCCCGAGTGTCAGTGTCATCATCCTGTACCCCGAGTGTCAGTGTCATCATCCTGTACCCCGAGTGTCAGTGTCATCATCCTGTACCCCGAGTGTCAGTGTCATCATCCTGTACCCCGAGTGTCAGTGTCATCATCCTGTACCCCGAGTGTCAGTGTCATCATCCTGTACCCCGAGTGTCAGTGTCATCATCCTGTACCCCGAGTGTCAGTGTCATTATCCTGTACCCCGAGTGTCACTGTCATCATCCTGTACCCCGAGTGTCAGTGTCATTATCCTGTACCCCGAGTGTCAGTGTCATCATCCTGTACCCCGAGTGTCAGTGTCATCATCCTGTACCCCGAGTGTCAGTGTCATCATCCAGTACCCCGAGTGTCAGTGTCATCATCCTGTACCCCGAGTGTCAGTGTCATCATCCTGTACCCCGAGTGTCAGTGTCATCATCCTGTACCCCCAGTGTCAGTGTCATCATCCTGTACCCCGAGTGTCAGTGTCATTATCCTGTACCCCGAGTGTCAGTGTCATTATCCTGTACCCCGAGTGTCAGTGTCATCATCCTGTACCCTGAGTGTCAGTGTCATTATCCTGTACCCCAAGTGTCAGTGTCATTATCCTGTACCCCGAGTGTCAGTGTCATCATCCTGTACCCCAAGTGTCAGTGTCATTATCCTGTACCCCGAGTGTCAGTGTCATCATCCTGTACCCCGAGTGTCAGTGTCATCATCCTGTACCCCGAGTGTCAGTGTCATTATCCTGTACCCCGAGTGTCAGTGTCATTATCCTGTACCCCGAGTGTCAGTGTCATTATCCTGTACCCCGAGTGTCAGTGTCATTATCCTGTACCCCGAGTGTCAGTGTCATTATCCTGTACCCCGAGTGTCAGTGTCATCATCCTGTACCCCGAGTGTCAGTGTCATTATCCTGTACCCCGAGTGTCAGTGTCATCATCCAGTACCCCGAGTGTCAGTGTCATTATCCTGTACCCCCAGTGTCAGTGTCATTATCCTGTACCCCGAGTGTCAGTGTCATTATCCTGTACCCCGAGTGTCAGTGTCATCATCCTGTACCCCGAGTGTCAGTGTCATCATCCTGTACCCCGAGTGTCAGTGTCATTATCCTGTACCCCGAGTGTCAGTGTCATTATCCTGTACCCCAAGTGTCAGTGTCATTATCCTGTAGGAAAGAGAAGGAGATCCAGCTCAACGAAATAGTGAAAAATCCATAATTTATTTCACTCAAAATACAGTGAAAGGACAAAACATCAGCATACAAAAAAAATTATAAAAACAAGGTCAACGCGTTTCCGGTGACTAAGCACCCTTAATCATGATACCTTGTACAAGACATGTCTATACTTTTATACTAGTATCCGGTTATCACTCCAGTGTTGCAATTGGTAGAATTGTCTAATCAAACAAAAATAGGCACACATGGTAATGAAAGCAAGACAAGCTTGATGGAAAGACAAAAACAAATGTTTTGGCTAAACATAAATGCAGAAAAAACAGAAATAACACAAAATACAGGAACTATATAAAAAAACAAAATGACATTACAATAATCATTAAATAAATCCAAGAATATGATAGAAAAATAATATAATAGTATGTACAGTGTCCTATGTCATGAACCCACATAACAATATAGAAAAAAAACTAATATTAGCAGGAATCTCCCAAACAGGGAGCTGTAACAGCCAAAATAGGTTGGAGCAAATAGGTGAAAGCACAGCTGCAGATGCCGTGACAATGTCACAGCGGCCAGCAAGCAAGGGAAAAAAAAATTAATTTTTGTGAGGCTAATAGCTATCAATTTGTCCTTCTGTTTCCCCTTGTTTCCCCTTGCTTGTTGGCCGCTGTCACATTGTCACGGCGTCTGCAGCTGTGCGTTCACTTACTTGCTCCAACCTATTTTGGCTGTTACAGCTCCCTGATTGGGAGATTCCTGCCATTGATTTTTCTGTTTTTCCATCCATGGTTGTCTGTGAGCTCACTATTTTTTAAGGTACTAGGGAATTTTGTAGTTTTATTTATTATAAGATTTACATGTATGTCTCATTTTTTCCAGAACTCATATGAGTTTGTGTCTACTTAAGGATAGCCTTTTTCTTTTTTTTTTTTTTTTTCCCTTGCTTGCTGGCCGCTGTGACATTGTCACGGCATCTGCAGCTGTGCTTTCACCTATTTGCTCCAACCTATTTTGGCTGTTACAGCTCCCTGTTTGGGAGATTCCTGCTAATATTAGTTTTTTTTCTATATTGTTATGTGGGTTCATGACATAGGACACTGTACATACTATTATATTATTTTTCTATCATATTCTTGGATTTATTTAATGATTCTTGTAATGTCATTTTGTTTTTTTATATAGTTCCTGTATTTTGTGTTATTTCTGTTTTTTCTGCATTTATGTTTAGCCAAAACATTTGTTTTTGTCTTTCCATCAAGCTTGTCTTGCTTTCATTACCATGTGTGCCTATTTTTGCTTGATTAGACAATTCTACCAATTGCAACACTGGAGTGATAACCGGATACTAGTATAAAAGTATAGACATGTCTTGTACCAGGTATCATGATTAAGGGTGCTCAGTCACCGGAAACGCGTTGACCTTGTTTTTATAATTTTTTTTGTATGCTGATGTTTTGACCTTTCACTGTATTTTGAGTGAAATAAATTATGGATTTTTCACTATTTCGTTGAGCTGGATCTCCTTCTCTTTCCTGTTCGTCCACGCCCTGACACAGCGGTTCCGTGCTCCGAGCTCCTGGGAATGTCGGTATGGTGAGCTGGATTTTGTTTTTCATTATCCTGTACCCGGAGTGTCAGTGTCATCATCCTGTACCCCGAGTGTCAGTGTCATTATCCTGTACCCCGAGTGTCAGTGTCATCATCCTGTACCCCAAGTGTCAGTGTCATTATCCTGTACCCCAAGTGTCAGTGTCATTATCCTGTACCCGGAATGTCAGTGTCATTATCCTGTACCCCGAGTGTCAGTGTCATCATCCTGTACCCCGAGTGTCAGTGTCATTATCCTGTACCCGGAGTGTCAGTGTCATTATCCTGTACCCCGAGTGTCAGTGTCATCATCCTGTACCCCGAGTGTCAGTGTCATTATCCTGTACCCGGAGTGTCAGTGTCATTATCCTGTACCCGGAGTGTCAGTGTCATTATCCTGTACCCGGAGTGTCAGTGTCATTATCCTGTACCCAAAGTGTCAGTGTCATTATCCTGTACCCCGAGTGTCAGTGTCATTATCCTCTACCCCGAGTGTCAGTGTCATCATCCTGTACCCCGAGTGTCAGTGTCATCATCCTGTACCCCGAGTGTCAGTGTCATCATCCTGTACCCGAGTGTCAGTGTCATCATCCTGTACCCGAGTGTCAGTGTCATCATCCTGAACACCCAAGTGTCAGTGTCATCATCCTGTACCCCGAGTGTCAGTGTCATTATCCTGTACCCAAAGTGTCAGTGTCATCATCCTGTACCCCGAGTGTCAGTGTCATCATCCTGTACCCCGAGTGTCAGTGTCATTATCCTGTACCCCGAGTGTCAGTGTCATTATCCTGTACCCCGAGTGTCAGTGTCATTATCCTGTACCCCGAGTGTCAGTGTCATTATCCTGTATCCCGAGTGTCAGTGTCATTATCCTGTATCCCGAGTGTCAGTGTCATCATCCTGTACCCCGAGTGTCAGTGTCATCATCCTGTACCCCGAGTGTCAGTGTCATCATCCTGTACCCCGAGTGTCAGTGTCATCATCCTGTACCCCGAGTGTCAGTGTCATCATCCTGTACCCCGAGTGTCAGTGTCATCATCCTGTACCCCGAGTGTCAGTGTCATCATCCTGTACCCCGAGTGTCAGTGTCATCATCCTGTACCCCGAGTGTCAGTGTCATCATCCTGTACCCCGAGTGTCAGTGTCATCATCCTGTACCCCGAGTGTCAGTGTCATCATCCTGTACCCCGAGTGTCAGTGTCATCATCCTGTACCCGAGTGTCAGTGTCATCATCCTGAACACCCAAGTGTCAGTGTCATTATCCTGTACCCCGAGTGTCAGTGTCATTATCCTGTACCCCGAGTGTCAGTGTCATTATCCTGTACCCCGTGTGTCAGTGTCATTATCCTGTACCCCCAGTGTCAGTGTCATCATCCTGTACCCCGAGTGTCAGTGTCATTATCCTGTACCCCGAGTGTCAGTGTCATTATCCTGTACCCCGAGTGTCAGTGTCATTATCCTGTATCCCAAGTGTCACTGTTGTGGAGACCAGACTGAACCAAAGGATCCATTTTGTCTCCCAGATGAAATCTGCTTCTGCACAGCAAACTTGACATTTCCTTTTATAGAAGTAATCACGCGCGCATTTCTCCTTGATATTGTAGCCTTTCACCCACATACCAGATATTGTAACTTTTCACTAGTATAGATTTGCTTTGTAAGTGATTATGAAATATGAGCGCTTGTGCGCATGTCTGTAAATGCCTAACTTCTTACTATATAAAGAAGGGGCAGCGCCCAGTGAGGCAGGCGTGCTCCGGGGCTACCCCTGTTTATGAACACACAACCTTTGTGCTGCGTGTCATTTACTTGGATTCCTCAATCCAGGAAGCAAGGGACGGAAGAGGACTCAACATTTCTTGGCGCCCGAAACAGGGACCCGAGGCGAGAGTGTCTACTCGAGATTCACCTACGGATACGGACAACGGAGATCTGGGATAATGGACGGCAAATGAATTGAAAAACCTGGCCAGGTAAGAGACATTATTAGTTCTCTTTTATCTGCCCTGTATTATCCGAAAGATCTCTACGAGCCGTGTCACGCTGGGTTAGTCTAGTAGTGAGTAGATACCTATAAAACTCGGGTTACCATATTGTATAGATTTGAGTCCTGTCCCTGGCAGTGTGTGAACAAGTGTGAAGGTTGTGGCATGTTATGAAAGAAGGATAAAAGTACGTAGAACAATAAGCCGAAATTGTTAGGACAAGTCTTATTAGTGAAGTCAGCCTAACTGGGTCATGTGGTTGCGTCCTTTCGGGGAGACCTCCGCCCATGCTTGACTCTCTTTGAGAAACTTGTTCCTTCATTTTTGGATAAGAGTTTGATAGAATGAGCCCAGGACACGAGTCCATGAGCCTGGGACAAGAATGATAACAGAGACGGAGAGTTTGGTGATCTGTTTGGTGTTGCTGATCCTGTTTGCGTGCATTGTAGGAATCAAGTTTATTCTGCACATTAGAAAGAACGGAGCAGATCAGCCCTTCAATATCTTAGCTCCCTAGGAAAGAAGACAACGAGACATCACTCTAGTGAGGTGATTGTCCAAACGTCACCTAGGATAAGTGTAGCTATTATTGAAAAGAAAAATGGGAAATAAAACAGACAAAATCCGTCTTAGGACAAGTAGAAGCAAAAGATATCATACAGGAAAGATGTGGAAAGACAGTCAGAAGGCAGATCAGAAGGGTAAGAGAAAAATTGGGAATTTCAGAAGCACTTATGTTTAGCACTGAATGGGAAAGACTGAGTAAAGAACGAGGTGGAATTATCAAAGACAATGGGTGGGAAGAAATCATACACTGTATGATAAAGGTCTCAAAAACAGCTAAAGAGGAGAATTGGAAGTATGATCCAGACACTTCCAAATGGAGTATGGGTACGGGAAAATGTTGTGCCACGACTCATTCAGTTCCTCCTCCTTACCTAGATCCGAATGTTCAACCATTTGTACCTTCTGAAGGAGGACAAACCAAACCAAATTTATATCCTGGGTTAAATGGGGTGGAAGGATGGGTATGCCAAAATTGTGGCCAGCAGAATCCAGACTGGAGAACTGAATGTTCTGCCTGTGGGGCCCCCAGAGGTCATCAATTGTTAGCTCCTGTTAGGATAGTACCGAAACCCTTCAGAGAAACTGGTGTAGATGGAGCAATGGCAACTAGATATCACCAAACCCGACAATACTTCCCTTGGTCCCCCGCTGAAGGAATGTCTCTTCTACATAATGCACCAGATCCTACCCAGTACCCAGTTAGATTCGCACAGTATATACAGCAAATTATGCAGACTCATGCAGGAGTCTGGGCAGATGGAGAGGAATTATGTAGAATGAAAATGACTCCTGGTCTCTTCCAGGAACTGCTAACACATCTACAGGGACACAGGCCACAGGTGGGACAGGAGCTACAAGAGGGACAAGCGGGACAAGGTGCCTTACAAACGATAGAATCAGGAACACAATTTGTAGACCATTTAATAGTTTTCATGAGGCAGAAACAGAGGCAGAGAGGAACAACGGGAGTGGTGGCTCAGAGACCTGGACAATCGGTAGATGAATATTATCTAGGGGTAGAGAATAATTTTAGAGATGAAGGAATAGATCTAACCGCTCCAGGAATAATGAGGTTAATTACAAAACCCTTTATAGATGGATTGTCTCCAAAAGTAAAGGAAAAACTTAAGGCTGCAACTCCTGATTGGAGAACCTTGGAAGACCCACACTTGGCCAGGCAAAAAGCCGTAGGGATAGAGTTGGATTTAAGAGAAAATCATAAGCCTGTCAGAATAGCGCAAGCAAACACAACAGGTGGAAGGGCAAGACATAATTTTCCCTGTCATTACTGCAAGAAACCAGGACATTTCCAGAAAGAATGTAGAAAGAAGCAGGCAGACATAAAATCAGGAAAATTTGTACCAAAGAATAAGCCCTCAGACATCCATAGTGGATGGTCCCATACCAGACTCAGATTGACTCAATGTGTTACAAACTTCCCTACCAGCTAGAAGACCTATAATACAGGTGAATGTGGGGGGAAGAGAGATTCCATTTTTAATAGATACAGGTGCAACTTCCTCAATTTTGAATCAAGATTTTCTTCCAAACCCGGAAGATATTTCACAACAAACAACTTTTGCTGAGGGTTATGATGGGGTAATTCAAACACTACCATATACTGTGCCCCTAGAGGTCTCATTAGGACCTAAATGTTTTGCATCCAGATTTTTGTATGCCAGAGGTGCCCCAACATGTTTGTTGGGAACTGATGTCTTGAAGAAATTAGAAGCTAACATCAATTTTAGGGAAGATGGCACAGTCATGCTGACTATCCCTGATGATGCGGAAACATTAGAACAATATGTCAGAATTCAGGCTTTTGAGGATTATACTGAAGAAAAAGAGTACACCACAGATCTAGACCTCTCAACGGTCCCAGAAACACTGTGGGCACAGGGTGACACTGATGTGGGATTATTGCATATCTCTCCTGTAAAACTATCTGTGCAACCAGGAACTGTTCTCCCACAGCTCAGACAATACCCTGTGAGTGCCCAGCAGGAACTAGCGATTACAAAACAGATAGAGGGATATAGAGAGAAAGGGGTTTTGGTAGAGATACAATCACCTGCTAACACTCCTCTGTATCCAGTCAAGAAGAGAACTCTTGATAAGGGTTCTATGCCCAAATATCGTATGGTACATGATCTAAGAGAAATAAACAAAGTTCTAGATCCAATCACCCCAGTTGTACCCAATCCTCATACGTTACTATCACAGATACCAGCCAGTTCTCAAGTGTTTACTGTAATAGATCTTTCAAATGCATTTTTCTCGGTTCCTTTACACCAAGACAGTTGGCATTTGTTTGCATTTACATTTAAGGGCAAACAGTTGGCGTGGACACGCCTTCCACAGGGAATGATACACTCCCCTACTCTTTATTCAAATGCCCTACAAACAGTCCTTCAGAGGTTTGAACCCGAACCACAGGTAGTAATTTTGCAGTATGTGGATGACCTACTACTTTGCTGCCCAGATCTAGAAACTACAGAAAGGTCCACTGTGAGTTTACTATGTTTCCTAGAAAAAGAAGGGTGTAAAGTGAATAGACAAAAGCTACAAGTTTGTCAGACCAAAGTGGTCTTTCTAGGTCATTGCATTTCTCAAGGTAAAAAGCATCTTACACCTCAAAGAACTGAAGCAATAAGACAGATGAATGAGCCTAGAAATCATAAACAGCTACGAGCATTTTTAGGAATAGTGTCTCATTGTAGACAATGGATTATACATGCCAGTCAACTAATGCAACCACTGTATGACTGTGTAAAAAGTGAACCTTACATGTTGACAAAAGAAGGTCAGATTTCGTTCCAACAATTAAAAGATGCCCTTGTTTCAGCTCCAGCGTTAGGGCTACCAGACTACACCAAACCGTTTCAGCTTATGGCTGCAGAAGTTGATTCCCATGCTACAGGAGTTCTTACCCAGAAGCATGCAGGGAAACAAAGACCAATTGCATATCTTTCAGCAAGGTTAGATCCCGTAGCTAGAGCAGCGCCAACCTGTGTACGTGTAGTTGTTGCTGTCTCACTATTGTTGGACAAAGCATCAGAAATTGTCCTAGAGCATCCACTCACAGTTCAAACTACACATGATGTTTATGGGATATTAAACCAGGTCCAACCAAAACACATCTCCATGGCCAGACATTTGCGGCTGCAGTGTTCTTTGCTGCTCCCCTCTACTATCACATTTGCTAGGCTTCAGACTCTCAATATAGCTACACTGCTACCTCTCGAGTCTGAAGGGGGGAATAAGGACACTGATACACACACAAATTTTTTCCCTACAGACACACATGATTGTACAGAGCTCATTTTACAAGAAACGGTAGGCTTACCCAATGTATCCGAAACACCACTTCAAAATCCAGATTTAGAGCTGTTTATAGATGGTAGTAGGTTTGCAGATGACACAGGTAACTTCCATACAGGGTATGCAGTTGTGTCAGAATCTGAAACTCTCAAAGCAGAACCACTTCCACCGAAACAGTCTGCACAAGAAGCAGAACTAACAGCATTGATTGAAGCTCTAAAAATAGCTGAGAATCAGACAGCTAATATATACACTGATTCTAGGTATGCACATGGTATTGTGTTTGATTTTGGAGTAATCTGGAGAGCTAGAGGTTACATGACAGCGTCAGGACAACCTGTAAAACATGCTTCTCTGATCAAACAGATCTTAGAGGCTGCACAAGAAACAAAAGAAGTAGCAGTAATCAAGGTAGCTGCACATGTGAGACTCGACACTAGGGAATCTAGGGGAAATGATAGGGCTGATAAAGCAGCCAAAGCAGCAGCAGTCAAACCCTTACAACAGGTCCATACTGTAAACCTCACAGAAAATACTGAAGATAGACTGAGACAAGCACAGGAAGATGCAGGAGAAGAGGAGAGGGACAGGTGGAAAAAGGAAGGGGCAGAAGAACAAGAGGGAATTTGGAAGAAAAATGGACTAATATGTCTACCTAGAGCCTGGTATCCGATTGTAGTTGGTGGACTGCACCACCCTACTCATGTGTCTGCAAATGCAATGACACTACTGGCAAAGCAAGTCTGGTTGGCTCCAGGTTTTGGCAACTACGCAAGAGACTATTGTGCTGCATGCGCTATATGCCTGACACATAATCCCGGACAGACAGCAAAGACCCCTATGAAGCACCACGTCCGACCTCTCTACCCGTTTCAACGGTTGCAGATAGACTTTATCCAGCTGCCAAAGAGTAATGGGTATGAGTATGTGTTGGTGTGTGTGGACATGTTCTCGGGGTGGCCAGAGGCCTATCCAGTTCGGAAGGCTTCAGCTAAAAACACTGCTGTAAAGCTAGTTACCGAACTGGTGCCCCGTTATGGTCTCCCTGAAGTGATCGAGTCAGATAGGGGTACTCATTTCACTGGAGAAATATTTCAAAATGTACTAAAAATGTTGGGTGTTGAAAGTCAGTTACACATTCCGTATCATCCTCAAAGTTCTGGTAAGGTAGAACGCATGAATGGAACTTTAAAATTAAAAATACAGAAAGCCATGGCTGAAACAGGAAAGCCTTGGACAGAATGCCTTTCACTGGCCCTTTACTCAATACGCAATACCCCAAGGGGTAAGACTAAACTGTCTCCATATGAAATTTTTGTTTGGCAGGACTGCCAATTTAGGATGTTACTTTCCACAGCAACTTGTGTTAAATATTGAATCACTGACTTCCTATGTGCAAAATCTTCAGAAACAATTAACTAAGGTGCATGCACAAGTTTTTGCTTCCCTTCCAGATCCTGATAACACTGAAGGAAGTCACAAGTTGGAACCAGGTGATCAAGTCTATATAAAAAGACACACCAGAAAGGCTCTTGAACCAAGATTTGACGGACCCTTCCAAGTCCTGTTGACAACACCTACATCAGTCAAGCTTGAAGGAAAGGCATCATGGATACATGCAAGCCATTGCAAAAAAGCAGTATAAAACTCATGATATTGATGTTAATAATGTTAACCACAACGAAGGCATGGGAAAGACTAAATTCTTTAGCCCCTTTGAACAATAGATTCGTACAACATCATAGAAAATTAGTGCACGACTTGTTAAACAATACACAAACCCTGACAGATTGTTGGATCTGTACCCATTCGCCGGTATCAGCCACAAGTATACCTTTTCTAGCAGTTCCCGTATCAGCAGAAGAAATATTCGCTTGGCCTAATTGTTCAGACAACCTGGCCAACAACCAAACTGGTAATACTAGGCTATGGAATACTACAATCGCCATACCGATTGTGGGATGGGTAGAATTTCCTTGGTGGCAGGGTAATCTCTCAGGGAGTAGTACACATCTACAATATTTGGCCTATAAGGGTGGAGCCTGGGTCCCTAGGAATAAGACTGGATTAACTAATTTAGGACAGGTCCCCACAGAAAATCTACAGCTTAGTTTCAGTACAACCGTCCCCCCCTCTGATGCTTTCAAACCTGTAGTATTGGAAAGATACATACATAATAGAAAATGGAAACATTCTAAATTGTTCCCCCAAGGTGATGATAACAGTTGTACAAGTAAGCTGGGGAACCTGGTTTGTAATGAATCCAATGAGTATGTCAACGGAATGCATGTATGTGGGAATCCCGCAGCCGGGTACTGTAGCCCCTTGGGACAAAAACCCTCTTGGTGTATGCTTCAGAATGTATCTAGTTTTGTGGATTTGGCTCACAGATTGGTATTGCAGCACTCAGCTCTATGGGATCTGCCTGAGGGTACATTTTGGATATGCGGAGAAGGAGCATATAAATGGCTTCCCGTAGGTATAAAGGGTACTTGTACATTAGGACGCCTAACCCCAGCTACTTTCATAATTTCAAATAAACAAGTGAATATGCAAGCCGTGCCCAAGCACACACTGTATAAAAGAGCTGCAGATAACTCACCACGTCCCTCGGGGAGGCCGCATATAGTACAAATGGGAATTCCCAACAAAATTGCTAGTACCATTTTTATTTATCCTATGTTAACACAGATGTGGGATAAATTAGTTAGAGCCACGGATTATCTAGATGATCAGATCTGGGATATATTGGATATACTAAACACTAGTGTAGCTGTACAGAATCAGCTTATAATAGTCGTCAACCAACATACCCTGGTATTGGATTACCTAACTGCCTCACAAGGGGGTATGTGTCAAATCATGGGACCCACCTGCTGTCATTATATAGACCCGAATAGTACTATGAGTATGACATTCAAATTAAAGGACGTACAACGACTCAGAGATCAGTATGACAAAGACAATGACCAGAATAAGGATAGCTGGTGGTCAGATACCTTTTCTTTTCTTAACCCAGCCAACTGGTTCAGAGGGATCGGTGGGTGGGTTGCCGGGATTATGCAGAGCATAATACATATAGTTATGATTATTGTAATCATATATGTGTTATTCAAGATTGTACTCAAGGGTATCTCAGTATGCACAAATAAATTTTGTGTAATAGATGCAAGAGTATAAAGTTTATTATTGCCGTACTAATTTTCTTTTATATTTTAGTATACTGCCGCATAAAGAAGAAAATGCACAAGCTTCATGCAAAAATTTATGACAAATAATAAAAGAATATGTCAAAGGGGGGAATTGTGGAGACCAGACTGAACCAAAGGATCCATTTTGTCTCCCAGATGAAATCTGCTTCTGCACAGCAAACTTGACATTTCCTTTTATAGAAGTAATCACGCGCGCATTTCTCCTTGATATTGTAGCCTTTCACCCACATACCAGATATTGTAACTTTTCACTAGTATAGATTTGCTTTGTAAGTGATTATGAAATATGAGCGCTTGTGCGCATGTCTGTAAATGCCTAACTTCTTACTATATAAAGAAGGGGCAGCGCCCAGTGAGGCAGGCGTGCTCCGGGGCTACCCCTGTTTATGAACACACAACCTTTGTGCTGCGTGTCATTTACTTGGATTCCTCAATCCAGGAAGCCAGGGACGGAAGAGGACTCAACATTTCCATTATCCTGTACCCCGAGTGTCAGTGTCATCATCCTGTACCCCGAGTGTCAGTGTCATCATCCTGTACCCCGAGTGTCAGTGTCATCATCCTGTACCCCGAGTGTCAGTGTCATCATCCTGTACCCCGAGTGTCAGTGTCATCATCCTGTACCCCGAGTGTCAGTGTCATCATCCTGTACCCCGAGTGTCAGTGTCATCATCCTGCACCCCGAGTGTCAGTGTCATCATCCTGTACCCCGAGTGTCAGTGTCATTATCCTGTACCCCAAGTGTCAGTGTCATTATCCTGTACCCCGAGTGTCAGTGTCATTATCCTGTATCCCGAGTGTCACTGTCATTATCCTGTACCCCGAGTGTCAGTGTCATTATCCTGTACCCCGAGTGTCAGTGTCATCATCCTGTACCCCGAGTGTCAGTGTCATTATCTTCATTTACCAATTAAAATAGTTTGTGGCAGCTGGAAGATTTCCCAACTATTTCTAGAGATTAGAGGATCATTTATTTGGGCCAATTTCTGACCATAAATGAGCATGGATCAACTATATGAGTCCATCAACGGATGTTTCATGCGCCATTCACGTGAGTTGACATATCTCTATGGGAACAGAACAATGCAGATCTTGCTCAGGAATGGCAGCAGGCAGGTGTCCGGTCATCTGCACCGCATTGAAGAGACTTCTGGAGGCTGCCTGGTTTCAAGAAGGGCAACAAAGAAGCCACTTCTCTCCATGAAAACCATCAAGGACAGATTGACATTCGACAGAAAGTACAGGGATTGGACTGTAGAGGACTGGGGTAAAGTTATTTTTACTGATGAAGTCCATGGAGGCTGTCTGGCACATCTGGAAGAATTGTTCGGAGCAGAAATGGTGATTACTGATAGGGGTTTGTTATAAATCTCCAAAAATAATGGAAGCAATGGAGAATATCCTCGCAAAGCAAATAGATGAAGCTGCGACTCAAGGAGAAGTCATTATTATGGGGGTCTTCAACTACCCTGAAATAGATTGGGGAACAGAAACCTGCAGTTCCAGCAAAGGTAATCGGTTTTTGACAACTATGAGAGACAATTACCTTTCACAACTGGTTCAGGACCCAACAAGAAGGGGGGCACTGCTAGACCTAATATTAACCAACAGGCCAGACCGCATAGCAAATATAAGGGTTGGGGGTCACTTGGGAAATAGCGATCACAAAATAATAAGTTTTCATGTATCCTTTAAAAAGATGTGTAATAGAGGGGTTACAAGGACACTAAACTTCAGGAGGGCAAATTTCCAACAGATGAGAGAGGATCTTGGTGCAATTTACTGGGACGATATCCTGAGACACAAAAATACACGAAGAAAATGGGAGACATTTATTAGCATCCTGGATAGGACCTGTGCACGGCATATACTGTACTGGAATAAACATACTAGAAATAGGAGTAAACCAATATGGCTAAATAGAGCTGTAAGGGGCGCAATAAGTGACAAAAAGAAAGCATTTAGAGAATTAAAGGAAGTAGGTAGTGAGGAGGCATTAAATAAATACAAAAAATCTAATAAATTCTGTAAAAAGCAAATCAAGGCAGCAAAGATTGAGACAGGGAGACTCATTGCCAGAGAGAGTAAAAATAATCCTAAAATATTCTTTAACTACATAAATAGTAAGAAACTAAATAATGATAGTGTTGGCCCCCTTAAAAATAGTCTGGGTGAAATGGTGGATGAGGATGAGGAAAAAGCCAATATGCTAAATGACTTTTTTTCATCAGTATTTACACAAGAAAATCCCATGGCAGACAAAATGACTAGTGATAAAAATTCCCCATTAAGTGTCACCTGCTTAACTGTTATGATCTGGTGGTTTAGGAACAACATGAGACAAGCTCTGAAGGAGGTGGTATCTGTACTGACCGCAGACCCTGAACCTAGCAGCGCAACTAGAAATAGCCGTGGGGGGTACCTGACGCTCCCTAGACCCCTCGGCACAGCCTAAGATCTAACTTCCCCTAAAGATGGAAACAGGAAACCTATCTTGCCTCAGAGAAAATCCCCAAAGGAAAGATAGCCCCCCACAAATATTGACGGTGAGAGGAGGGGAAAATAACATACGCAGAGATGAAATCAGATTTTAGCATAGGAGGCCAGTCTTGCTTGATAGATAGGACAGGAAAGGATACTCTGCGGTCAGTATAAAAACTACAAAACAATCCACAGCGTTTACAAAATCTCCACACCTGACTAAAGGTGTGGAGGGTAAATCTGCTTCCCAGAGCTTCCAGCTAACAGACAAAATCCATACTGACAAGCTGGACAAAAATAGAATGCACAGAACAATAAGTCCACAACATGTGGACTGAAATGAGCAAAGCCAGAACTTATCTTAGCAGAACTGGTCAGGAAACCAGGAGAATCCAAGCAGAGATGTGAATCCAGCCAGAGAACATTGACAAGTGGCATAGGCTGAAGACTAGAGCCAGGTAAAATAGCAGAGCCAGGAGAGACGATTAGTGAAAGCAGCTGCTAAAGCTAAACCCAAGGAGCGGCAGTTCCACTCAAAACCACCAGAGGGAGCGCAAGGGCAGAATTCACAAAAGTGCCATTTACAACCACCGGAGGGAGCCCAAGAACGGAATTCACAACAGTACCCCCCCCTTGAGGAGGGGTCACCGAACCCTCACCAGAGCCCCCAGGCTGATCAGGACGAGCCAAGTGAAAAGCACGAACCAAATCGGCAGCATGAACATCGGAGGCAACAACCCAAGAATTATCCTCCTAGCCATATCCCTTCCACTTGACAAGGTACTGAAGCCTCCGCCTCGAAAAACGAGAATCCAAAATTTTCTCAACCTCATATTCCAACTCTCCCTCAACCAACACCGGGGCAGGAGGGTCAACCGAGGGAACAACGGGCACCACATATCTCCGCAACAAAGATCTATGGAAAACATTATGAATGGCAAAAGAGGCTGGTAGAGCCAAACGAAAAGAGACCGGATTAATAATTTCAGAAATTTTATAAGGACCAATAAACCGAGGCTTAAACTTAGGAGAAGAAACCTTCATAGGAACATGACAAGAAGATTACCAAACCAAATCCCCCACACGAAGCCAGGGACCAAAACGCCGACGGCGGTTAGCAAAACGTTGAGCCCTTTTCTGAGACAACGTCAAATTGTCCACCACATGAGTCCAAATCTGCTGCAGCCTGTCTACCACAGAATCAACACCAGGACAATCAGAAGGCTTAACCTGCCCAGAAGAAAAACGAGGATGAAAACCAAAATTACAAAAGAAAGGTGAAACCAAAGTGCTCCTCTGGTTGGATTCTGCACCAATTGTGAAAGATAATTTTTTTGGGTTATTAGCAGAAACCTGTTGCCTTTATGGGTTTCACAGGTTTCTGTTTCCCAGTTAATATCCGGGTAGTTAAAGCCCCCCTTATCAGGACCTCATTATGGGTTGCAGCTTCATCTAGCTGCTTTAGAAGTAGACTTTCCATGGTTTTGTTATATTTGGGGGTTTGTAACAGACCCCAATGAGAATTTTGTTACCATTTTCCCTCCATGAATTTCGACCCATATGGATTCGACATCCTCATTCCCTTCGCTAATATCCTCCCTTAAAGTGGACTTTAGACAAGACTTTACATAGAGACAAACCCCTCCTCCTCTCTGATTTTTACGATCCTTTCTAAACAGACTGTAACCCTGTAAGTTAACTGCCCAGTCATAGCTTTCATCTAACCATGTCTCGGTTATTCCCACTATGTCAAAGTTACCTGTAGATATTTCTACTTCTAGTTCTTCCATCTTGTTTGTCAGGCTTCTGGCATTTGCGAGCATGCAGTTTAGAGGATTTTGTTTTGTTCCAATCTCCTCGCTGTGGATTGTTTTAGAAATGTTCTTACCTCCCTTCTGAGTATGTTTTCCTGGGTCTTCTTTGTTCGAGTCTAATGTTTTTCTTCCCGTCCCCTCTTCTTCTAGTTTAACGCCCTAGTTTGGAAAAACGAAGACTAAGGGGTGATCTTATTTTAATGTATAAATATTTGAGGGGACAGTACAAAGACCTTTCTGATGATCTTTTTAATCATAGACCTGAAACCGGGACAAGGGGGCATCCTCTGCGTTTGGAGGAAAAAAGGTTTAAGCATAATAACAGACGCGGATTCATTACTGTAAGAGCAGTGAGACTATGGAACTCTCTGCCGTATGATGTTGTAATGAGTGATTCATTACTTAAATTTAAGAGGGGACTGGATACCTTTCTGGAAAAGTATAATGTTACAGGGTATATACACTAGATTCCTTGATAGGGCGTTGATCCAGGGAACTAGTCTGATTGCCGTATGTGGAGTCGGGAAGGAATTTTTTTCCCCAATGTGGAGCTTACTCTTTGCCACATGGTTTTTTTTGCCTTCCTCTTTATCAACATGTTAGGGCATGTTAGGTTAGGCTATGGGTTGAACTAGATGGACTTATAGTCTTCCTTCAACCTTAATAACTATGTAACTATGTAACTATGAGTTCTGTGTCCTACAAGCAGTAAAGCATCCTGAGACCATTCATGAGTGGGGCATCTCATCCATGGAGGGGGATCACTTATAATCTCCTAAAATCGCTGTCATTGATGAAGAATTGGATCTAAACATCATCCAAAAGCAACTTCTCCCATCATCCAGGAGCAATGTGGTGATGAATGATGCTTCTTCCAACAGGGTGGAAAAGGTGATAACTAAGTGGCTCGTTGAGCAGGAGATTGAAAATTTAGGTACATGGGCAGGAAACACTTCGGATCTCAATCCCATTGAGAACCTGTGATCAATCTTCAAAAAGCGAACAACAACACAGAAATTGTGATGAGCCAATAATGAGTTGCCATTAGTCAGTATTTGACCCAGAAGATGATATCCACCTGTCAGCGTGAAGGGCAGAAGACTTGAAAAATAGTCAACCCTGTAACGTATCGTGTCTTTGCAAAAACGTGATGTCTTTGAGAATAAAAGTTTAAAACAATAAAAAAAATATAGATAAAAATATAAAAATCTCCTAACTCTTGGAAGCAGGGGAAAAAATAAACAAAAGCACAACAACAAAAATTGGCTATGTCCTTAGAGCATTAAAGGTCCGCCTGAACCATCTAATCATGCAACTAATTGGTGGCCTGTTTACCTGGACTGAGAATTAAAGTAGCTTTCTTAAGACATGAGCTTTAAGAGACTTCTTTTTCCTGGAGCCTTTTGGTAATTGATAACTTGAAAAATGTTGACCCAATACACTTTTCAATGATGATTTTTCATCACTTGACTTTCCATAACTAATGGATGTTTTTATTGTTAGTTGTTTTCTTTTTTTCTATAACAAACACAATCCATTTCATTTTTCGAACATTGATCTTGAAGTTTGTTTTAAGCAATTTTATTGGCTGTAGTCATGTGAAATTAATTCTATATTTCTCTATTTTGGCCATTCTTTATGCTAAATAGCGATGTTTATCCGGCGTCCTACTGGCATCTTGTTTTGCATTGGTAAATGTATGTATTGTATTCTATGGATATTGACCTTGCATTAGAGCACCCAGCAGCATACTTCTTCATTGACTAGGTGACTGCTCACTTTGTGGAGCCTCAGATGAAGAGTCAGCGACCCATCATAGGTCATACTAGCTGCTACGGCCTGGAATATTTAACATAAATTTTTGAAATAAAGAACGTTCTACATTGTATTGAACTATGCTGACAATATATCAGTATGAAGTTTGGAAGCTTTAAAGGGAAAAGAAAATCAATTTTCAAATATCTTATAAGGAGGATAAGAGGGTTTATTACAGTCTCTGCCTTTCTGCTCCTATTAGGGAACTAAGTTGTTTCACACCAGTCCTGGATATCCCAGGCTCTGCTCCCTTCTCCTGGGTCCGCTGCCCTCTGCTGTGCTGCACATCAGGTCCTGCACGTTGCCCGGCATGGATCAATGATGCAATCTCCCTAGACCTATTTAAGGCCCACTGACACACACACACACACACACCTGTTTCTTGGGATTCAGACTCTAGTGTTTCTTGCTTAGTTTGCTCCATTATATGTCCTACTGTGATTCCACTCAGATCCATCCCTGCTAGATTCCACAACATCTGTCCGGCTGCTCCTGAGTTTTCAGGTATTTCTGGTACCCCACTATTCCACGTGTTCTTAGTAAGCTGCCCCAACCCCTTGGGTCTGTGTGCCCTCCAAGACCAGAGGCTTAGGGGATCCACTTCACCTGGTGAATGCTAACATAAGGTCCTTATATTAGGGGATAAGGTCCTTTAATCTGAACTTCATCTATTTACCAGAGTCGAGAGCAACTACAAAGAGCGTCACTTTTTCTGGAGGTCCCAGGATGACTCAATTTCGCTTGTGGTGGCACGACAGGGAAATTAAACTATTGCTTCTCGCCTTCCTTGAACATGGTGCCAGTAGTGAGAACATTGTGAAGCAAGTTAATAAAAATAACCCCTTTAGACTCCAAGTCAAAAGTTGCCAGATTTTTCATGCATATTCTTTTTTTCCAAATCCGCTAGATGGTTCTAGAGAAATGGATCTTTTAAATATTTGCAAATTTTTATGGTCTTTATCGAGGGGGTGTTGATCACAGGGCAATTATGTAGAACAACCTAAAGACATGACCTAGAGGATCTTATGATCAATGCAAATATCCTTACCCTCTGGGATCCCAGCCTTGGTTTATGGTTAGCTGGCATGGCACGGCATCACCTATGCGCTGAGAAAAGTACATCATGCCAGGCCTGTGAATCAATTGCAGCACCGGAGGAACCTGAAGACTCAGGAAGTTTGTGCAGCTCCAGGTAATCTATAGCATTTAAACCCTGTATATCCGGTTAACTCGAGCAGTGGCTACATGGAAAAAATGAAGTTTCATTCTGCCTGCAGCCGCTTGCAGTCATTAAGATTGTGCAGGGAGTGGATAGTTACCCCTTACTGTACCATGAGCCTGGCTGTAATAACACCCCGACATTTTGATTAACAGCCTGCTCTACACGCTGCTTCAAACTGTCAATCATTGTTACGGGGAGTGACTACAGCCAAGCTCACTGTGTAGTGCAGGGAGAATATAACTTCATATTCTCCCTGTAGCCTCCAGAAATGGTTTAAATTTTATTTTTGCAGATAAATAGCAGGTGACTGGTTCCCTTTAAGACTATTTGAGCTGTTGTTTCTTTTTTTTATTTTGCAGAAGCAATGAATCAAAAAAGAAAAAAAACATTTTTCCATTTCTACCATTCATTGCGCATTAGATAAAATAGGTCTGACATGCCTGCTGTGTAGGGAAATAGCTCTGGCTCTGCCTTGGCTCTATGAATATGTAGGAAATGCCTACTGTGTCTGATGGTCCAGTTAAGATTCTTTTTTTTTTAGCCATTATTCCAAAACATGTAAATGTCTACTACAAGTTAGTTTTAATAAAAAATATTCAGAAAAAAATCTTGACATCATTAAATTTGCTGTCTAAGTCTGATCTGGCCGGATGCAAACTGTACAGAGCAGGAGCAGTACAACTTCTTTAAAGATTGATGGTTTTTACCTTACAGGTAGTTAATATTTTATTTTCTATGAAATTTCCAGTCTCTTCCTAACATGTTCAGCAGATCAGTGGGGGTCCAGGTCCTGAGGACCTCAATGATTTCTTAAAAAAACCTATGCAGCCTCAGCACAGAGTAGAGTATGGGCTGATGGACCTTTTATTGAGCCCATAGACCGCTCTGTTTGCCCACTCATGCCAAAGCTCATAAATTCTACCAGCTTTTTTGAGTTATTTGTGGGGGTCTCAGGACCTGGGCCCCTAATGATTTTTTGGACATGTTAAGAAGAAACTAGATATTAGATAAGGACTTAAATGATAGGTATCCGTTAAAATTGATAATGAATGTTTGATCGGTGGAGGTCTGACCCACCACTACTAGGACAACCTCTTCTCAATCTGAGTGTTTGCCCCACATTAAAATAAAAAAAAACTACACTAACCTCCCGTTCCAGCGTCGTTCCCGCAGTATCGGCACTCGTATTTCCGGCACTCAAGTGAGGTTGCTAGGTCAAGTGATCCCTGAGCCCAATCAGCACTGGAGTCACCATCCCTGTCTTCGAATGCATAAGTAATCAAGAGGAAGTGGCAACCTCATGTGAACCCCTGGAACATGAGTGCCGATACTGCTGGAACGGCATCATCACGGGAGATGAGTATAGGTGTTTTTCATTTTAATGGAGGCAAATACTCAGATTGTCATATTAGTGGACAACCCCTTTAAATGTATTTTCTGGAGATACAAATGAAAGAAGTGCAAAGACTATCAGAACCGAAGAAACTTTACAGTTTATTTGGTTCTAAAACTCTGCACACTTCTTTTGCTCTCACTTGTGGACCTTTTACTTATTATTATTTCCTGCTTCAGTCTATTCAAAGCACAGAGAAGAGGAATCTCCTGTCTGTGCTCACCCTGTGAGCTCACAGTGATGTGATTTGGGGCATGGTCTATACTCCTTGTCGAGTTTACAGTGACTGGGGATGTGCACAAGGAGAGATAAAGAGCACAGTCATTTACAGGCTCCACACAGAACAGGTAATGGCATAAACTTGTGACTTTGACCAGAGGAGATGGAGATGGACATTCCAGAATGCTTGATTTCATTATAATACTGTCACGATCCATTTTTGGATTTGTGGCAGCTCTGATTCTGCTATGATTTAAATGAAGCTTTTTTCCTTTCAGGACTATCAGGGGTTAATATCAGTTTCCATCGCTGGCAATGTGTTGTAACTGCAGGGTTGTTAGGTCAGCTGATGTGGGAGGTGACCACTCCCACCATCCTTTAAATGGTCACCTGATGCATCAGCTGACTGTCGGTGTTAGTGCAATCTACAGTGACCAAGACGGAAGTAAGGAGCTTGCTGGCTGCTGTGGTGTATCAGCTGGTTTCATGGGACTGTGATCCTGGTTCCTTTATTCTGCTCTGTGGTGCTTTGCAGCAGAGGAAGTTGTAAAACAAAGTTGTGATATTATCTCGTCTGTCTCGTGTTTGTCACTGTCCCCTGTGTTGTACTATCTGCAGTGGTGAGGCTAGCGCTCCTTGCCGGCCTTTGTACTAGCCAGGGCAGTGTGAGGTGACAGTGAGGGACGAGGTTCCTGATGGCAGTGTGGGGAAGGACCCACTTAGGGTGTTAGGGGAGTGCAGGGTCCAACTCAGGTTTGAGCTGGAGGTGACCATTCCTCATTTTCCTATTGGTAGGGCATTCCTCGCCCCTTTACCATCCCGTTGTGTGTTGTACCGTCCTCCGAACGACCCCCCCCCCCCCCGTGGGGTTCATTTTATATATCGTGACAAATGCATCAATATATGATATGACTTATTAATCTCTGCAATGCACTGTCTGTGTATGTATAGGGTGTCCTTAGGACACCGTGAGTGGTGGAATCATGACAATTGCCACTTATATCAGTACAGTTTCTACATTGCACTTATTTCTTCTCCATAAGCTTTACTTCTTATCTATAGCCTGCTTACTTTGTCCTCTTTAAGACTGTATATAGTTTCTCCTTTCTCCATATTATGGAGATATATGGTGATCTGTATACAACCATTTTTTCTCCATGCTGCAGCAGATGATGTTGAGTAGGGGAAGGCTCTGTTATGTAAGGTTCTGGATTGCTGATCCTTTTATTCTCGGGGAGATAAGATGCCAGGTAAGTCAGGCAGCGGCTTGCTCATTGGGGACACAGGAGTGCTCTGCAAAGCTGGCCACTCTAGTGTACGGGGACATGGGAGAAATAGCTGATCGTTCGGCCAACAGTTGTCTATTATATATGGGGAGCCTAACACTGAGTGGAAGGAAGGGAAGAGCAGAGACAGCAATCAGAACCAGGAGCTCTGATGGATTTATAACATTTCTGCATAGATCTCAGGACGTCCAGAAACTCTGTAGCAGCAAAATGCTGACAATTTGTTTAATGAAGACTATTTAGAAAGTCAAAAATTATGCCCTATAAGTTGTTGATGATTCTTTCGACTTAGGATATTTTTCGATAAAATCTCTCAATATCTAAAAACTGAATTTCTAATTTTTTTCATATTTTTTACGTGAATATCCAGAAACATTTAATTGACAAAGTATGTCATTTTCTTTGAAGGCTATCCATTCCTTTGCTTTATAGTTTACTTTTGAACATAGTAAGGTTCCTAAAGGTCATAGAGAACAAAAACAAATGATCTCTATCTGCAGAAGATCAATAACCATTCTCATGATCATCTACGGTCGAAGACACATCTTGAGTCAAGAATGTACTTAATTAAGCAGCAGTAGATGCCACAATTAGCACTTTGGTTTATTGACAATTCTGTCTTTTTTTACACGACTATTCTTTCAAATATGTAAAATAGTTTAACTTTCATCAAATGTAAAAGATTTGCTGAAAATGCCAAATGTAACGTTTATTTGCAAAGTACAATTTTCCAAAGATTGCTTACTAAACTTCTGAACTACTACCGGTATTTGTTTTTGCTATTCTCACTGCCAATGTCATGACCTCGTATCGACAACAATTCTCGGTTGTCAGTTTCATCAAAGACAGTATTTAAATGAAATATTTTTTAGACTTTACGCATCAACCTGTCATTGGGTACTTGGAACATGATCAATTTTTCACTTTTAAGATGGTCAGAGTTAATTGATTGAGGTTTAATTAGTCTGAAAACATCACGGCTTATCACGTCGAAGAGAACATTTGGTCAACTGGAATAAGATAACCTGAATTTTATGCATGGACGATCGATCTCTGTCTCTAGGAGTTCATTATTCAGGCAGAGGGATGTTAAGCAAAATGCTCTTACTAGAGTAGCAAATAACCTGTTGTCTGCTGACCCTGAGGGCTATAAATCCATGCTAATCTTTCTTGTGCTCTCCTCCTCCTTTGGCATTGCTAATTATTCTCTTCTCAAGTCTCTTCTATGATAACTTGGCCATGCAACTTTAACCTAGAGATTTCTCCTAGTCCTTCCAAGCTTGTCGAAGAATGTGTAAGGGTATGTTTCCACGGTCAGGAACCAGCAGCGCTTTGGACGCAGCACATGCCCGCTCCATCCAAACCACTGTCGGATTTTGAATGCTAGTGATTCCGCATGTGTTCATTGAACCGTGCGGAATCACCGCACCCAATACTTTGGACGGGAAATTTATCTTGCGGAGACTTTGTCAGTCTTGTCATCACTGTGTTTTCTTATATGATTTCTTTTTATCCTCTTTTGCTGCAAGTGTTCTGGACTTTTTGTGTAATTAGCCTTCCTATGTGAACAAGACACTTCGTGTATGTGCATACCTAAATTGCTACCAAGAAGAAGTGAATCTCTATACCACTGTGATGCAGTGACCCCTGTGACAGCTAGGGGGCGCTGTATGTGCTCTTTGGGATGTGCATGGAGGCATATCTATTGTGATAATCGTGATGAAACAGTGACTGGCTGTGTTGAGAATGGCCGATATGTGTCGCAGAGGGAGTCTGCGTAGTAAGTCTGATGCAATGTTGTTCTGGGACCTGTAGTCCCTCAAGTGTGTATACAGTATGTATGGTGTAGCTGTAAGGGAGACTTACTAGGCTAGTTGTGTGCGATGGGCGGGACAAACTAGCCACACATCCACACTCCCATCCAGGGGAGTGGTTAAGAGTATATAATGTGACCAGGGGGTGGGTCACATGGTCCTGTGTATGGTCGCTGTGAGTGACCTGTGTGGTTCCAGTGGAAGTTCCTGGAGAGCCTGTGTGTTGGGAGGTTCTGGGAGTAGGACCGGATCCCTGAATAGCACACTGAACCACCTGTGTTGAATTTCCTGGGAGTAGGAGTTCTGAAGAGCACATGGTGGGGCTTTGGACCTGGTGAGCTGGGTGTGTTGGATTTTCCTGGGAGTAGGAGTCCTGAATAGCACACTGAACAACCTGTGTGGAATTTCCTGGGAGTAGAAGTTCTGAAGAGCACATGGTGGGACTTTGGACTTGCTAGTGGCCTGGGGTGTTGGACGAGGTCCTGAATAGCACCTGGACAGGTCACATGTGCGGTTCATGTGGGGAAGCTACCGTCCTTCGGTGGCTCTGGACTGACTGATGTGTGCCGGCCAGGCAAGTTGGTGAACCCCTTAAGGCAGCTTTCCCGGAGGAGTGGACTGACAAGGAGTCAGCAGGTGGAGCAGGAGCTCCCGTCAGGTACCTTTACAGACTGTTGGTGCTTGTGATGTTCCAAGAACTGTGTGGTCTCCCACGGTGACTGAACGGAGTGAGGTTCGGCGTGTTTAGAGACTGCGACCCAGTGTCATATGCGCTGTATGTGACTTGGGACATTGGTGAAGAGTACCGCGTACAGACACCCATGGTAACTGGGCAAAGTGAGAGGTCCAGCATGTTTAGTGTCTGTGAGACAAAGCCGTAAATGTGAGTTAAAGCCGTAAGTGAAGTGTTAATATAAAGCTGCAAGTTAACATCACCAGTTGGTGCCTATTGTGTTCGATGGAATGTATAATATGAACTGTGCATAACCCGGTTTATGACCCTTTAATAAACCGTATGGACTGTTTTGTGTTCAAAAATCGTGCCTGACTACGTAAATCCCAAGCGAGTGTCCCCCAATACACTTAGTGAGAGCTATCTTACACCACATAGACAGTTATATACAGTCAGATGGCCCTATACACTGTAAGATGGAACCTCAGCCCCTTATACACAATATCATGTCACCACAACCCCCTTATATACATTATGATGGCTCCTCAGCTCCCTATACACAATATCATCGTCACACAGTTCCTCTATAAACAGTCTGATGACCCCCACAGCTCCCCAATATGCAGTAAGATGGACACTATATGCAATATGATGTCACCACAGCTCCCTTATACACAGAAATATGGCCCCTTAGTCTCCTAAACACAGTATGGTGGCTCCACAGCGCCCCTATAAACAGTAAGATAGCCCCTCAGCCCCCTATTCACGATATGTTACCCCCATAGCTCCTTTATGCACAGTATGATGGTCCTATAGCTCCTTATAAACAGTATCCTGGTTCCACAGCTCCTCTATAAAATGGCCCCACCGCTCCTCTATACATATTATGATGACCTGAGACAATGCTTTGCTTGCTCACTGATTTTTGTTACGGCTCTGTTGCTTGGAGATCCTGACTGGTGTGTACCGGCTACGCACAATGGGCTATGTGTTTGAGACCCCTGGACTAGCCTAACATCCACGTTATTGCTTAAAAATCTAATATATAAAGCTGAATGTGTGTATGTGTGTGTATGTCCGGGATTAGCATCTGCACCGTCGCAGCTACAGCCACAAAATTTTGCACAGTCACACGTCTGGACCCCGAGAGCGTCATAGGCTATGTTGTGAGGTGAAATTTTAACCCCGCGCGTTCCAATTCACCAAACAATTTTGCCCCTATCTACATAATGGGGAAAAAAGTGAAAGGAAAAGTGTTGCAGGCGTCGCAGCTACAGCCACAAAATTTTGCACAGTCATACGTTTTGGACCCTGAGAGCGTCATAGCCTATGTTTTGAGGTGAAATTTTAACCCCGTGCTTTCCAATTCACCAAACAATTTTGCCCCTATCTACATAATGGGGAAAAGTGAAAGGAAAAGTGTTGGAGGCAAATTGACAGCTGCCAGATGTGAACAAGGGGGATGTAAAGAGTGAGAGCGATGGCGCCAAAGAGTATATACCGTACAGTTGCTAAGGTGGGGCCCCGACATGGAATACTCAACACACACGGGAATATGAACACACACACAAAATGCGCCACACACTACCACATGCTTGAACACATATACCATCCTCAGCACACATTTCACCACACATACACCAACCTCGCCACATAAAAGTCGAAACACAAAAGGGTTGAGCGACCTTGACTTTTTTAGAGTCGAGTCGGGTTTCGCGAAACCCGACTATCTCAAAAGTGGAGTCGAGTGGAATCGGCTGATTATCGCGAAAAGTCGGGGATCGACCGAAACACGAAACCCAATACAAGTCAATGGGAGAGCATAGTCGGCAGTGAGTGGAGGCCAGGAAAACACCTACAGTGCCCATTTTAATGGCAAAAACATCCATTCTTGTTACTGAAGCTTGTCAATCTAAATTTACCTTATAATAATAGTAAGGCATTGGAAATTGGGGGTCATTTGGCTAAAGTTGTGGGGGGTAGGGCTGGTTCAAGTATTTAGTGGGCCCAGGAAATCTGGACCACGTCACGGCAGTGGAGCAGGGAGAGGTAAGTATTTCAACTTTGCAAGTGCTGTGATCCTGAGCAAGCAGGGGGGGCCCACTCGTTGGCATTGGCACTGGCACAGGGCCCCTCAAATTACGGCGGTGTGTTTGCACGGCGGGGGCACCTCCCACCGGCAGCGACATTTTTGCGTACTATGAGGGGCCCTGTGCCAGTGACGTCGCCAACAAGTATTCCTCCCCCCACCTGATGAAGGAACCTGCACCTTCATCTGCACCTTCCTCTTTGTCCCCGTGTAAGGTGGTATGGTATGCGGAAAGGGGAACCTGACTTTCAGCAGGGTCACAATCTTGCAGTGTAGCGTGCACGGGGAATGTTGCGTTATGGGTCAATGTACCAGCAGACTCATCTATCACAGGCTGGGCAATGGGCAGGATGAGGGGGAAACAGATATGGGCCCAAATAATAAAGTGGGCTAAATGCAGTTCAAAATTGGTAACAGGACTAACCAGGGGGCATTGCTTTGTTCAGTGGAGGACAACTGGAATGAGAGGCTGACACAGAGAGTAGGCCCAAATCAGTAAGTAGTCTAAATGCAGTTCAAAATTGGCAACAGTAGTAAACAGGCGGCACAGCTTTGTTCACTGGAGGAGAACAGCAAGGAGCGGCAGATACCGATAGAAGGCCCCAACCTAACTAGTAGGCCCACTGCAATTTTAAAATTCCGATAGGCTGAAAACCAGAGAATTGTAGGTCATTTTTTGTAAAGAGGACAGCTGTATTGAGTGGCGCAGCCAGACACTACAAGTAGACCTTACACCACAAAGTTGGCTCGACGCAGGTTTAAAAAAGGTTACATGGGTACAAGGTCTGCATTGGTGTGCTCAGTGGAGGACAATTGGAAGGAGGTACCGCAGAAAGACTTAGTAGGCGTAAAATAACAAAATAGGCTCTATGCAGCTTCGATTATGTGGCAACCTGGAGAACACCTTGGAGCGGCAGACACCGTCTCTACGAACCAGACCCAACTTGTTGGCCAAATGTAGTGTTGTTTCAACAACTACTTAAGACGAGCATGAAGATCGAAGCAATGGAGAGGCAACCTGGAGAACACCTTGGAGCGGAAGACACCGTCTCTACGACCCAGACCCAACTTGTAGGCCAAATGTAGTGTTGTTTCAACAACTACTTAAGACGAGCATGAAGATCGAAGCAATGGAGAGGCAACCTGGAGAACACCCTGGAGCGGAAGACACCGTCTCTACGACCCAGACCCAACTTGTAGGCCAAATGTAGTGTTGTTTCAACAATTACTTAAGACGAGCATGAAGATCGAAGCAATGGAGAGGCAACCTGGAGAACACCTTGGAGCGGAAGACACCGTCTCTACGACCCAGACCCAACTTGTAGGCCAAATTTAGTGTTGTTTCAACAACTACTTAAGACGAGCATGAAGATCGAAGCAATGGAGAGGCAACCTGGAGAACACCTTGGAGCGGAAGACACCGTTAGTAGGCCCTACCGAAGTAGTAGCCCCAATGCAGTTTTCAAATTCCTATAGGCTGAAAACCAGACTATTGACGCTCAGCTTTTTTCAGAGGAGGACAGCTGTATTGAGTGGCGCAGACAGACACAGGTAGTATTATTATTATTATTATTTATTATTATTATTTATTGTTATAGCACCATTTATTCTATGGTGCTTTACATGTGAGGAGGGGTATACATAATAAAAACAAGTACAATAATCTTAAACAATACAAGTCATAACTGGTACAGGAGGAATGAGGACCCTGCCCGCGAAGGCTCACAATCTACAAGGGATGGGTGAGAATACAGTAGGTGAGGGTAGAGCTGCTCGTGCAGTGGTTTGGTCGATCGGTGGTTACTGCAGGTTGTAGGCTTGTCGGAAGAGGTAGGTCTTCAGGTTCTTTTTGAAGGTTTCGATGGTAGGTGAGAGTCTGATGTGTTGTGGTAGAGGGTTCCAGAGTAGGGGTGATACGCGAGAGAAATCTTGTATACGATTGTGAGAAGAGGAGATAAGAGGGGAGTAGAGAAGGAGATCTTGTGAGGATCGGAGGTTGCGGGTAGGTAAGTACCGGGAGACGAGGTCACAGATGTATGGAGGACACAGGTTGTGGATGGCTTTGTACGTCATGGTAAGGGTTTTGTAGTGGAGTCTCTGGGCAATGGGGAGCCAGTGAAGGGATTGACAGAGGGGAGAGGCCGGGGAATAGCGGGGGGACAGGTGGATTAGTCGGGCAGCAGAGTTTAGAATAGATTGGAGGGGTGCGAGAGTGTTAGAGGGGAGGCCACAGAGCAGGAGGTTGCAGTAGTCAAGGCAAGAGATGATGAGGGCATGGACTAGGGTTTTTGCAGATTCATGGTTGAGGAATGAACGGATTTGTGAAATATTTTTGAGTTGAAAGCGGCAGGAAGTGGAAAGGGCTTGGATATGTGGTTTGAAGGAGAGATCAGCGTCAAGGATTACCCCGAGGCAGCGAGCTTGTGGGACTGGGGAGAGTGGGCAGCCATTTACTGTAATGGATAGGTTCATTGGGGGGGTCGCGTGAGATGGGAGAAAGATGATGAATTCTGT
This sequence comes from Ranitomeya imitator, assembly GCF_032444005.1. Classification (NCBI taxonomy): domain Eukaryota; kingdom Metazoa; phylum Chordata; class Amphibia; order Anura; family Dendrobatidae; genus Ranitomeya; species Ranitomeya imitator. The sequence goes on along the minus strand of NC_091286.1, from coordinate 662,673,211 downwards.
TTTGTCCATGTTAAGTTTTAGAAATCTAGTGGAGAAGAAGGATGAAATAGCAGACAGACATTGAGGGATTCTGGTTAGAAGGGAGGTGATATCTGGTCCAGAGATGTAGATCTGTGTGTCGTCAGCGTAGAGGTGATACTGAAAGCCATGAGATTCTATGAGCAGTCCCAGGCCAAAGGTAGTAGGCCTTAAACACAAAATTTGGCTCAATGCAGTTTAAAAAAGGTTACAGGGGTACACAGGCAGCATTGGTCTGTTCAGTGGAGGACAATTTCAATTATGGACCGCAGACAGACTTAGTACGCCTACAATTAAAAAAAGGATGCTCTATGCAATTTAAAACAGGTTCCAGGGGTACACGGGCAGCAGTGGTCTGTTCAGTGGAGGACAATTTCAATTATGGACCGCAGACAGACTTAGTACGCCTACAATTAAAAAAAGGATGCTCTATGCAACTTAAAATAGGTTCCAGGGGTACACGGGCAGCAGTGGTCTGGTCAGTGGAGGACTAGTGGAAGGAGGGACCGCAGACAGGCTTAGTAGGCCTAACATAACAAAAGTGGGCTGTAGGCACTTTAAAATAGGTTCCAGGGGTACACGGGCAGCAGTGGTCTGGTCAGTGGAGGACTACTGGAAGGAGGGACCGCAGACAGGCTTAGTAGGCCTAACATAACAAAAGTGGGCTGTAGGCACTTTAAAATAGGTTCCAGGGGTACACGGGCAGCAGTGGTCTGGTCAGTGGAGGACTAGTGGTAGGAGGGACCGCAGACAGGCTTAGTAGGCCTAACATAACAAAAGTGGGCTGTAGGCACTTTAAAATAGGTTCCAGGGGTACACGGGCAGCAGTGGTCTGGTCAGTGGAGGACTAGTGGTAGGAGGGACCGCAGACAGGCTTAGTAGGCCTAACATAACAAAAGTGGGCTGTAGGCACTTTTAAATAGGTTCCAGGGGTACACGGGCAGCAGAGGTCTGGTCAGTGGAGGACAATTTCTATAATGGACCGCAGACAGGCTTAGTAGGCCTAACATAACAAAAGTGGGCTGTAGGCACTTTAAAATAGGTTCCAGGGGTACACGGGCAGCAGTGGTCTGGTCAGTGGGAGACAATTTCTATAATGGACCGCAGACAGGCTTAGTAGGCCTAACATAACAAAAGTGGGCTGTAGGCACTTTTAAATAGGTTCCAGGGGTACACGGGCAGCAGTGGTCTGGTCAGTGGAGGACTACTGGAAGGAGGGACCGCAGACAGGCTTAGTAGGCCTAACATAACAAAACTGGGCTGTAGGCACTTTAAAATAGGTTCCAGGGGTACACGGGCAGCAGTGGTCTGGTCAGTGGAGGACTAGTGGTAGGAGGGACCGCAGACAGGCTTAGTAGGCCTAACATAACAAAAGTGGGCTGTAGGCACTTTAAAATAGGTTCCAGGGGTACACGGGCAGCAGTGGTCTGGTCAGTGGAGGACTAGTGGTAGGAAGGACCGCAGACAGGCTTAGTAGGCCTAAAATAACAAAAGTGGGCTGTAGGCACTTTAAAATAGGTTCCAGGGGTACACGGGCAGCAGTGGTCTGGTCAGTGGAGGACTAGTGATAGGAGGGACCGCAGACAGGCTTAGTAGGCCTAACATAACAAAAGTGGGCTGTAGGCACTTTAAAATAGGTTCCAGGGGTACACGGGCAGCAGTGGTCTGGTCACTGGAGGACAAGTGGTAGGAGGGACCGCAGACAGGCTTAGTAGGCCTAATATAACAAAAGTGGGCTGTAGGCACTTTAAAATAGGTTACAGGGGTACACGGGCAGCAGTGGTCTGGTCACTGGAGGACAATTTCTATAATGGACCTTAGACAGGCTTAGTAGGCCTAACATAACAAAAGTGGGCTGTAGGCACTTTAAAATAGGTTCCAGGGGTACACGGGCAGCAGTGGTCTGGTCAGTGGAGGACTAGTGGTAGGAGGGACCGCAGACAGGCTTAGTAGGCCTAACATAACAAAAGTGGGCTGTAGGCACTTTTAAATAGGTTCCAGAGATACACGGGCAGCAGTGGTCTGGTCAGTGGAGGACAATTTCTATAATGGACCGCAGACAGGCTTAGTAGGCCTAACATAACAAAAGTGGGCTGTAGGCACTTTAAAATAGGTTCCAGGGGTACACGGGCAGCAGTGGTCTGGTCAGTGGAGGAACAGCCGCACAGCCAGCTCTTCCCTCTCCTAGTGTATCCTCACCCACCCCCTGCAGACTGTGAGCCCTCGCGGGCAGGGTCCTCCCTCCTTATGTACTCGTGTGCCTTGTTATCTGCTCATGTTTAATGTATTTGTCTATATTTGCCCCGTATTCACATGTAAAGCGCCATGGAATAAATGGCGCTATAAAAATGTATAATAATAATAATAATAATAAAAAGGAGGGACCGCAGACAGGCTTAGTAGGCCTAACATAACAAAAGTGGGCTGTAGGCACTTTTAAATAGGTTCCAGAGATACACAGGCAGCAGTGGTCTGGTCAGTGGAGGACTAGTGGTGGGAGGGACCGCAGACAGGCTTAGTAGGCCTAACATAACAAAAGTGGGCTGTAGGCACTTTAAAATAGGTTCCAGGGGTACACGGGCAGCAGTGGTCTGGTCAGTGGAGGACTAGTGGTAGGAGGGACGGCAGACAGGCTTAGTAGGCCTAACATAACAAAAGTGGGCTGTAGGCACTTTTAAATAGGTTCCAGGGGTACACGGGCAGCAGTGGTCCTCTCACATGAGGACAAGTGGTAGGAGGGACCGCAGACAGGCTTAGTAGGCCTAACATAACAAAAGTGGGCTGTAGGCACTTTCAAATAGGTTCCAGGGGTACACGGGCAGCAGTGGTCTGGTCAGTGGAGGACAATTTCTATAATGGACCGCAGACAGGCTTAGTAGGCCTAACATAACAAAAATGGGCTGCAGGCACTTTAAAATAGGTTCCAGGGGTACACGGGCAGCAGTGGTCTGGTCAGTGGAGGACTAGTGGAAGGAGGGACCGCAGACAGGCTTAGTAGGCCTAACATAAGAAAAGTAGGCTGTGGGCACTATAAAATAGGTTCCAGGGGTACACGGGCAGCAGTGGTCTGGTCAGTGGAGGACTAGTGGTAGGAGGGACCGCAGACAGGCTTAGTAGGCCTAACATAACAAAAGTGGGCTGTAGGCACTTTAAAATAGGTTTCAGGGGTACACGGGCAGCAGTGGTCTGGTCAGTGGAGGACTAGTGGTAGGAGGGACCGCAGACAGGCTTAGTAGGCCTAACATGACAAAAGTGGGCTGTAGGCACTTTTAAATAGGTTCCAGGGGTACACGGGCAGCAGTGGTCTGGTCACTGGAGGACAAGTGGTAGGAGGGACCGCAGACAGGCTTAGTAGGCCTAACATAACAAAAGTGGTCTGTAGGCACTTTAAAATAGGTTCCAGGGGTACACGGGCAGCAGTGGTCTGGTCAGTGGAGGAGAATTTCTATAATGGACCGCAGACAGGCTTAGTAGGCCTAACATAACAAAAGTGGGCTGTAGGCACTTTAAAATAGGTTCCAGGGGTACACGGGCAGCAGTGGTCTGGTCAGTGGAGGACTAGTGGAAGGAGGGACCGCAGACAGGCTTAGTAGGCCTAACATAACAAAAGTGGGCTGTAGGCACTTTAAAATAGGTTCCAGGGGTACACGGGCAGCAGTGGTCTGGTCAGTGGAAGACTAGTGGTAGGAGGGACCGCAGACAGGCTTAGTAGGCCTAACATAACAAAACTGGGCTGTAGGCACTTTAAAATAGGTTCCAGGGGTACACGGGCAGCAGTGGTCTGGTCAGTGGAGGACTAGTGGTGGGAGGGACCGCAGACAGGCTTAGTAGGCCTAACATAACAAAAGCTGGCTGTAGGCACTTTAAAATAGGTTCCAGGGGTACACGGGCAGCAGTGGTCTGGTCAGTGGAGGACTAGTGGTAGGAGGGACCGCAGACAGGCTTAGTAGGCCTAACATAACAAAAGTGGGCTGTAGGCACTTTAAAATAGGTTCCAGGGGTACACGGGCAGCAGTGGTCTGGTCAGTGGAGGACTAGTGGTAGGAGGGACCGCAGACAGGCTTAGTAGGCCTAACATAACAAAAGTGGGCTGTAGGCACTTTAAAATAGGTTCCAGGGGTACACGGGCAGCAGTGGTCTGGTCAGTGGAAGACTAGTGGTAGGAGGGACTGCAGACAGGCTTAGTAGGCCTAACATAACAAAAGTGGGCTGTAGGCACTTTAAAATAGGTTCCAGGGGTACACGGGCAGCAGTGGTCTGGTCAGTGGAAGACTAGTGGTAGGAGGGACCGCAGACAGGCTTAGTAGGCCTAACATAACAAAAGTTGGCTGTAGGCACTTTAAAATAGGTTCCAGGGGTACACGGGCAGCAGTGGTCTGGTCAGTGGAGGACTAGTGGTAGGAGGGACCGCAGACAGGCTTAGTAGGCCTAACATAACAAAAGTGGGCTGTAGGCACTTTTAAATAGGTTCCAGGGGTACACGTGCAGCAGTGGTCTGGTCACTGGAGGACTAGTGGTAGGAGGGACCGCAGACAGGCTTAGTAGGCCTAACATAACAAAAATGTGCTGTAGGCACTTTCAAATAGGTTCCAGGGGTACACGGGCAGCAGTGGTCTGGTCAGTGGAGGACAATTTCTATAATGGACCGCAGACAGGCTTAGTAGGCCTAACATAACAAAAGTGGGCTGCAGGCACTTTAAAATAGGTTCCAGGGGTACACGGGCAGCAGTGGTCTGGTCAGTGGAGGACTAGCGGAAGGAGGGACCGCAGACAGGCTTAGTAGGCCTAACATAACAAAAGTAGGCTGTAGGCACTATAAAATAGGTTCCAGGGGTACACGGGCAGCAGTGGTCTGGTCAGTGGAGGACTAGTGGTAGGAGGGACCGCAGACAGGCTTAGTAGGCCTAACATAACAAAAGTGGGCTGTAGGCACTTTAAAATAGGTTTCAGGGGTACACGGGCAGCAGTGGTCTGGTCAGTGGAGGACTAGTGGTAAGAGGGACCGCAGACAGGCTTAGTAGGCCTAACATAACAAAAGTGGGCTGTAGGCACTTTTAAATAGGTTCCAGGGGTATACGGGCAGCAATGGTCTGGTCACTGGAGGACAAGTGGTAGGAGGGACCGCAGACAGGCTTAGTAGGCCTAACATAACAAAAGTGGGCTGTAGGCACTTTAAAATAGGTTCCAGGGGTACACGGGCAGCAGTGGTCTGGTCAGTGGAGGACTAGTGGTGGGAGGGACCGCAGACAGGCTTAGTAGGCCTAACATAACAAAAGTGGGCTGTAGGCACTTTAAAATAGGTTCCAGGGGTACACGGGCAGCAGTGGCCTGGTCAGTGGAGGACTAGTGGTAGGAGGGACCGCAGACAGGCTTAGTAGGCCTAACATAACAAAAGTGGGCTGTAGGCACTTTTAAATAGGTTCCAGGGGTACACGGGCAGCAGTGGTCTGGTCAGTGGAGGACTAGTGGTAGGAGGGACCGCAGACAGGCTTAGTAGGCCTAACATAACAAAAGTGGGCTGTAGGCACTTTAAAATAGGTTCCAGGGGTACACGGGCAGCAGTGGTCTGGTCAGTGGAAGACTAGTGGTAGGAGGGACCGCAGACAGGCTTAGTAGGCCTAACATAACAAAAGTGGGCTGTAGGCACTTTAAAATAGGTTCCAGGGGTACACGGGCAGCAGTGGTCTGGTCAGTGGAAGACTAGTGGTAGGAGGGACCGCAGACAGGCTTAGTAGGCCTAACATAACAAAAGTTGGCTGTAGGCACTTTAAAATAGGTTCCAGGGGTACACGGGCAGCAGTGGTCTGGTCAGTGGAGGACTAGTGGTAGGAGGGACCGCAGACAGGCTTAGTAGGCCTAACATAACAAAAGTAGGCTGTAGGCACTATAAAATAGGTTCCAGGGGTACACGGGCAGCAGTGGTCTGGTCAGTGGAGGACAATTTCTATAATGGACCGCAGACAGGCTTAGTAGGCCTAACATAACAAAAGTGGGCTGCAGGCACTTTAAAATAGGTTCCAGGGGTACACGGGCAGCAGTGGTCTGGTCAGTGGAGGACTAGCGGAAGGAGGGACCGCAGACAGGCTTAGTAGGCCTAACATAACAAAAGTAGGCTGTAGGCACTATAAAATAGGTTCCAGGGGTACACGGGCAGCAGTGGTCTGGTCAGTGGAGGACTAGTGGTAGGAGGGACCGCAGACAGGCTTAGTAGGCCTAACATAACAAAAGTGGGCTGTAGGCACTTTAAAATAGGTTTCAGGGGTACACGGGCAGCAGTGGTCTGGTCAGTGGAGGACTAGTGGTAAGAGGGACCGCAGACAGGCTTAGTAGGCCTAACATAACAAAAGTGGGCTGTAGGCACTTTTAAATAGGTTCCAGGGGTATACGGGCAGCAATGGTCTGGTCACTGGAGGACAAGTGGTAGGAGGGACCGCAGACAGGCTTAGTAGGCCTAACATAACAAAAGTGGGCTGTAGGCACTTTAAAATAGGTTCCAGGGGTACACGGGCAGCAGTGGCCTGGTCAGTGGAGGACTAGTGGTGGGAGGGACCGCAGACAGGCTTAGTAGGCCTAACATAACAAAAGTGGGCTGTAGGCACTTTAAAATAGGTTCCAGGGGTACACGGGCAGCAGTGGCCTGGTCAGTGGAGGACTAGTGGTAGGAGGGACCGCAGACAGGCTTAGTAGGCCTAACATAACAAAAGTGGGCTGTAGGCACTTTTAAATAGGTTCCAGGGGTACACGGGCAGCAGTGGTCTGGTCAGTGGAGGACTAGTGGTAGGAGGGACCGCAGACAGGCTTAGTAGGCCTAACATAACAAAAGTGGGCTGTAGGCACTTTAAAATAGGTTCCAGGGGTACACGGGCAGCAGTGGTCTGGTCAGTGGAAGACTAGTGGTAGGAGGGACCGCAGACAGGCTTAGTAGGCCTAACATAACAAAAGTGGGCTGTAGGCACTTTAAAATAGGTTCCAGGGGTACACGGGCAGCAGTGGTCTGGTCAGTGGAAGACTAGTGGTAGGAGGGACCGCAGACAGGCTTAGTAGGCCTAACATAACAAAAGTTGGCTGTAGGCACTTTAAAATAGGTTCCAGGGGTACACGGGCAGCAGTGGTCTGGTCAGTGGAGGACTAGTGGTAGGAGGGACCGCAGACAGGCTTAGTAGGCCTAACATAACAAAAGTAGGCTGTAGGCACTATAAAATAGGTTCCAGGGGTACACGGGCAGCAGTGGTCTGGTCAGTGGAGGACAATTTCTATAATGGACCGCAGACAGGCTTAGTAGGCCTAACATAACAAAAGTGGGCTGCAGGCACTTTAAAATAGGTTCCAGGGGTACACGGGCAGCAGTGGTCTGGTCAGTGGAGGACTAGCGGAAGGAGGGACCGCAGACAGGCTTAGTAGGCCTAACATAACAAAAGTAGGCTGTAGGCACTATAAAATAGGTTCCAGGGGTACACGGGCAGCAGTGGTCTGGTCAGTGGAGGACTAGTGGTAGGAGGGACCGCAGACAGGCTTAGTAGGCCTAACATAACAAAAGTGGGCTGTAGGCACTTTAAAATAGGTTTCAGGGGTACACGGGCAGCAGTGGTCTGGTCAGTGGAGGACTAGTGGTAAGAGGGACCGCAGACAGGCTTAGTAGGCCTAACATAACAAAAGTGGGCTGTAGGCACTTTTAAATAGGTTCCAGGGGTATACGGGCAGCAATGGTCTGGTCACTGGAGGACAAGTGGTAGGAGGGACCGCAGACAGGCTTAGTAGGCCTAACATAACAAAAGTGGGCTGTAGGCACTTTAAAATAGGTTCCAGGGGTACACGGGCAGCAGTGGTCTGGTCAGTGGAGGACTAGTGGTGGGAGGGACCGCAGACAGGCTTAGTAGGCCTAACATAACAAAAGTGGGCTGTAGGCACTTTAAAATAGGTTCCAGGGGTACACGGGCAGCAGTGGCCTGGTCAGTGGAGGACTAGTGGTAGGAGGGACCGCAGACAGGCTTAGTAGGCCTAACATAACAAAAGTGGGCTGTAGGCACTTTTAAATAGGTTCCAGGGGTACACGGGCAGCAGTGGTCTGGTCACTTGAGGACAAGTGGTAGGAGGGACCGCAGACAGGCTTAGTAGGCCTAACATAACAAAAGTGGGCTGTAGGCACTTTAAAATAGGTTCCAGGGGTACACGGGCAGCAGTGGTCTGGTCAGTGGAGGACAATTTCTATAATGGACCGCAGACAGGCTTAGTAGGCCTAACATAACAAAAGTGGGCTGCAGGCACTTTAAAATAGGTTCCAGGGGTACACGGGCAGCAGTGGTCTGGTCAGTGGAGGACTAGTGGAAGGAGGGACCGCAGACAGGCTTAGTAGGCCTAGCATAACAAAAGTAGGCTGTAGGCACTATAAAATAGGTTCCAGGGGTACACGGGCAGCAGTGGTCTGGTCAGTGGAGGACTAGTGGTAGGAGGGACCGCAGACAGGCTTAGTAGGCCTAACATAACAAAAGTGGGCTGTAGGCACTTTAAAATAGGTTTCAGGGGTACACGGGCAGCAGTGGTCTGGCCAGTGGAGGACTAGTGGAAGGAGGGACCGCAGACAGGCTTAGTAGGCCTAACATAACAAAAGTGGGCTGTAGGCACTTTTAAATAGGTTCCAGGGGTACACGGGCAGCAGTGGTCTGGTCACTGGAGGACAAGTGGTAGGAGGGACCGCAGACAGGCTTAGTAGGCCTAACATAACAAAAGTGGTCTGTAGGCACTTTAAAATAGGTTCCAGGGGTACACGGGCAGCAGTGGTCTGGTCAGTGGAGGAGAATTTCTATAATGGACCGCAGACAGGCTTAGTAGGCCTAACATAACAAAAGTGGGCTGTAGGCACTTTAAAATAGGTTCCAGGGGTACACGGGCAGCAGTGGTCTGGTCAGTGGAGGACTAGTGAAAGGAGGGACCGCAGACAGGCTTAGTAGGCCTAACATAACAAAAGTAGGCTGTAGGCACTTTAGAATAGGTTCCAGGGGTACACGGGCAGCAGTGGTCTGGTCAGTGGAGGACTAGTGGTAGGAGGGACCGCAGACAGGCTTAGTAGGCCTAACATAACAAAAGTGGGCTGTAGGCACTTTAAAATAGGTTCCAGGGGTACACGGGCAGCAGTGGTCTGGTCAGTGGAGGACTAGTGGTAGGAGGGACCGCAGACAAGCTTAGTAGGCCTAACATAACAAAAGTGGGCTGTAGGCACTTTAAAATAGGTTCCAGGGGTACACGGGCAGCAGTGGTCTGGTCAGTGGAGGACTAGTGGTAGGAGGGACCGCAGACAGGCTTAGTAGGCCTAACATAACAAAAGTGGGCTGTAGGCACTTTAAAATAGGTTCCAGGGGTACACGGGCAGCAGTGGTCTGGTCAGTGGAAGACTAGTGGTAGGAGGGACCGCAGACAGGCTTAGTAGGCCTAACATAACAAAAGTTGGCTGTAGGCACTTTAAAATAGGTTCCAGGGGTACACGGGCAGCAGTGGTCTGGTCAGTGGAGGACTAGTGGTAGGAGGGACCGCAGACAGGCTTAGTAGGCCTAACATAACAAAAGTAGGCTGTAGGCACTATAAAATAGGTTCCAGGGGTACACGGGCAGCAGTGGTCTGGTCAGTGGAGGACAATTTCTATAATGGACCGCAGACAGGCTTAGTAGGCCTAACATAACAAAAGTGGGCTGCAGGCACTTTAAAATAGGTTCCAGGGGTACACGGGCAGCAGTGGTCTGGTCAGTGGAGGACTAGCGGAAGGAGGGACCGCAGACAGGCTTAGTAGGCCTAACATAACAAAAGTAGGCTGTAGGCACTATAAAATAGGTTCCAGGGGTACACGGGCAGCAGTGGTCTGGTCAGTGGAGGACTAGTGGTAGGAGGGACCGCAGACAGGCTTAGTAGGCCTAACATAACAAAAGTGGGCTGTAGGCACTTTAAAATAGGTTTCAGGGGTACACGGGCAGCAGTGGTCTGGTCAGTGGAGGACTAGTGGTAAGAGGGACCGCAGACAGGCTTAGTAGGCCTAACATAACAAAAGTGGGCTGTAGGCACTTTTAAATAGGTTCCAGGGGTATACGGGCAGCAATGGTCTGGTCACTGGAGGACAAGTGGTAGGAGGGACCGCAGACAGGCTTAGTAGGCCTAACATAACAAAAGTGGGCTGTAGGCACTTTAAAATAGGTTCCAGGGGTACACGGGCAGCAGTGGTCTGGTCAGTGGAGGACTAGTGGTGGGAGGGACCGCAGACAGGCTTAGTAGGCCTAACATAACAAAAGTGGGCTGTAGGCACTTTAAAATAGGTTCCAGGGGTACACGGGCAGCAGTGGCCTGGTCAGTGGAGGACTAGTGGTAGGAGGGACCGCAGACAGGCTTAGTAGGCCTAACATAACAAAAGTGGGCTGTAGGCACTTTTAAATAGGTTCCAGGGGTACACGGGCAGCAGTGGTCTGGTCACTTGAGGACAAGTGGTAGGAGGGACCGCAGACAGGCTTAGTAGGCCTAACATAACAAAAGTGGGCTGTAGGCACTTTAAAATAGGTTCCAGGGGTACACGGGCAGCAGTGGTCTGGTCAGTGGAGGACAATTTCTATAATGGACCGCAGACAGGCTTAGTAGGCCTAACATAACAAAAGTGGGCTGCAGGCACTTTAAAATAGGTTCCAGGGGTACACGGGCAGCAGTGGTCTGGTCAGTGGAGGACTAGTGGAAGGAGGGACCGCAGACAGGCTTAGTAGGCCTAACATAACAAAAGTAGGCTGTAGGCACTATAAAATAGGTTCCAGGGGTACACGGGCAGCAGTGGTCTGGTCAGTGGAGGACTAGTGGTAGGAGGGACCGCAGACAGGCTTAGTAGGCCTAACATAACAAAAGTGGGCTGTAGGCACTTTAAAATAGGTTTCAGGGGTACACGGGCAGCAGTGGTCTGGCCAGTGGAGGACTAGTGGAAGGAGGGACCGCAGACAGGCTTAGTAGGCCTAACATAACAAAAGTGGGCTGTAGGCACTTTTAAATAGGTTCCAGGGGTACACGGGCAGCAGTGGTCTGGTCACTGGAGGACAAGTGGTAGGAGGGACCGCAGACAGGCTTAGTAGGCCTAACATAACAAAAGTGGTCTGTAGGCACTTTAAAATAGGTTCCAGGGGTACACGGGCAGCAGTGGTCTGGTCAGTGGAGGAGAATTTCTATAATGGACCGCAGACAGGCTTAGTAGGCCTAACATAACAAAAGTGGGCTGTAGGCACTTTAAAATAGGTTCCAGGGGTACACGGGCAGCAGTGGTCTGGTCAGTGGAGGACTAGTGAAAGGAGGGACCGCAGACAGGCTTAGTAGGCCTAACATAACAAAAGTAGGCTGTAGGCACTTTAGAATAGGTTCCAGGGGTACACGGGCAGCAGTGGTCTGGTCAGTGGAGGACTAGTGGTAGGAGGGACCGCAGACAGGCTTAGTAGGCCTAACATAACAAAAGTGGGCTGTAGGCACTTTAAAATAGGTTCCAGGGGTACACGGGCAGCAGTGGTCTGGTCAGTGGAGGACTAGTGGTAGGAGGGACCGCAGACAAGCTTAGTAGGCCTAACATAACAAAAGTGGGCTGTAGGCACTTTAAAATAGGTTCCAGGGGTACACGGGCAGCAGTGGTCTGGTCAGTGGAGGACAATTTCTATAATGGACCAGAGACAGACTTAGTAGGCCTAACATAACAAAAGTGGGCTGTAGGCACTTTAAAATAGGTTCCAGGGGTACACGGGCAGCAGTGGTCTGGTCAGTGGAGGACTAGTGGAAGGAGGGACCGCAGACAGGCTTAGTAGGCCTAACATAACAAAAGTGGGCTGTAGGCACTTTAAAATAGGTTCCAGGGGTACACGGGCAGCAGTGGTCTGGTCAGTGGAGGACTAGTGGTAGGAGGGACCGCAGACAGGCTTAGTAGGCCTAACATAACAAAAGTGGGCTGTAGGCACTTTAAAATAGGTTCCAGAGGTACACGGGCAGCAGTGGTCTGGTCAGTGGAGGACTAGTGGAAGGAGGGACCACAGACAGGCTTAGTGGGCCTAACATAACAAAAGTAGGCTGTAGGCACTTTAAAATAGGTTCCAGGGGTACACGGGCAGCAGTGGTCTGGTCAGTGGAGGACTAGTGGAAGGAGGGACCGCAGACAGGCTTAGTAGGCCTAACATAACAAAAGTAGGCTGTAGGTACATTAGAATAGGTTCCAGGGGTACACTGGCAGCAGTGGTCTGGTCAGTGGAGGACTAGTGGTAGGAGGGACCGCAGACAGGCTTAGTAGGCCTAACATAACAAAAGTGGGCTGTAGGTACTTTAAAATAGGTTCCAGGGGTACACGGGCAGCAGTGGTCTGGTCAGTGGAGGACTAGTGGTAGGAGGGACCGCAGACAGGCTTAGTAGGCCTAACATAACAAAAGTAGGCTGTAGGCACTTTAGAATAGGTTCCAGGGGTACACGGGCAGCAGTGGTCTGGTCAGTGGAGGACAATTTCTATAATGGACCGCAGACCGACTTAGTAGGCCTAACATAACAAAAGTGGGCTGTAGGCACTTTAAAATAGGTTCCAGGGGTACACGGGCAGCAGTGGTCTGGTCAGTGGAGGACTAGTGGAAGGAGGGACCGCAGACAGGCTTAGTAGGCCTAACATAACAAAAGTGGGCTGTAGGCACTTTAAAATAGGTTCCAGGGGTACACGGGCAGCAGTGGTCTGGTCAGTGGAGGACTAGTGGTAGGAGGGACCGCAGACAGGCTTAGTAGGCCTAACATAACAAAAGTGGGCTGTAGGCACTTTAAAATAGGTTCCAGGGGTACACGGGCAGCAGTGGTCTGGTCAGTGGAGGACTAGTGGAAGGAGGGACCGCAGACAGGCTTAGTGGGCCTAACATAACAAAAGTAGGCTGTAGGCACTTTAAAATAGGTTCCAGGGGTACACGGGCAGCAGTGGTCTGGTCAGTGGAGGACTAGTGGTAGGAGGGACCGCAGACAGGCTTAGTAGGCCTAACATAATAAAAGTGGGCTGTAGGCACTTTAAAATAGGTTCCAGGGGTACACGGGCAGCAGTGGTCTGGTCAGTGGAGGACAATTTCTATAATGGACCGCAGACAGGCTTAGTAGGCCTAACATAACAAAAGTGGGCTGTAGGCACTTTAAAATAGGTTCCAGGGGTACACGGGCAGCAGTGGTCTGGTCAGTGGAGGAACAGCCGCACAGCCAGCTCTTCCCTCTCCTAGTGTATCCTCACCCACCCCCTGCAGACTGTGATCCCTCGCGGGCAGGGTCCTCCTTCCTTATGTACTCGTGTGCCTTGTTATCTGCTCATGTTTAATGTATTTGTCTATATTTGCCCCGTATTCACATGTAAAGCGCCATGGAATAAATGGCGCTAAAAAAATGTATAATAATAATAATAATAATAAAAAGGAGGGACCGCAGACAGGCTTAGTAGGCCTAACATAACAAAAATGTGCTGTAGGCACTTTCAAATAGGTTCCAGGGGTACACGGGCAGCAGTGGTCTGGTCAGTGGAGGACAATTTCTATAATGGACCGCAGACAGGCTTAGTAGGCCTAACATAACAAAAGTGGGCTGCAGGTACTTTAAAATAGGTTCCAGGGGTACACGGGCAGCAGTGGTCTGGTCAGTGGAGGACTAGTGGAAGGAGGGACCGCAGACAGGCTTAGTAGGCCTAACATAACAAAAGTAGGCTGTAGACACTATAAAATAGGTTCCAGGGGTACACGGGCAGCAGTGGTCTGGTCAGTGGAGGACTAGTGGTAGGAGGGACCGCAGACAGGCTTAGTAGGCCTAACATAACAAAAGTGGGCTGTAGGCACTTTAAAATAGGTTTCAGGGGTACACGGGCAGCAGTGGTCTGGTCAGTGGAGGACTAGTGGTAAGAGGGACCGCAGACAAGCTTAGTAGGCCTAACATAACAAAAGTGGGCTGTAGGCACTTTTAAATAGATTCCAGGGGTATACGGGCAGCAATGGTCTGGTCACTGGAGGACAAGTGGTAGGAGGGACCGCAGACAGGTTTAGTAGGCCTAACATAACAAAAGTGGGCTGTAGGCACTTTAAAATAGGTTCCAGGGGTACACGGGCAGCAGTGGTCTGGTCAGTGGAGGACTAGTGGTAGGAGGGACCGCAGACAGGCTTAGTAGGCCTAACATAACAAAAGTGGGCTGTAGGCACTTTTAAATAGGTTCCAGGGGTACACGGGCAGCAGTGGTCTGGTCAGTGGAGGACTAGTGGTAGGAGGGACCGCAGACAGGCTTAGTAGGCCTAACATAACAAAAGTGGGCTGTAGGCACTTTTAAATAGGTTCCAGGGGTACACGGGCAGCAGTGGTCTGGTCAGTGGAGGACTAGTGGTAGGAGGGACCGCAGACAGGCTTAGTAGGCCTAACATAACAAAAGTGGGCTGTAGGCACTTTAAAATAGGTTCCAGGGGTACACGGGCAGCAGTGGTCTGGTCAGTGGAAGACTAGTGGTAGGAGGGACCGCAGACAGGCTTAGTAGGCCTAACATAACAAAAGTGGGCTGTAGGCACTTTAAAATAGGTTCCAGGGGTACACGGGCAGCAGTGGTCTGGTCAGTGGAAGACTAGTGGTAGGAGGGACCGCAGACAGGCTTAGTAGGCCTAACATAACAAAAGTTGGCTGTAGGCACTTTAAAATAGGTTCCAGGGGTACACGGGCAGCAGTGGTCTGGTCAGTGGAGGACTAGTGGTAGGAGGGACCGCAGACAGGCTTAGTAGGCCTAACATAACAAAAGTAGGCTGTAGGCACTATAAAATAGGTTCCAGGGGTACACGGGCAGCAGTGGTCTGGTCAGTGGAGGACAATTTCTATAATGGACCGCAGACAGGCTTAGTAGGCCTAACATAACAAAAGTGGGCTGCAGGCACTTTAAAATAGGTTCCAGGGGTACACGGGCAGCAGTGGTCTGGTCAGTGGAGGACTAGCGGAAGGAGGGACCGCAGACAGGCTTAGTAGGCCTAACATAACAAAAGTAGGCTGTAGGCACTATAAAATAGGTTCCAGGGGTACACGGGCAGCAGTGGTCTGGTCAGTGGAGGACTAGTGGTAGGAGGGACCGCAGACAGGCTTAGTAGGCCTAACATAACAAAAGTGGGCTGTAGGCACTTTAAAATAGGTTTCAGGGGTACACGGGCAGCAGTGGTCTGGTCAGTGGAGGACTAGTGGTAAGAGGGACCGCAGACAGGCTTAGTAGGCCTAACATAACAAAAGTGGGCTGTAGGCACTTTTAAATAGGTTCCAGGGGTATACGGGCAGCAATGGTCTGGTCACTGGAGGACAAGTGGTAGGAGGGACCGCAGACAGGCTTAGTAGGCCTAACATAACAAAAGTGGGCTGTAGGCACTTTAAAATAGGTTCCAGGGGTACACGGGCAGCAGTGGTCTGGTCAGTGGAGGACTAGTGATGGGAGGGACCGCAGACAGGCTTAGTAGGCCTAACATAACAAAAGTGGGCTGTAGGCACTTTAAAATAGGTTCCAGGGGTACACGGGCAGCAGTGGCCTGGTCAGTGGAGGACTAGTGGTAGGAGGGACCGCAGACAGGCTTAGTAGGCCTAACATAACAAAAGTGGGCTGTAGGCACTTTTAAATAGGTTCCAGGGGTACACGGGCAGCAGTGGTCTGGTCACTTGAGGACAAGTGGTAGGAGGGACCGCAGACAGGCTTAGTAGGCCTAACATAACAAAAGTGGGCTGTAGGCACTTTAAAATAGGTTCCAGGGGTACACGGGCAGCAGTGGTCTGGT
The DNA here is from genome assembly GCF_032444005.1 of Ranitomeya imitator. Taxonomy (NCBI): domain Eukaryota; kingdom Metazoa; phylum Chordata; class Amphibia; order Anura; family Dendrobatidae; genus Ranitomeya; species Ranitomeya imitator. Next base: position 662,657,414 of record NC_091286.1, on the reverse strand, counting down.
CAGTGGAGGACAATTTCTATAATGGACCGCAGACAGGCTTAGTAGGCCTAACATAACAAAAGTGGGCTGCAGGCACTTTAAAATAGGTTCCAGGGGTACACGGGCAGCAGTGGTCTGGTCAGTGGAGGACTAGTGGAAGGAGGGACCGCAGACAGGCTTAGTAGGCCTAACATAACAAAAGTAGGCTGTAGGCACTATAAAATAGGTTCCAGGGGTACACGGGCAGCAGTGGTCTGGTCAGTGGAGGACTAGTGGTAGGAGGGACCGCAGACAGGCTTAGTAGGCCTAACATAACAAAAGTGGGCTGTAGGCACTTTAAAATAGGTTTCAGGGGTACACGGGCAGCAGTGGTCTGGCCAGTGGAGGACTAGTGGAAGGAGGGACCGCAGACAGGCTTAGTAGGCCTAACATAACAAAAGTGGGCTGTAGGCACTTTTAAATAGGTTCCAGGGGTACACGGGCAGCAGTGGTCTGGTCACTGGAGGACAAGTGGTAGGAGGGACCGCAGACAGGCTTAGTAGGCCTAACATAACAAAAGTGGTCTGTAGGCACTTTAAAATAGGTTCCAGGGGTACACGGGCAGCAGTGGTCTGGTCAGTGGAGGAGAATTTCTATAATGGACCGCAGACAGGCTTAGTAGGCCTAACATAACAAAAGTGGGCTGTAGGCACTTTAAAATAGGTTCCAGGGGTACACGGGCAGCAGTGGTCTGGTCAGTGGAGGACTAGTGAAAGGAGGGACCGCAGACAGGCTTAGTAGGCCTAACATAACAAAAGTAGGCTGTAGGCACTTTAGAATAGGTTCCAGGGGTACACGGGCAGCAGTGGTCTGGTCAGTGGAGGACTAGTGGTAGGAGGGACCGCAGACAGGCTTAGTAGGCCTAACATAACAAAAGTGGGCTGTAGGCACTTTAAAATAGGTTCCAGGGGTACACGGGCAGCAGTGGTCTGGTCAGTGGAGGACTAGTGGTAGGAGGGACCGCAGACAAGCTTAGTAGGCCTAACATAACAAAAGTGGGCTGTAGGCACTTTAAAATAGGTTCCAGGGGTACACGGGCAGCAGTGGTCTGGTCAGTGGAGGACTAGTGGTAGGAGGGACCGCAGACAGGCTTAGTAGGCCTAACATAACAAAAGTGGGCTGTAGGCACTTTAAAATAGGTTCCAGGGGTACACGGGCAGCAGTGGTCTGGTCAGTGGAAGACTAGTGGTAGGAGGGACCGCAGACAGGCTTAGTAGGCCTAACATAACAAAAGTTGGCTGTAGGCACTTTAAAATAGGTTCCAGGGGTACACGGGCAGCAGTGGTCTGGTCAGTGGAGGACTAGTGGTAGGAGGGACCGCAGACAGGCTTAGTAGGCCTAACATAACAAAAGTAGGCTGTAGGCACTATAAAATAGGTTCCAGGGGTACACGGGCAGCAGTGGTCTGGTCAGTGGAGGACAATTTCTATAATGGACCGCAGACAGGCTTAGTAGGCCTAACATAACAAAAGTGGGCTGCAGGCACTTTAAAATAGGTTCCAGGGGTACACGGGCAGCAGTGGTCTGGTCAGTGGAGGACTAGCGGAAGGAGGGACCGCAGACAGGCTTAGTAGGCCTAACATAACAAAAGTAGGCTGTAGGCACTATAAAATAGGTTCCAGGGGTACACGGGCAGCAGTGGTCTGGTCAGTGGAGGACTAGTGGTAGGAGGGACCGCAGACAGGCTTAGTAGGCCTAACATAACAAAAGTGGGCTGTAGGCACTTTAAAATAGGTTTCAGGGGTACACGGGCAGCAGTGGTCTGGTCAGTGGAGGACTAGTGGTAAGAGGGACCGCAGACAGGCTTAGTAGGCCTAACATAACAAAAGTGGGCTGTAGGCACTTTTAAATAGGTTCCAGGGGTATACGGGCAGCAATGGTCTGGTCACTGGAGGACAAGTGGTAGGAGGGACCGCAGACAGGCTTAGTAGGCCTAACATAACAAAAGTGGGCTGTAGGCACTTTAAAATAGGTTCCAGGGGTACACGGGCAGCAGTGGTCTGGTCAGTGGAGGACTAGTGGTGGGAGGGACCGCAGACAGGCTTAGTAGGCCTAACATAACAAAAGTGGGCTGTAGGCACTTTAAAATAGGTTCCAGGGGTACACGGGCAGCAGTGGCCTGGTCAGTGGAGGACTAGTGGTAGGAGGGACCGCAGACAGGCTTAGTAGGCCTAACATAACAAAAGTGGGCTGTAGGCACTTTTAAATAGGTTCCAGGGGTACACGGGCAGCAGTGGTCTGGTCACTTGAGGACAAGTGGTAGGAGGGACCGCAGACAGGCTTAGTAGGCCTAACATAACAAAAGTGGGCTGTAGGCACTTTAAAATAGGTTCCAGGGGTACACGGGCAGCAGTGGTCTGGTCAGTGGAGGACAATTTCTATAATGGACCGCAGACAGGCTTAGTAGGCCTAACATAACAAAAGTGGGCTGCAGGCACTTTAAAATAGGTTCCAGGGGTACACGGGCAGCAGTGGTCTGGTCAGTGGAGGACTAGTGGAAGGAGGGACCGCAGACAGGCTTAGTAGGCCTAACATAACAAAAGTAGGCTGTAGGCACTATAAAATAGGTTCCAGGGGTACACGGGCAGCAGTGGTCTGGTCAGTGGAGGACTAGTGGTAGGAGGGACCGCAGACAGGCTTAGTAGGCCTAACATAACAAAAGTGGGCTGTAGGCACTTTAAAATAGGTTTCAGGGGTACACGGGCAGCAGTGGTCTGGCCAGTGGAGGACTAGTGGAAGGAGGGACCGCAGACAGGCTTAGTAGGCCTAACATAACAAAAGTGGGCTGTAGGCACTTTTAAATAGGTTCCAGGGGTACACGGGCAGCAGTGGTCTGGTCACTGGAGGACAAGTGGTAGGAGGGACCGCAGACAGGCTTAGTAGGCCTAACATAACAAAAGTGGTCTGTAGGCACTTTAAAATAGGTTCCAGGGGTACACGGGCAGCAGTGGTCTGGTCAGTGGAGGAGAATTTCTATAATGGACCGCAGACAGGCTTAGTAGGCCTAACATAACAAAAGTGGGCTGCAGGCACTTTAAAATAGGTTCCAGGGGTACACGGGCAGCAGTGGTCTGGTCAGTGGAGGACTAGCGGAAGGAGGGACCGCAGACAGGCTTAGTAGGCCTAACATAACAAAAGTAGGCTGTAGGCACTATAAAATAGGTTCCAGGGGTACACGGGCAGCAGTGGTCTGGTCAGTGGAGGACTAGTGGTAGGAGGGACCGCAGACAGGCTTAGTAGGCCTAACATAACAAAAGTGGGCTGTAGGCACTTTAAAATAGGTTTCAGGGGTACACGGGCAGCAGTGGTCTGGTCAGTGGAGGACTAGTGGTAAGAGGGACCGCAGACAGGCTTAGTAGGCCTAACATAACAAAAGTGGGCTGTAGGCACTTTTAAATAGGTTCCAGGGGTATACGGGCAGCAATGGTCTGGTCACTGGAGGACAAGTGGTAGGAGGGACCGCAGACAGGCTTAGTAGGCCTAACATAACAAAAGTGGGCTGTAGGCACTTTAAAATAGGTTCCAGGGGTACACGGGCAGCAGTGGTCTGGTCAGTGGAGGACTAGTGGTGGGAGGGACCGCAGACAGGCTTAGTAGGCCTAACATAACAAAAGTGGGCTGTAGGCACTTTAAAATAGGTTCCAGGGGTACACGGGCAGCAGTGGCCTGGTCAGTGGAGGACTAGTGGTAGGAGGGACCGCAGACAGGCTTAGTAGGCCTAACATAACAAAAGTGGGCTGTAGGCACTTTTAAATAGGTTCCAGGGGTACACGGGCAGCAGTGGTCTGGTCACTTGAGGACAAGTGGTAGGAGGGACCGCAGACAGGCTTAGTAGGCCTAACATAACAAAAGTGGGCTGTAGGCACTTTAAAATAGGTTCCAGGGGTACACGGGCAGCAGTGGTCTGGTCAGTGGAGGACAATTTCTATAATGGACCGCAGACAGGCTTAGTAGGCCTAACATAACAAAAGTGGGCTGCAGGCACTTTAAAATAGGTTCCAGGGGTACACGGGCAGCAGTGGTCTGGTCAGTGGAGGACTAGTGGAAGGAGGGACCGCAGACAGGCTTAGTAGGCCTAACATAACAAAAGTAGGCTGTAGGCACTATAAAATAGGTTCCAGGGGTACACGGGCAGCAGTGGTCTGGTCAGTGGAGGACTAGTGGTAGGAGGGACCGCAGACAGGCTTAGTAGGCCTAACATAACAAAAGTGGGCTGTAGGCACTTTAAAATAGGTTTCAGGGGTACACGGGCAGCAGTGGTCTGGCCAGTGGAGGACTAGTGGAAGGAGGGACCGCAGACAGGCTTAGTAGGCCTAACATAACAAAAGTGGGCTGTAGGCACTTTTAAATAGGTTCCAGGGGTACACGGGCAGCAGTGGTCTGGTCACTGGAGGACAAGTGGTAGGAGGGACCGCAGACAGGCTTAGTAGGCCTAACATAACAAAAGTGGTCTGTAGGCACTTTAAAATAGGTTCCAGGGGTACACGGGCAGCAGTGGTCTGGTCAGTGGAGGAGAATTTCTATAATGGACCGCAGACAGGCTTAGTAGGCCTAACATAACAAAAGTGGGCTGTAGGCACTTTAAAATAGGTTCCAGGGGTACACGGGCAGCAGTGGTCTGGTCAGTGGAGGACTAGTGAAAGGAGGGACCGCAGACAGGCTTAGTAGGCCTAACATAACAAAAGTAGGCTGTAGGCACTTTAGAATAGGTTCCAGGGGTACACGGGCAGCAGTGGTCTGGTCAGTGGAGGACTAGTGGTAGGAGGGACCGCAGACAGGCTTAGTAGGCCTAACATAACAAAAGTGGGCTGTAGGCACTTTAAAATAGGTTCCAGGGGTACACGGGCAGCAGTGGTCTGGTCAGTGGAGGACTAGTGGTAGGAGGGACCGCAGACAAGCTTAGTAGGCCTAACATAACAAAAGTGGGCTGTAGGCACTTTAAAATAGGTTCCAGGGGTACACGGGCAGCAGTGGTCTGGTCAGTGGAGGACAATTTCTATAATGGACCAGAGACAGACTTAGTAGGCCTAACATAACAAAAGTGGGCTGTAGGCACTTTAAAATAGGTTCCAGGGGTACACGGGCAGCAGTGGTCTGGTCAGTGGAGGACTAGTGAAAGGAGGGACCGCAGACAGGCTTAGTAGGCCTAACATAACAAAAGTGGGCTGTAGGCACTTTAAAATAGGTTCCAGGGGTACACGGGCAGCAGTGGTCTGGTCAGTGGAGGACTAGTGGTAGGAGGGACCGCAGACAGGCTTAGTAGGCCTAACATAACAAAAGTGGGCTGTAGGCACTTTAAAATAGGTTCCAGAGGTACACGGGCAGCAGTGGTCTGGTCAGTGGAGGACTAGTGGAAGGAGGGACCACAGACAGGCTTAGTGGGCCTAACATAACAAAAGTAGGCTGTAGGCACTTTAAAATAGGTTCCAGGGGTACACGGGCAGCAGTGGTCTGGTCAGTGGAGGACTAGTGGAAGGAGGGACCGCAGACAGGCTTAGTAGGCCTAACATAACAAAAGTAGGCTGTAGGTACATTAGAATAGGTTCCAGGGGTACACTGGCAGCAGTGGTCTGGTCAGTGGAGGACTAGTGGTAGGAGGGACCGCAGACAGGCTTAGTAGGCCTAACATAACAAAAGTGGGCTGTAGGTACTTTAAAATAGGTTCCAGGGGTACACGGGCAGCAGTGGTCTGGTCAGTGGAGGACTAGTGGTAGGAGGGACCGCAGACAGGCTTAGTAGGCCTAACATAACAAAAGTAGGCTGTAGGCACTTTAGAATAGGTTCCAGGGGTACACGGGCAGCAGTGGTCTGGTCAGTGGAGGACAATTTCTATAATGGACCGCAGACCGACTTAGTAGGCCTAACATAACAAAAGTGGGCTGTAGGCACTTTAAAATAGGTTCCAGGGGTACACGGGCAGCAGTGGTCTGGTCAGTGGAGGACTAGTGGAAGGAGGGACCGCAGACAGGCTTAGTAGGCCTAACATAACAAAAGTGGGCTGTAGGCACTTTAAAATAGGTTCCAGGGGTACACGGGCAGCAGTGGTCTGGTCAGTGGAGGACTAGTGGTAGGAGGGACCGCAGACAGGCTTAGTAGGCCTAACATAACAAAAGTGGGCTGTAGGCACTTTAAAATAGGTTCCAGGGGTACACGGGCAGCAGTGGTCTGGTCAGTGGAGGACTAGTGGAAGGAGGGACCGCAGACAGGCTTAGTGGGCCTAACATAACAAAAGTAGGCTGTAGGCACTTTAAAATAGGTTCCAGGGGTACACGGGCAGCAGTGGTCTGGTCAGTGGAGGACTAGTGGTAGGAGGGACCGCAGACAGGCTTAGTAGGCCTAACATAATAAAAGTGGGCTGTAGGCACTTTAAAATAGGTTCCAGGGGTACACGGGCAGCAGTGGTCTGGTCAGTGGAGGACAATTTCTATAATGGACCGCAGACAGGCTTAGTAGGCCTAACATAACAAAAGTGGGCTGTAGGCACTTTAAAATAGGTTCCAGGGGTACACGGGCAGCAGTGGTCTGGTCAGTGGAGGAACAGCCGCACAGCCAGCTCTTCCCTCTCCTAGTGTATCCTCACCCACCCCCTGCAGACTGTGATCCCTCGCGGGCAGGGTCCTCCTTCCTTATGTACTCGTGTGCCTTGTTATCTGCTCATGTTTAATGTATTTGTCTATATTTGCCCCGTATTCACATGTAAAGCGCCATGGAATAAATGGCGCTAAAAAAATGTATAATAATAATAATAATAATAAAAAGGAGGGACCGCAGACAGGCTTAGTAGGCCTAACATAACAAAAATGTGCTGTAGGCACTTTCAAATAGGTTCCAGGGGTACACGGGCAGCAGTGGTCTGGTCAGTGGAGGACAATTTCTATAATGGACCGCAGACAGGCTTAGTAGGCCTAACATAACAAAAGTGGGCTGCAGGTACTTTAAAATAGGTTCCAGGGGTACACGGGCAGCAGTGGTCTGGTCAGTGGAGGACTAGTGGAAGGAGGGACCGCAGACAGGCTTAGTAGGCCTAACATAACAAAAGTAGGCTGTAGACACTATAAAATAGGTTCCAGGGGTACACGGGCAGCAGTGGTCTGGTCAGTGGAGGACTAGTGGTAGGAGGGACCGCAGACAGGCTTAGTAGGCCTAACATAACAAAAGTGGGCTGTAGGCACTTTAAAATAGGTTTCAGGGGTACACGGGCAGCAGTGGTCTGGTCAGTGGAGGACTAGTGGTAAGAGGGACCGCAGACAAGCTTAGTAGGCCTAACATAACAAAAGTGGGCTGTAGGCACTTTTAAATAGATTCCAGGGGTATACGGGCAGCAATGGTCTGGTCACTGGAGGACAAGTGGTAGGAGGGACCGCAGACAGGTTTAGTAGGCCTAACATAACAAAAGTGGGCTGTAGGCACTTTAAAATAGGTTCCAGGGGTACACGGGCAGCAGTGGTCTGGTTAGTGGAGGACTAGTGGTGGGAGGGACCGCAGACAGGCTTAGTAGGCCTAACATAACAAAAGTGGGCTGTAGGCACTTTAAAATAGGTTCCAGGGGTACACGGGCAGCAGTGGTCTGGTCAGTGGAGGACTAGTGGTAGGAGGGACCGCAGACAGGCTTAGTAGGCCTAACATAACAAAAGTGGGCTGTAGGCACTTTTAAATAGGTTCCAGGGGTACACGGGCAGCAGTGGTCTGGTCACTTGAGGACAAGTGGTAGGAGGGACCGCAGACAGGCTTAGTAGGCCTAACATAACAAAAGTGGGCTGTAGGCACTTTAAAATAGGTTCCAGGGGTACACGGGCAGCAGTGGTCTGGTCAGTGGAGGACAATTTCTATAATGGACCGCAGACAGGCTTAGTAGGCCTAACATAACAAAAGTGGGCTGCAGGCACTTTAAAATAAGTTCCAGGGGTACACGGGCAGCAGTGGTCTGGTCAGTGGAGGACTAGTGGAAGGAGGGACCGCAGACAGGCTTAGTAGGCCTAACATAACAAAAGTAGGCTGTAGGCACTATAAAATAGGTTTCAGGGGTACACGGGCAGCAGTGGTCTGGTCAGTGGAGGACTAGTGGTAGGAGGGACCGCAGACAGGCTTAGTAGGCCTAACATAACAAAAGTGGGCTGTAGGCACATTAAAATAGGTTTCAGGGGTACACGGGCAGCAGTGGTCTGGTCAGTGGAGGACTAGTGGTAAGAGGGACCGCAGACAGGCTTAGTAGGCCTAACATAACAAAAGTGGGCTGTAGGCACTTTTAAATAGGTTCCAGGGGTACACGGGCAGCAGTGGTCTGGTCACTGGAGGACAAGTGGTAGGAGGGACCGCAGACAGGCTTAGTAGGCCTAACATAACAAAAGTGGGCTGTAGGCACTTTAAAATAGGTTCCAGGGGTACACGGGCAGCAGTGGTCTGTTCAGTGGAGGAGAATTTCTATAATGGACCGCAGACAGGCTTAGTAGGCCTAACATAACAAAAGTGGGCTGTAGGCACTTTAAAATAGGTTCCAGGGGTACACAGGCAGCAGTGGTCTGGTCAGTGGAGGACAATTTCTATAATGGACCGCAGACAGGCTTAGTAGGCCTAACATAACAAAAGTGGGTTGTAAGCACTTTAAAATAGGTTGCAGGGGTACACGGGCAGCAGTGGTCTGATCAGTGGAGGACTAGTGGAAGGCGGGAGCGCAGACAGGCTTAGTAGGCCTAACATAACAAAAGTAGGCTGTAGGCACTTTAAAATAGGTTCCAGGGGTGCACGGGCAGCAGTGGTCTGGTCAGTGGAGGACTAGTGGTAGGACGGACCGCAGACAGGCTTAGTAGGCCTAACATAACAAAAGTGGGCTGTAGGCACTTTAAAAAAGGTTCCAGGGGTACACGGGCAGCAGTGGTCTGGTCAGTGGAGGACAATTTCTATAATGGACCGCAGACAGGCTTAGTAGGCCTAACATAACAAAAATGGGCTGTAGGCACTTTAAAATAGGTTCCAGGGGTAGACGGGCAGCAGTGGTCTGGTCAGTGGAGGACTAGTGGAAGGAGGGTCCGCAGACAGGCTTAGTAGGCCTAACATAACAAAAGTGGGCTGTAGGCACTTTAAAATAGGTTCCAGGGGTACACAGGCAGCAGTGGTCTGGTCAGTGGAGGACAATTTCTATAATGGACCACAGACAGGCTTAGTAGGCCTAACATAACAAAGGTAGGCTGAAGGCACTTTAAAATAGGTTCCAGGGATACACGGGCAGCAGTGGTCTGGTCAGTGGAGGACTAGTGGAAGGAGGGACCGCAGACAGGCTTAGTAGGCCTAACATAACAAAAGTGGGCTGTAGGCACTTTAAAATAGGTTCCAGGGGTACACGGGCAGCAGTGGTCTGGTCAGTGGAGGACTAGTGGTAGGAGGGACCGCAGACAGGCTTAGTAGGCCTAACATAACAAAAGTGGGCTGTAGGCACTTTAAAATAGGTTCCAGGGGTACACGGGCAGCAGTGGTCTGGTCACTGGAGGACTAGTGGTAGGAGGGACTGCAGACAGGCTTAGTAGGCCTAAGTAAATAAGGCAGCACACTGCAGCGCTAGAACATACAAACTTGAAATACGAAATTTGAACTGCATTACTGCACTAGAAATATGAAAAATGAGAGCGTTTAGCGCATAATAATGGCCAATTTTATGTGTACGTGGTAGCCCCTTTACGGCATCTCTCTTATACCAGGTCCTACGCTTGCCTTACCTCGCTGAGAATAAACGTCTCCATCTGAATGGGTACATGTGAAACCTCTTCCTAGACTAAAATTCTCTCTCTCTATGGAGGGGTATTGGACCTGCTGTAATTAAAACACCTGTAGGCTAGGAGGCGGAGTGCACGATCAGAAGGCTAGAGAATACATTTCAAAAACCTGACCTGCACATCCAAACATAGACTCAGTGTGAACAGGTGCTGAACCTAGAGTCGCCAACTCGTATATAGTTAAGTAAATAAGGCAGCACACTGCAGCGCTAGAACATACAAACTTGAAATACGAAATTTGAACTGCATTACTGCACTAGAAATATGAAAAATGAGAGCGTTTAATGCATAAAAATGGCCAATTTTATGTGTACCTGGTAGCCCCTTTACGGCATCTCTCTTATACCAGGTCCTACGCTTGCCTTACCTCGCTGAGAATAAACATCTCCATCTGAATGGGTACATGTGAAGCCTCTTCCTAGACTAAAATTCTCTCTCTCTATGGAGGGGTATTGGACCTGCTGTAATTAAAACACCTGTAGGCTAGGAGGCGGAGTGCACGATCAGAAGGCTAGAGAATACATTTCAAAAACCTGACCTGCACATCCAAACATAGACTCAGTGTAAACAGGTGCTGAACCTAGAGTCGCCAACTCGTATATAGTTAAGTAAATAAGGCAGCACACTGCAGCGCTAGAACATACAAACTTGAAATACGAAATTTGAACTGCATTACTGCACTAGAAATATGAAAAATGAGAGCGTTTAATGCATAAAAATGGCCAATTTTATGTGTACCTGGTAGCCCCTTTACGGCATCTCTCTTATACCAGGTCCTACGCTTGCCTTACCTCGCTGAGAATAAACGTCTCCATCTGAATGGGTACATGTGAAACCTCTTCCTAGACTAAAATTCTCTCTCTCTATGGAGGGGTATTGGACCTGCTGTAATTAAAACACCTGTAGGCTAGGAGGCGGAGTGCACGATCAGAAGGCTAGAGAATACATTTCAAAAACCTGACCTGATGGAGACGTTTATTCTCAGCGAGGTAAGGCAAGCGTAGGACCTGGTATAAGAGAGATGCCGTAAAGGGGCTACCAGGTACACATAAAATTGGCCATTTTTATGCGCTAAACGCTCTCATTTTTCATATTTCTAGTGCAGTAATGCAGTTCAAATTTTGTATTTCAAGTTTGTATGTTCTAGCGCTGCAGTGTGCTGCCTTATTTACTTAACTATATACGAGTTGACGACAGGTTCAGCACCTGTTCACACTGAGTCTATGTTTGGATGTGCAGGTCAGGTTTTTGAAAAAGGCTTGGTAGGCCTAACATAACAAAAGTAGGCTGTAGGCACTTGGAATTATCTTGCAGGGGTACACAGGCAGCATTGGTGTTGTCAGCGGAGGCTGATTGTAATGAGTGTCAGACAGTTAGTACTCACAAAAAATAAATAGATGTTAAAGGGACACTGTCACCTGAATTTGGAGGGAACAATCTTCAGCAATGGAGGCGGGGTTTTGGGGTTTTTGATTCACCCTTTCCTTACCCGCTCGCTGCATGCTGGCTGCAATATTGGATTGAAGTTTCCTTCTCTGTCCTCCGTAGTACATGCCTGCACAAAGCAATCTTGCCTTGTGCAGGCGTGTACTATGGAGGACAGAGAATGAACTTCAATCCAATATTGCAGCCAGCATGCAGCCAGCGGGTAAGGAAAGGGTGAATCAAAAACCCCAAAACCCTGCCTCCATGGCTGAAGATTGTTCCCTCCAAATTCAGGTGACAGTGTCCCTTTAATGTCTCGCAATACAACAAAAACAAAGCACAAAAGGGTGGCATACTTAGGTACAGGGGTGGGCTCCTCTGCTGAGTTTCAGACCTAGTAATTTGGCGCAAAGTATTTACTGGTGTAAATATAGGACACTGCCCCTGACTATTTTAAGTAGCATCATAAATGTCAACACATTGGTATTGTCAGTGCCAGGCATTTAAGGATGTCAGCGCATAGACTAAACATTGGTGGAACTGTGAGAGATAATTTTGCAAGTGGTAGAGCACTGTTTGAGCTGGGGGGGGGAACTCTCTTGTGGCCGGCGGTACAGGCCCAGGGCCCCTCATATTACAACGGTGTGTCTGACGTTGGGTGCGCACCACCACCGCCAGAGACACTTTATTGTACTATGAGGGACCCAGTGGCAGTGCCGTCGACCAAAAGCGTGCACACCCACCTCTTCAGACAAGCGGCACTCTCACGGGTGCTTGCGCCAAGTGGCGAGACCACGGCCCCGTGGGGGGAGTTTGGCCATTTAGGGAGGTGTAAACATGTCATATGCTGGACAAACAGCTGCTGCAAATTACGAGATTGTAAAAGTCAGTCAGAGCATTCCACAAGCAAGACCTTTTCATAGGAAAGCTAGGTGTCAGCCGGGCAAGGTGGGGCAAAAGAATTCGAAATCCAGTTGTGGTTCATTTTAATGAAGGTTAGATCATCTACATTTTGGGTAGCCAGACGAGTCCTTTTTTCGGGTTAATATTGAACCTGCAGCACTGAATACTCTTTCTGATAGCACACTAGCTGCTTGGCAAGCAAGCTCCTGCAATGCATATTCTGCCAATTCTGGCCAGGTGTCTAATTTGGATGCCCAGTAATCAAATGGGAATGACGGTTGAGGGAGAACGTCGATAAGGGATGCAAAATAGTTAGTAACCATACTGGACAAATGTTGTCTCCTGTCACTTTGAATTGATGCTGCAGTACCTGTCCTGTCTGCGGTCATAGCAAAATCACTCCACAATCTGGTCAGAAAACCCCTCTGTCCAATGCCACTTCTGATTTGTGCACCTCTAACACCTCTGGCCTGCTGCCCCCTGCAGCTCGTGAGATAACGCTCACCGTCGCTGTGTGCTGGGAATGCCTGAATCAAACGGTCAACAAGAGTTGATTGTTTGGTTGCTAATATTTGTTCCAGGTTCTCATGTAGCATAATATTTTGCAATTTGCCTTTATAGCGAGGATCAAGGAGGCAGGCCAACCAGTAATCGTCATCGGTCATCATTTTAATAATGCGTGGGTCCCTTTTCAGGATACGTAAGGCATAATCCGCCATGTGGGCCAAAGTTCCAGTTGTCAAATCTACGGTCGTGCTGGGTTGAGGGGCAGTTTCTGGCAAATCTACGTCACTTGTCTCCCTAAAAAAACCTGAACCCGGCCTTGCAACGCCACCAGTTGCTATTGGCCCCGGAGAAGCTTCCTCATTAAAAAAATCCTCATCCCCATCATCCTCCTCGCCCTCCTCCTCCTCCTGTTCGCCCGCTACCTCGTCCTGTACACTGCCCTGACCAGACAATGGCTGACTGTCATCAAGGCTTTCCTCTTCCTCTGCTGCAGACGCCTGCTCCTTTATGTGCGTCAAACTTTGCATCAGCAGACGCATTAGGGGGATGCTCATGCTTATTATGGCGTTGTCTGCACTAACCAGCCGTGTGCATTCCTCAAAACACTGAAGGACTTGACACATGTCTTGTACCTTTGACCACTGCACACCTGACAACTCCATGTCTGCCATCCTACTGCCTGCCCGTGTATGTGTATCCTCCCACAAAAACATAACAGCACGCCTCTGTTCGCACAGTCTCTGAAGCATGTGCAGTGTTGAGTTCCACCTTGTTGCAACGTCGATGATTAGGCGATGCTGGGGAAGGTTCAAAGAACGCTGATAGGTCTGCATACGGCTGGAGTGTACGGGCGAACGGCGGATATGCGAGCAAAGTCCGCGCACTTTGAGGAGCAGGTCGGATAACCCCGGATAACTTTTCAGGAAGAACTGCACCACCAGGTTTAAGATGTGAGCCAGGCAAGGAATGTGTTTCAGTTGGGAAAGGGAGATGGCAGCCATGAAATTCCTTCCGTTATCACTCACTACCTTGCCTGCCTCAAGATCTACAGTGCCCAGCCACGACTGCGTTTCTTTCTGCAAGAACTCGGACAGAACTTCCACGGTGTGTCTGTTGTCGCCCAAACACTTCATAGCCAATACAGCCTGCTGATGCTTGCCAGTAGCTGCCCCGTAATGGGACACCTGGTGTGCAACAGCGGCAGCTGCGGATGGAGTGGTTGTGCGACTGCGGTCTGCAGACGAGCTCTCGCTTCTGCAGGAGGACGAGGAGGAGGAGGAGGGGGTGCGAACGGCTACAGCCAACTGTTTCCTAGACCGTGGGCTAGGCAGAACTGTCCCAAAATTGCTGTCCCCTGTGGACCCTGCATCCACCACATTCACCCAGTGTGCCGTGATGGACACGTAACGTCCCTGGCCATGCCTACTGGTCCATGCATCTGTTGTCAGGTGCACCTTTGTACTCACAGATTGCCTGAGTGCATGGACGATGCGCTCTTTAACATGCTGGTGGAGGGCTGGGATGGCTTTTCTGGAAAAGAAGTGTTGACTGGGTAGCTCGTAGCGTGGTACAGCGTAGTCCATCAGGGCTTTGAAAGCTTCGCTTTCAACTAACCGGTAGGGCATCATCTCTAACGAGATTAGTCTAGCTATGTGGGCGTTAAAACCCTGTGTACGTGGATGCGAGGCTAAGTACTTCCTTTTTCTAACGAGAGTCTCATGTAGGGTGAGCTGGACTGGAGAGCTGGAGATCGTGGAACTAGCGGGGGTGCTCGTGGACATGGCAGACTGAGAGACGGTTGGAGACGGTATTCTTGCCGGTGCCCTACATGCAGTGTTTCCAACTACGAAACTGGTGATTCTCTGACCCTGACTGCTTTGACCTGGCAACAAAACCTGCACAGATACTGCAGGTGGTGCGGAAAATGGTGGCCTTACAGTGACGGAAGGGATGTAGCGTTGCTGACTAGCTTCATTGGCCGAGGGAGCTACAACCTTAAGGGACGTTTGGTAGTTAGTCCAGGCTTGCAAATGCATGGTGGTTAAATGTCTATGCATGCAACTTGTATTGAGACTTTTCAGATTCTGACTTCTGCTTAAGGTAGTTGAACATTTTTGACAGATGACTTTGCGCTGATCAATTGGATGTTGTTTAAAAAAATGCCAGACTGCACTCTTTCTAGCATCGGAGACTGAGCTTTAACCGGATGGCCACGCTGTCCTCCAACAGGTTTTGGCTTTGCCACGCGTTTTGGGCGAGAAACGGACCCGGCAGATGGAACCTGTTACGATGTTGATGCCTGCTGTGACCCCTCCTCCTCCGCTTCAGAACTACTGCAGCCTGCACCCTGTTCCCCCAATGGCTGCCAATCGGGGTCAACAACTGGGTCATCTATGACCTCCTCTTCTATCTCGTGTGCAACTTCGTCTGTGTCACCGTGTAAGCCGGTGGTATAGCATTTGTGACTGGGCACCATAGTCTCATCAGGGTCTGATTCTGGATCAGTACACTGCGAGGGCAATGTGGTGGTCTGAGTCAAAGGAACAGCATAGTAATCTGGCTGTGGCTGTGCATCTGTGCACTCCATGTCCGATTCAACTTGTAATGGGCATGGCCTGTTAACTGTTTCACTTTCTAACCCAGGAACGGTATGTGTAAAGAGCTCCATGGAGTAACCCGTTGTGTCGCCTGACGCATCCTTCTCTGTTGTTGTTTTTGCTGAACAGGACAATGGAGCGACTTGTCCCTCAGCGTGAACATCCACTAACGACGCACTGCTTTTACATTTACCAGTTTCAGAAGAGGAGGCAAAAGAGCTAGAGGCTGAGTCAGCAAGGAAAGCCAAAACTTGCTCTTGCTGCTCTTGCTTTAAAAGCGGTTTTCTTACTCCCAGAAAAGGGAGCGTTTGAGGCCTTGTGTAGCCAGACGACGAACCTGGCTCCACAGCTCGAGACTTAGGTGCTATATTGTTTTTCCTACGACCACCTGATGCTCCACCACCACTACCATCATTACCAGCTGGCAATGAACGCCCACGACCACGACCTCTTCCACCAGACTTCTTCATTGTTTTAGAAATGTAACCAAAGTAACGGTATTTGTTACTGTAAAACAACTTACAAGGTGAACTCAAACTTCTGTAGGATTTAGATATCCCTTTATAGGTGGGTGAGACTGCAAGGAAAATCAGGCACAATGTTACACACTCGGTTTTCTGTTGCACAAAAAGAGACAGATGCCACACACGCAGGACTGGCACAGAAGCACAAATGCCAATATTAATCTCCCACTATTTCCTTTTTTTCAGGGAGAATTTAAACCCCCCCCCCCCAAAAAAAAAAAAAAGGCTTTCTGTGCCAACAATTTGAGAGAGATGCCACACACGCAGGACTGGCACAGAAGCACAAATGCCAATATTAATCTCCCACTATTTTTTTTTTTTTCAGGGAGAATTTAACCCCTTTACCCCCAAGGGTGGTTTGCACGTCAATGACCAGGCCAATTTTTACAATTCTGACCACTGTCCCTTTATGAGGTTATAACTCCGAAACGCTTCAACGGATCCTGGTGATTCTGACATTGTTTTCTCGTGACATATTGTACTTCATGATAGTGGTAAAATTTCTTTGATAGTACCTGCGTTTATTTGTGAAAAAAACGGAAATTTGGCGAAAATTTTGAAAATTTCGCAATTTTCAAACTTTGAATTTTTATGCAATTAAATCACAGAGATATGTCACACAAAATACTTAATAAGTAACATTTCCCACATGTCTCCTTTACATCAGCACAATTTTGGAACCAATTTTTTTTTTTGTTAGGGAGTTATAAGGGTTAAAAGTTGACCAGCAATTTCTCATTTTTACAACACCATTTTTTTTTAGGGACCACGTCTCATTTGAAGTCATTTTGAGGGGTCTATATGATAGAAAATGCCCAAGTGTGACACCATTCTAAAAACTGCACCCCTCAAGGTGCTCAAAACCACATTCAAGAAGTTTATTAACCCTTCAGGTGTTTAATAGGAATTTTTGGAATGTTTAAATAAAAATGAACATTTAACTTTTTTACACAAAAAATTTACTTCAGCTCCAATTTGTTTTATTTTACCAAGGGTAACAGGAGAAATTGGACCCAAAAAGTTGTTGTCCAATTTGTCCTGAGTACGCTGATACCCCATATGTGGCAGTAAACCACTGTTTGGGCGCATGGGAGAGCTCGGAAGGGAAGGAGCGCTATTTGACTTTTCAATGCAAAATTGACAGGAATTGAGATGGGACGCCATGTTGCGTTTGGAGAGCCACTGATGTGCCTAAACATTGAAACCCCCCACAAGTGACACCATTTTGGAAAGTAGACCCCCTAAGGAACTTATCTGGATGTGTGGTGAGCACTTTGACCCACCAAGTGCTTCACAGAAGTTTATAATGCAGAACCGTAAAAATAAAAAATCATATTTTTTCACAAAAATTATATTTTTGCCCCCAATTTTTTATTTTTCCAAGGGTAAGAGAAGAAATTGGACCTCAAAAGTTGTTGTCCAATTTGTCCTGAGTACGCTGATACCCCATATGTGGCAGTAAACCACTGTTTGGGCGCATGGGAGAGCTCGGAAGGGAAGGAGCGCAGTTTGACTTTTCAATGCAAAATTGACAGAAATTTAGATGGGACGCCATGTTGCGTTTGGAGAGCCACTGATGTGCCTAAACATTGAAACCCCCCACAAGTGACACCATTTTGGAAAGTAGACCCCCTAAGGAACTTATCTGGATGTGTGGTGAGCACTTTGACCCACCAAGTGCTTCACAGAAGTTTATAATGCAGAACCGTAAAAATAAAAAATCATATTTTTTCACAAAAATTATATTTTTGCCCCCAATTTTTTATTTTTCCAAGGGTAAGAGAAGAAATTGGACCTCAAAAGTTGTTGTCCAATTTGTCCTGAGTACGCTGATACCCCATATGTGGCAGTAAACCACTGTTTGGGCGCATGGGAGAGCTCGGAAGGGAAGGAGCGCCGTTTGACTTTTCAATGCAAAATTGACAGGAATTGAGATGGGACGCCATGTTGCGTTTGGAGAGCCACTGATGTGCCTAAACATTGAAACCCCCCACAAGTGACACCATTTTGGAAAGTAGACCCCCTAAGGAACTTATCTGGATGTGTGGTGAGCACTTTGACCCACCAAGGGCTTCACAGAAGTTTATAATGCAGAGCCATAAAAATAAAACAAAATTTTTTTCCCACAAAAATTATTTTTTAGCCCCCAGTTTTGTATTTTCCCTAGGGTAACAGGAGAAATTGGACCCAAAAAGTTGTTGTCCAATTTGTCCTGAGTACGCTGATACCCCATATGTGGGGGGGAACCACCGTTTGGGCGCATGGGAGGGCTCGGAAGGGAAGGAGCGCCATTTGGAATGCAGACTTAGATGGAATGGTCTGCAGGCGTCACATTGCGTTTGCAGAGCCCCTAATGTACCTAAACAGTAGAAACCCCCCACAAGTGACACCATTTTGGAAAGTAGACCCCCTAAGGAACTCATCTTGATGTGTTGTGAGAGCTTTGAACCCCCAAGTATTTCACTACAGTTTATAACGCAGAGCCATGCAAATAAAAAATATTTTTTTTTCCACAAAAATTATATTTTAGCCCCCAGTTTTGTATTTTTCCAAGGTTAGCAGGAGAAATTGGACCCTAAATGTTGTTGTCCAATTTGTCCTGAGTACGCTGATACCCGATATGTGGGGGGGAACCACCGTTTGGGCGCATGGGAGGGCTCGGAAGGGAAGGAGCATCATTTGGAATGCAGACTTAGATGGATTGGTCTGCAGGCGTCACATTGCGTTTGCAGAGCCCCTAATGTACCTAAACAGTAGAAACCCCCCACAAGTGACCCCATATTGGAAACTAGACCCCTCAATGAACTTATCTAGATGTGTTGTGAGAACTGTGAACCCCCAAGTGTTTCACTACAGTTTATAACGCAGAGCCGTGAAAATAAAAAATCTTTTTGTTTTCCCACAAAAATTATTTTTTAGCCCCCAGTTTTGTATTTTCCCAAGGGTAACAGGAGAAATTGGTCCACAAAAGTTGTTGTCCAATTTGTCCTGAGTACGCTGATACCCCATATGTTGGGGTAAACCCCTGTTTGGGCACACAGGAGAGCTCGGAAGGGAAGGAGCACTGTTTTACTTTTTCAACGCAGAATTGGCTGGAATTGAGATCGGACGCCATGTCGTGTTTGGAGAGCCCCTGATGTGCCGAAACAGTGGAAACCCCCCAATTATAACTGAAACCCTAATCTAAACACACCCCTAACCCTAATTCCAACGGTAACCCTAACCACACCTCTAACCCTGACACACCCCTAACCCTAATCCCAACCCTATTCCCAACTGTAAATGTAATCTAAACCCTAACCCTAACTTTAGCCCCAACCCTAACTGTAGCCCCAACCCTAACCCTAACCCTAGCCCTAACCCTAGCCCTAACCCTAGCCCTAACCCTAACCCTAGCCCTAACCCTAGCCCTAACCCTAGCCCTAACCCTAGCCCTAACCCTAACCCTAACCCTAGCCCTAACCCTAGCCCTAGCCCTAACCCTAGCCCTAACCCTAGCCCTAACCCTAGCCCTAACCCTAGCCCTAACCCTAGCCCTAACCCTAGCCCTAACCCTAGCCCTAGCCCTAACCCTAGCCCTAATGGGAAAATGGAAATAAATACATTTTTTTTTATTTTTCCCTAACTAAGGGGGTGATGAAGGGGGGTTTGATTTACTTTTATAGCGAGTTTTTTAGCGGATTTTTATGATTGGCAGCCGTCACACACTGAAAGACCCTTTTTATTGCAAAAAATATTTTTTGCAATACCACATTTTGAGAGCTATAATTTTTCCATATTTTGGTCCACAGAGTCATGTGAGGTCTTGTTTTTTGCGGGACGAGTTGACGTTTTTATTGAAAACATTTTTGGGCACGTGACATTTTTTGATCGCTTTTTATTCCGATTTTTGTGAGGAAGAATGACCAAAAGCCAGCTATTCATGAATTTCTATTGGGGGAGGCGTTTATACTGTTCCGCGTTTGGTAAAATTGATAAATCAGTTTTATTCTTCGGGTCAGTACGATTACAGCGATACCTCATTTATATCATTTTTTATGGTTTGGCGCTTTTATACAATAAAAACTATTTTACAGAAAAAATAATTATTTTTGCATCGCTTTATTCTCAGGACTATAACTTTTTTATTTTTTTGCTGATGATGCTGTATGGCGGCTCTTTTTTTGCGGGACAATATGACGCTTTCAGCGGTACCATGGTTATTTATATCTGTCCTTTTGATCTCGTGTTATTCCACTTTTTGTTCGGCGGTATGATAATAAAGCGTTGTTTTTTGCCTCGTTTTTTTTTTTTTTCTTACGGTGTTTACTGAAGGGGTTAACTAGTGGGCCAGTTTTATAGGTCGGGTCGTTACGGACGCGGCGATATTAAATATGTGTACTTTTATTGGTTTTTTTTTTATTTAGATGAAGAAATGTATTTATGGGAATAATATTTATTTTTTTTTTTCATTATTTTGGAATATTTTTTTTTATTTTTTTTACACATTTGGAAAAATTTTTTTTTACTTTTTTACTTTGTCCCAGGGGGGGACATCACAGATCAGTGATCTGACAGTTTGCACAGCACTCTGTCAGATCACTGATCTGACATGCAGCGCTGCAGGCTTCACAGTGCCTGCTCTGAGCAGGCTCTGTGAAGCCACCTCCCTCCCTGCAGGACCCGGATCCGCGGCCATCTTGGATCCGGGGCTGGAGGGAGCAGGGAGGGAGGTGAGACCCTCGCAGCAACGCGATCACATGAGCGCGGCCGATCGGCTATGACGTACTATCCCGTCCAGGGTCAGATAAGCCCAGGGCACCTCGACGGGATAGTATGTCTAAGGTCACAGAGGGGTTAAAACCCAAAATAAAAAAAAACAGACACTAGGCTTTATGTGGCCCACAATTTGAGAGAGATGCCACACATGCAGGACTGGCACAGAAGCACAAATGCCAATACTAATCTCCCACTATTTATTTTTTTTCAGGGAGAATTTAAACCCCCCCCCCAAAAAAAAAATAGGCTTTCTGTGGCCAACAATTTGAGAGAGATGCCACACACGCAGGACTGGCACAGAAGCACAAATGCCAATATTAATCTCCCACTATTTATTTTTTTTCAGGGAGAATTTAAAACCCAAAATAAAAAAAAACAGACGCTAGGCTTTCTGTGTCCCAAAATTGAAGAGAGATGGCACACACAGGACTGGCACTCTAGCAGAAATGCCAATCTTAATCTCCCACTATTTTTTTTTGTTAGGGAGAATTGCCAAGAAATCAGGGCCAGTATTACACACTAGGCTTTCTGTGCCCCAAAATTGGAGAGAGATGGCGCACACACAGGACTGGCACTCTAGCAGAAATGCCAATCTTAATCTCCCACTATTTTTTTTGTTAGGGAGAATTTAAAAACCAAAAAACAAACAAACTAGGCTTTCTGTGCCCCAAAATTGGAGAGAGATGGCACACACAGGACTGGCACTCTAGCAGAAATGCCAATCTTAATCTCCCACTATATTTTTTTTGTTAGGGAGAATTGCCAAGAAATCAGGGCCAGTATTACACACTAGGCTTTCTGTGCCCCAAAATTGGAGAGAGATGGAACACACAGGACTGGCACTCTAGCAGAAATGCCAATCTTAATCTCCCACTACTTTTTTTTGTTAGGGAGAATTGCCAAGAAATCGGGGCCAGTATTACACACTAGGCTTTCTGTGCCCCAAAATTGGAGAGAGATGGCACACACAGGACTGGCACTCTAGCAGAAATGCCAATCTTAATCTCCCACTATTTTTTTTTGTTAGGGAGAATTGCCAAGAAATCAGGGCCAGTATTACACACTAGGCTTTCTGTGCCCCAAAATTGGAGAGAGATGGCACACACAGGACTGGCACTCTAGCAGAAATGCCAATCTTAATCTCCCACTACTTTCTTTTTTGTTAGGGAGAATTAAAAAAAAAAAAAAAAAAAAAGATTACAGACACTAGGCTTTCTGTGCCCCACAATTGGAGAGAGATGGCACACACGACTGGCACTCAAGCACAAATGCCAAGATTAATCTCCCACTATTTATTTTTTTTCAGGGAGAATTAAAAAAAAAACAACAGGGACTGTCCTACAATTACTATCTCCCTGTAGTAATCTCAGCAATGTATGGCAGGCAGCAATAACAAGGAGTGGACTGCTGCACAAATTAAATCAAAAGTGTGGACAAACAAACAAGATAGCTGTGCAGAAAGGAAGGAACAACAGGATTTGTGCTTTGAAAAAAGCAGTTGGTTTGCACAGCGGCGTACACACAGCAATGCAGCTATCAGGGAGCCTTCTAGGGCAGCCCAATGAGCTACAGCGCTGAGGAAAAAAAATGTAGCTTCCACTGTCCCTGCAAACAAAAGGTGGTGTTGGACAGTGGAAATCGCTACAGCACAGGCGGCTTGGGGGTTAATGGACCCTGCCTAACGCTATCCCTGCTTCTGACGAAGCGGCAGCAACCTCTCCCTATGCTCAGATCAGCAGCAGTAAGATGGCGGTCGGCGGGAATGCCCCTTTATAGCCCCTGTGACGCCGCAGACAGCAAGCCAATCACTGCAATGCCCTTCTGTAAGATGGTGGGGACCAGGACCTATGTCATCACGCTGCCCACACTCTGCGTCCACCTTCATTGGCTGAGAAGTGGCGCTTTTCGCGTCATTGAAATGCGACTTTGGCGCGTACCGCATGGCCGATCCCACACAGGGATCGGGTCGGGTTTCATGAAACCCGACTTTGCCAAAAGTCAGCGACTTTTGAAAATGAACGATCCATTTCGCTCAACCCTAGTCGCCGCTCAAAACTCGCCACGTGCAAAACTCGCCACATGCAAAAACTAGGCTCACGCAAAACTCGCCACAAGTGCAAAACTCACCTCATGGAGAACTCGCCACACGCAAAACTTGCACACGCGGAAAAATTGCCACATGCACAAAAGTTGCAACACATGCAAAAGTTGCCTCACACAAAACTTGCACATACGCAAAAGGCACCACACATAAAAATCGCAACGTGCAAAACTCGCCATGCGCAAAACTTGCTGCACACAACTTGCTACATTAACCTGTCACATGCAACTCGACACACAAAAAGTTGCTACACGCATGTTGCCACACAAAACTCATCTCACAAAAGTCGCTACATGCATGTCGCCACACGCAACTCAACACACACAACTTGACAAACGAAACTCGCCCTAAAACACACACAAGTCTGGTATTATGCTTCAAAAATAGAAATCTGATTAATAAGCAGACAAACTACAAGAGCAACAAATGTACCATATAGGAAATACGCCAGCTGTCAGTCACATGACCTGTCTATTATGTGTATGTGTGAGCTAATATATACTGCCAGGGGGAGGGCTTCCTGTTGGCTGGGGATTTATCAGGCTGCCAATTTAGCTTACAAATACTGAGGTAAAAATACTGAGCAAATAACGTGTGAACGAGGTCTAATACAGGAGGAGATGACACACAGGTATATACTATATACAGGGGAGATGACACACAGATATATACTATATACAGGAGAGATTACATACAGGTATATACTATATAGAGGAGATGACATACAGGTACCTATATATACAGGAGGAGATGACATACAGGTATATACTATATACAGGAGGAGATGACATACAGGTATATACTATATACAGGAGGAGATGACACACAGGTATATACTATATACAGGAGCAGATGACCTACAGGTATATACTAGATACAGGAGGAGATGACATACAGGTATATGCTATATATAGAAGATGGCATACAGGTATATACTATATACAGGAGGAGATGACACACAGATATATACTATATACAGGGGAGATGACACACAGGTATATACTATATACAGGAGGAGATGACATACAGGTATATACTATATATAGAAGGAGATGACATACAGGTATATACTATTTAAAGGAGGAGATGACATACAGGTATATACTATATACAGGGGAGATGACACACAGCAGGTATATACTATATACAGGGGAGATGACATACAGGTATATACAATATACAGGAGATGACATAGGTGTATACTATATATAAGGGAGATGACAAACATGTATATACTGAGGTGAAAATGAAAAGGTGTGAGTGCAAAATGAGAGGAGTGAGGAAAAATAGTGGAGTGATCGGAAAATGACAGATGTGAGGTCGAAATGACAAGTGTTAGGGGGGAATGAGAGGAGTGAGGGAGAAAATGAGAGGTGTGAGGGAGAAAATGAGAGATGTGAGGGGGAAAATGAAAGATGTGATTGGGAAAATGAGAGGCGTGATGGGAAAATAAGAGAAGTGAGGTGCTATAACTAACCACAGATATTTACTATGCCCAGGCAACGCCGGGCTCTTCAGCTAGTCTAATGATAAAGTAGAACACCCCTCCAAAGGTATCAATTCATTTATTATAAGAGGACCGTGGTGGTCCTAAAGAGTTGAAAGAAATGAAGATACTGATAGTGGCCCGGGTAGTCTGCTCACCGACAGCCTTCAAATGAGAGATGCTGGTGTTTTAGGAATCTTGTCTCATTAAGAAAAGACGAACAAGCTATGACGCAAATGTGACAACAGAGATGGAATCTGCTTCTCCAATGTCTAATGGAACAAGTTCTGACCTACAACATAATACAATGGGGACAATCAATGATGTTGATAATTTTGTGTAAGACAAAAAAAATAAAATGATCCTCTTACCAATTAAGTGAAGACCACCGTGCACTTCCCTCCACATTATATTAATTTAGCAATCCAAAGTCAAAGTGTTACCATGGAGCCAAACATGGTGTGCTCCAATCGTTCCATACATTGTAATTATGGCGCATTCGACAGGCACCAGATCTGGATGGATCTACAAGTAGGCTTTTTTACTAGGTTACTCCATGCACATAATTGCCTCTTTGTTTTTATCCATCTTCAGATGCAATTTGTTCTTCAATAATAAAAGCTATATAAATGTAAACATATGAATGACAGGCAGCTTCCAATCCACTTAGCAATCCTCAATAGAAGCCTCATCTTAGTGAGGAAGCCGAGCGCTGATTATCCTGGCATTGCACAATGTATATGTCTTCGCCATCATCATTATCTAGAACCTAATTGTCCATTAGCCCAGTACACAATACAAACGGGAGACACATACACAAATTATGTTCTTTTGTCAGTGTAATAATTACAATATGGTGTCATTTAAAGTCATTACTATGGGCTGTATAGAGAGTTCTTGCATTTATCAGTAAACTTTAGTTTTTTTGTCATTACCAGTATAAGTGCTCTAAAAATATACAATCAAAGACTATCTGCATAGATGAATTTATGTCATGTGAGCAATATACGGGTATATCTGAAGGTCTATTTGTTGGGAAGTAAACAGTATTTTTCCTGAGCCACTCTCTACTTTAGGGGCATCCCATGAAAAAAAACGAATTACCTATCCACGGGATAAGTGAAAAATATATCATTGATGGCGTTCGGACAGCAGACGTCCTCAGATCCCACTGATCCCCGTAGCAAAAGTGCCAAAATATCGGAGCGGTACAGGTCATGTCTGACCACTGTTCCACTCACTAGCAGGAAGTTATCAGCCCAGGCCATATAAATCTGACTCAGATGATAGGACGCTGCCTGAGTATTCTAGTAGTTGGTGTTCTGTCACTACTAGGGATGAAGACTTGATACAGATCAAAATTCGAGAAAGTTTAATGTACAGTGTCAACGCGTTTCGAGGCTACACACAACCTCTTCATCAGGACAAAAACCGGTTTTAACTTTCTTGACTTTTAATCTGAATTAAGTCTTCATCAGTAGCACATTGAATGACACCTCTATCCCATTTCATATCACTCTTGGTCTCTCTGCGACTGGTGTCTTGCAGCAGCTGATATTACGTGCCTATCAGATGTTACCTCAGTGCAACTTTACCAGGTGAGAGGATTCCTTATTCCTAGATTCCTTGTTATCATCAGATAAGACCCTACTGAGCTCTTTGGTTTCCCAGTCTTTTCATCCACTACTAGGGATGGTCAGACCCATGGATGTTTGGGTCCGTCAGGTTCAGCCAAACTTTATTAAAAAAATCGGTTCAGGTACCAGAATAGCGAATGGGGGGCCCAAACCATATGGCGATTCCCACACTGTCTTCTGTGTGACAGCATGGAAACACCAGCTCTGACCGACGGTAACCTTACTGAAGTCACCACCAGTAACAGCCACTTGGTATCGCAGACTGCTGAGGGCTCTCATGCTGTCACACAGAAGACAGTGTGTGAGCAAGTGGCTGTGATCAGCGGTAAAAAGGTTAGTCAGTCATTGACTGATGACTAGGGTTGAGCGAAACGGGTCGTTCATTTTCAAAAGTTGCCGACTTTTGGCAAAGTCGGGTTTCATGAAACCCGATCCGACCCCTGTGCGGGGTCGGCCATGCGGTACGCGACTTTCGCGCCAAAGTCGCGTTTCAATGACGCGAAAAGCGCCATTTCTCAGCCAATGAAGGTAAACGCAGAGTGTGGGCAGCGTGATGACATAGGTCCTGGTCCCCACCATCTTAGAGAAGGGCATTGCAGTGATTGGCTTGCTGTCTGCGGCGTCACAGGGGCTATAAAGGGGCGTTCCCGCCGACCGCCATGTTACTGCTGCTGATCTGAGCTTAGGGAGAGGTTGCTGCCACTTCGTCAGAAGCAGGGATAGCGTTAGGCAGGGTCCATTAACCACCAAACCGCTTGTGCTGTAGCGATTTCCACAGCCCAACACCACCTTCGGTGTGCAGGGACAGTGGAAGCTACATTTTTTTTTTTCCTCAGCGCTGTAGCTCATTGGGCTGCCCTAGAAGGCTCCCTGATAGCTGCATTGCTGTGTGTACGCCGCTGTGCAAACCAACTGCTTTTTTCAAAGCACAAATCCTCTTGTTCCTTCCTTTCTGCACAGCTATCTTTTTGGTTTGTACACACTTTTTATTTAATTTGTGCATCGGTCCACTCCTTATTGCTGCCTGCCATACCTGGCTGAGATTACTGCAGGGAGATAGTAATTGAAGGACAGTTCCTTTTTTTTTTTTTTTTTTTTTTTGTGGGAGATTAAGATTGACATTTCTGCTAGAGTGCCATCCCTGTCTGTGTCATCTCTCACTCAGTGGGCCATAGAAAGCCTATTAATTTTTTTGCTTGATTTGGGTTCCAAAATCTACCTGAAAAAATCACAACATCAATCAGTGGGAGAAAAATATTGGCCTCAGGGCTTGTGTGCCACTCCTGACTCCTGTGTGTGCCATCTCTCACTCAGTGGGCCATAGAAAGCCTATTAATTTTTTTGCTTGATTTGGGTTCTAAATTCTACCTGAAAAAATCAATAAATCAATCAGTGGGAGATTAATATTGGCCTTTGGGCTTGTGTGCCAGTCCTAAGCGTGCCATCTCTCTCTCTCAGATAGTGGGCCATAGAAAGCCTATTTATTATTTTTTTTATTGGGTTTATAAATTTTCCCTGGAAAAAAAAAAAAAAAGTGGGAGATTAATATTGGCCTCTGGGCTTGTGTGCCAGTCCTGAGCGTGCCATCTCTCTCACAAATAGTGGGCCATAGAAAGCCTATTTATTTTTTTGGTTGATTTGGGCTCTAAATTCTACCTGAAAAAATCAATAAATCAATCAGTGGGAGATAAATATTGGCCTCTGGGCTTGTGTGCCACTCCTGACTCCTGTGTGCATCATCTCTCACTCAGTGGGCCCTAGAAAGCCTATTTTTTGTTTTATTTGTTTTCTAAATTCTCCCTGAAAAAATCATTTTATTTTATTTGGTTTCTAAATTATTCCTGAAAAAATCATTTTTTTTGTATTTTTTTTTTCTAAAGTCTCCCTGAAAAAAAAAAAAAAAATCAAATCAGTGGGAGATTAATATTGCCCTTTCTGCTTGTGTGCCAGTCTTGACTCCTGGGTGTGCCATCTCTCTCTCTCTCTCCAATTGTGGGCCATAGAAAGCCTATTTATTTTTTTGCTTGATTTGGGTTCCAAAATCTACCTGAAAAAATCACTAAATCAATCAGTGGGAGATAAATATTGGCCTCTGGGCTTGTGTGCCACTCCTGACTCCTGTGTGCGTCCTCTCTCACTCAGTGGGCCATAGAAAGCCTATTTTTTTTTTATTTGTTTTCTAAATTCTCCCTGAAACAATCATTTTATTTTATTTTGTTTCTAAATTCTTCCTGAAAAATTCATTTTTTTGTATTTTTTTTTTCTAAAGTCTCCCTGAAAAAAAAAAAAAAATCAAATCAGTGGGAGATTAATATTGCCCTTTCTGCTTGTGTGCCAGTCTTGACTCCTGTGTGTGCCATCTCTCTCTCTCTCTCCAATTGTGGGCCATAGAAAGCCTATTCATTTTTTTGCTTGATTTGGGTTCTAAAATCTACCTGAAAAAATCACTAAATCAATCAGTGGGAGATAAATATTGGCCTCTGGGCTTGTGTGCCACTCCTGACTCCTGTGTGCGTCCTCTCTCACTCAGTGGGCCATAGAAAGCCTATTTTTTTTTATTTGTTTTCTAAATTCTCCCTGAAACAATCATTTTATTTTATTTTGTTTCTAAATTCTTCCTGAAAAATTCATTTTTTTGTATTTTTTTTTTCTAAAGTCTCCCTGAAAAAAAAAAAAAAATCAAATCAGTGGGAGATTAATATTGCCCTTTCTGCTTGTGTGCCAGTCTTGACTCCTGTGTGTGCCATCTCTCTCTCTCTCTCCAATTGTGGGCCATAGAAAGCCTATTAATTTTTTTGCTTGATTTGGGTTCTAAAATCTACCTGAAAAAATCACTAAATCAATCAGTGGGAGATAAATATTGGCCTCTGGGCTTGTGTGCCACTCCTGACTCCTGTGTGCGTCCTCTCTCACTCAGTGGGCCATAGAAAGCCTATTTTTTTTTTATTTGTTTTCTAAATTCTCCCTGAAACAATCATTTTATTTTATTTTGTTTCTAAATTCTTCCTGAAAAATTCATTTTTTTGTATTTTTTTTTTCTAAAGTCTCCCTGAAAAAAAAAAAAATCAAATCAGTGGGAGATTAATATTGCCCTTTCTGCTTGTGTGCCAGTCTTGACTCCTGGGTGTGCCATCTCTCTCTCTCCAATTGTGGGCCATAGAAAGCCTATTAATTTTTTTGCTTGATTTGGGTTCCAAAATCTACCTGAAAAAATCACTAAATCAATCAGTGGGAGATAAATATTGGCCTCTGGGCTTGTGTGCCACTCCTGACTCCTGTGTGCGTCCTCTCTCACTCAGTGGGCCCTACAAAGCCTATTTTTTTTTAATTTGTTTTCTAAATTCTCCCTGAAACAATCATTTTATTTTATTTTGTTTCTAAATTCTTCCTGAAAAATTCATTTTTTTGTATTTTTTTTTTCTAAAGTCTCCCTGAAAAAAAAAAAATAAATCAAATCAGTGGGAGATTAATATTGCCCTTTCTGCTTGTGTGCCAGTCTTGACTCCTGGGTGTGCCATCTCTCTCTCTCTCTCTCCAATTGTGGGCCATAGAAAGCCTATTTATTTTTTTGCTTGATTTGGGTTCCAAAATCTACCTGAAAAAATCACTAAATCAATCAGTGGGAGATAAATATTGGCCTCTGGGCTTGTGTGCCACTCCTGACTCCTGTGTGCGTCCTCTCTCACTCAGTGGGCCATAGAAAGCCTATTTTTTTTTTTTATTTGTTTTCTAAATTCTCCCTGAAACAATCATTTCATTTTATTTGGTTTATAAATTCTTCCTTAAAAAATCATTTTTTTTTATTATTTTTTTTTTTCTAAAGTCTCCCTTTTAAAAAAAACAAAACAAATCAGTGGGAGATTAATATTTACATTTGCGCTTCAGTGACAGTCCTGCGTGTGTGGCATCTCTCTCATTTGTTGCCACCAACAACAGAGTGTGTAACATTGTGCCTGATTTTCGTTGTGGTCTCACCCACCTGTAAAGGGGTAGCTAAATCATACTGAAGTTATAGCTCACCGTGTAAGTTGTGTGACAGCAACAAATACCGTTAGTTTGGTAACGTTTTTAAAACAATGAGGAAGTCTGGTGGAAGAGGTCGTGGCCGGGGGCGTTCATTGTCAGCTGGTAATGAGGGTAGTGGTAGTGGTGGAGCATCAGGTGGTCGTGGGAAAAAAAATATTGCTCCTAAGTCTGGAGCTGTGGAGCCAGGTTCGTCGTCTGGCTACACAAGGCCTCAAACGCTCCCTTTTCTGGGAGTAGGAAAACCGCTTTTAAAGCCGGAGCAGCAAGAGCAAGTTTTGGCTTATCTTGCTGACTCAGCCTCTAGCTCTTTTGCCTCCTCTCGTGAAACTGGTAAAAGTAAAAGCAGCGCGTCGTTAGTGGATGTTCACGGTCAGGGACAAGTCGCTTCCTTGTCCTCTTCAGCAAAAACAACAACAGAGAAGAATGCAGCAGGCGACACAACGGGTTACTCCATGGAGCTCTTTACACATACCGTCCCTGGCTTAGAAAGTGAAGCAGTTAACAGTCCATGCCCATTACAAGTTGAATCTGACATGGAGTGCACTGATGCACAGCCACAGCCAGACTACTATGCTGGTCCTTTGACTCAGACCACAACATTGCCCTCGCAGGGTGCTGATCAAGAATCAGACCCTGATGAGACTATGTTGCCCCATCACGAACGCTATACCACCGACCGACACGGTGACACAGACGAAGTTGCACATGAGCTACAAGAAGAGGTAATAGATGACCCAGTTCTTGACCCCGATTGGCAGCCATTGGGGGAACAGGGTGCAGGCGGCAGCAGTTCTGAAGCGGAGGAGGAGGGGCCGCAGCAGGCATCAACATCGCAACAGGTTCCATCTGCCGGGCCCGTATCTTGCCCAAAACGCGTGGCAAAGTCAAAACCTGTTGGTGGACAGCGTGGCCATCCGGTTAAAGCTCAGTCTGCAATACCTGAAAAGGTATCCGATGCTAGAAAGAGTGCAGTCTGGCATTTTTTTAAACAACATCCAATTGATCAGCGCAAAGTCATCTGTCAAAAATGTTCAACTACCTTAAGCAGAGGGCAGAATCTGAAAAGTCTCAATACTAGTTGCATGCATAGACATTTAACCACCATGCATTTGCAAGCTTGGACTAACTACCAAACGTCCCTTAAGGTTGTAGCACCCTCGGCCAATGAAGCTAGTCATCAACGCAACATCCCTTCCGGCAGTGTAGGGCCACCATTTTCTGCACCACCTGCAGTATCTGTGCAGGTTTCTTTGCCAGGCCAAAGCAGTCAGGGTCAGGGAATCACCAGTTTCATAGTAGGAAACACTGCATCTAGGGCAGCGGTGGCAACAATACCATCTCCCACCGTCTCTCAGTCTGCCATGTCCACCGGCACCCCCGCTAGTTCCACGATCTCCAGCTCTCCAGTCCAGCTCACCCTACATGAGACTATGGTTAGAAAAAGGAAGTACTTAGCCTCGCATCCGCGTACACAGGGCTTGAACGCCCACATAGCTAGACTAATCTCGTTAGAGATGATGCCCTACCGGTTAGTTGAAAGCGAAGCTTTCAAAGCCCTGATGGACTACGCTGTACCACGCTACGAGCTACCCAGTCGACACTTTTTTTCCAGAAAAGCCATCCCAGCCCTCCACCAGCATGTTAAAGAGCGCATCGTCCATGCACTCAGGCAATCTGTGAGCACAAAGGTGCACCTGACAACAGATGCATGGACCAGTAGGCATGGCCAGGGACGTTACGTGTCCATCACGGCACACTGGGTAAATGTGGTGGATGCAGGGTCCACAGGGGACAGCAAGTTTGGGACAGTTCTGCCTAGCCCACGGTCTAGGAAACAGTTGGCTGTAGCCGTTCGCACCCCCTCCTCCTCCTCCTCATCCTCCTGCAGAAGCGAGACCTCGTCCACAGACCGCAGTCGCACAACCACTCCATCCGCAGCTGCCACTGTTGCACACCAGGTCTCCCATTATGGGGCAGCTACTGGCAAACGTCAGCAGGCTGTATTGGCTATGAAGTGTTTGGGCGACAACAGACACACCGCTGAAGTTCTGTCCGAGTTCTTGCAGAAAGAAACGCAGTCGTGGCTGGGCACTGTAGATCTTGAGGCAGGCAAGGTAGTGAGTGATAACGGAAGGAATTTCATGGCTGCCATCTCCCTTTCCCAACTGAAACACATTCCTTGCCTGGCTCACACCTTAAACCTGGTGGTGCAGTGCTTCCTGAAAAGTTATCCGGGGTTATCCGACCTGCTCCTCAAAGTGCGTGGACTTTGCTCACATATCCGCCGTTCGCCCGTACACTCCAGCCGTATGCAGACCTATCAGCGTTCTTTGAACCTTCCCCAGCATCGCCTAATCATAGACGTTGCAACAAGGTGGAACTCAACACTGCACATGCTTCAGAGACTGTGTGAACAGAGGCGGGCTGTTATGTTTTTGTGGGAGGATACACATACACGGGCAGGCAGTAGGATGGCAGACATGGAGTTGTCAGGTGTGCAGTGGTCGAAGATTCAAGACATGTGTCAAGTCCTTCAGTGTTTTGAGGAATGCACACGGCTGGTTAGTGCAGACAACGCCATAATAAGCATGAGCATCCCCCTAATGCGTCTGCTGATGCAAAGTTTGACGCACATAAAGGATCAGGCGTCTGCAGCTGAGGAAGAGGAAAGCCTTGATGACAGTCAGCCATTGTCTGGCCAGGGCAGTGTACAGGACGAGGTAGCGGGCGAACAGGAGGAGGAGGACGAGGAGGATGATGGGGATGATTATATTTTTAATGAGGAAGCTTTTCCGGGGCCAGTGGAAATTGTTGGCGCGGCAAGGCCGGGTTCTGGTTTTTGGAGGGACACAAGTGACGTGGATTTGCCTGAAACTGCCCCTCAACCAAGCACAACCACAGATTTGAGAACTGGAACTTTGGGCCACATGGCGGATTATGCCTTACGTATCCTCAAAAGGGACACACGCATAACAAAAATGATGAACGATGACGATTACTGGTTGGCCTGCCTCCTTGATCCTCGCTATAAAGGCAAATTGCAAAATATTATGCCACATGAGAACTTGGAACTAATATTAGCAACCAAACAATCAACTCTTATTGACCGTTTGCTTCTGGCATTCCCTGCACACAGCGCCCGTGATCGTTCTAACACGAGCTGCAGGGGCCAGCAGACCAGAGGTGTTAGAGGGGCAGAAATCAGAAGTGGCGTTGGCCAGAGGGGTTTTCTGACCAGGTTGTGGAGTGATTTTGCTATGACCGCAGACAGGACAGGTACTGCAGCATCAATTCAAAGTGACAGGAGACAACATTTGTCCAGTATGGTTACTAACTATTTTTCATCCCTTATCGACGTTCTCCCTCAACCGTCATTCCCATTTGATTACTGGGCATCAAAATTAGACACCTGGCCAGAATTGGCAGAATATGCATTGCAGGAGCTTGCTTGCCCGGCAGCTAGTGTCCTATCAGAAAGAGTATTCAGTGCTGCAGGTTCAATACTAACAGAAAAAAGGACTCGTCTGGCTACCCAAAATGTAGATGATCTAACCTTCATTAAAATGAACCACAACTGGATTTCGAAATCTTTTGCCCCACCTTGCCCGGCTGACACCTAGCTTTCCTATGTAAAGGTCTTGCCTGTGGACTATTCTGAACGACTTTTCCAATCTCGTAATTTGCAGCACCTGATTGTCCAGCATCCGACATGTTAACACCTCCCTAAATGGCCAAAGTCCCCACACGGGGCCGTGGTATCGCCACTTGGCGCCAGCACCCGTGAGAGTACTGTTTGTCTGAAGAGGTGGGTGTGCCCGCTTTTGGTCGACGGCACTGCCACTAGGTCCCTCATAGTACAATAAAGTGTCTGGCGGTGGTGGTGCGCACCCAACGTCAGACACACCGTTGTAATATGAGGGGCCCTGGGCCTGTACCGCCGGCCACAAACAGTCCCCCCCCAGGTCAAACAGTGCTCTACGACTTGCAAAATTTTCTCTCACAGCTCCACCAATGTTTAGTCTATGCGCTGACATCCTTCAATGCCTGGCACTGTCAATACCATTGTATTGACATTTTTCTTATGTTAGGCCTTCGAAGCCTGTCTGCGGTCACTCCTTCCACTAGGCCTCCACTGACCTGTCTACTGCTGCCCGTGTTCCCCTGGAACCAATTTTAAATTGCCTACAGCCCAATTTTTGTTATGTTAGGCCTTCGAAGCCTGTCTGCGGCCCGTTCTTTCCACTACTACTACACTGACCTGGCTACTGCCGCCCGTGTTCCCCTGGAACCAATTTTAAATTGCCTACAGCCAGCCCAATTTATTATGTTAGGGCTTCGAAGCCTGTCTGCGGTCCCTCCTTCCACTAGGCCTCCACTGACCTGTCTACTGCTGCCCGTGTTCCCCTGGAACCAATTTTAAATTGCCTACAGCCAGCCCAATTTATTATGTTAGGGCTTCGAAGCCTGTCTGCGGTCCCTCCTTCCACTAGGCCTCCACTGACCTGTCTACTGCTGTCCGTGTTCCCCTGGAACCAATTTTAAATTGCCTACAGCCAGCCCAATTTATTATGTTAGGGCTTCGAAGCCTGTCTGCGGTCCCTCCTTCCACTAGGCCTCCACTGACCTGTCTACTGCCGCCCGTGTTCCCCTGGAACCAATTTTAAATTGCCTACAGGCCAATTTTTGTTATGTTAGGCCTTCGAAGCCTGTCTGCGGCCCGTTCTTTCCACTACTACTACACTGACCTGGCTACTGCCGCCCGTGTTCCCCTGGAACCAATTTTAAATTGCCTACAGCCAGCCCAATTTATTATGTTAGGGCTTCGAAGCCTGTCTGCGGTCCCTCCTTCCACTAGGCCTCCACTGACCTGTCTACTGCTGCCCGTGTTCCCCTGGAACCAATTTTAAATTGCCTACAGCCAGCCCAATTTATTATGTTAGGGCTTCGAAGCCTGTCTGCGGTCCCTCCTTCCACTAGGCCTCCACTGACCTGTCTACTGCCGGCCGTGTTCCCCTGGAACCAATTTTAAATTGCCTACAGCCCAATTTTTGTTATGTTAGGCCTTCGAAGCCTGTCTGCGGCCCGTTCTTTCCACTACTACTACACTGACCTGGCTACTGCCGCCCGTGTTCCCCTGGAACCAATTTTAAATTGCCTACAGCCAGCCCAATTTATTATGTTAGGGCTTCGAAGCCTGTCTGCGGTCCCTCCTTCCACTAGGCCTCCACTGACCTGTCTACTGCTGCCCGTGTTCCCCTGGAACCAATTTTAAATTGCCTACAGCCAGACCAATTTATTATGTTAGGGCTTCGAAGCCTGCCTGCGGTCCCTCCTTCCACTAGGCCTCCACTGACCTGTCTACTGCTGCCCGTGTTCCCCTGGAACCAATTTTAAATTGCCTACAGCCAGCCCAATTTATTATGTTAGGGCTTCGAAGCCTGTCTGCGGTCCCTCCTTCCACTAGGCCTCCACTGACCTGTCTACTGCCGCCCATGTTCCCCTGGAACCAATTTTAAATTGCCTACAGCCAGCCCAATTTATTATGTTAGGGCTTCGAAGCCTGTCTGCGGTCCCTCCTTCCACTCGGCCTCCACTGACCTGTCTACTGCTGCCCGTGTTCCCCTTGAACCAATTTTAAATTGCCTACAGCCAGCCCAATTTATTATGTTAGGGCTTCGAAGCCTGTCTGCGGTCACTCCTTCCACTAGGCCTCCACTGACCTGTCTATTGCTGCCCGTGTTCCCCTGGAACCAATTTTAAATTGCCTACAGCCAGCCCAATTTATTATGTTAGGGCTTCGAAGCCTGTCTGCGGTCCCTCCTTCCACTAGGCCTCCACTGACCTGTCTACTGCCGCCCGTGTTCCCCTGGAACCAATTTTAAATTGCCTACAGCCAGCCCAATTTATTATGTTAGGGCTTCGAAGCCTGTCTGCGGTCCCTCCTTCCACTAGGCCTCCACTGACCTGTCTACTGCTGCCCGTGTTCCCCTGGAACCAATTTTAAATTGCCTACAGCCAGCCCAATTTATTATGTTAGGGCTTCGAAGCCTGTCTGCGGTCCCTCCTTCCACTAGGCCTCCACTGACCTGTCTACTGCTGCCCGTGTTCCCCTGGAACCAATTTTAAATTGCCTACAGCCCAATTTTTGTTATGTTAGACCTTTGAAGCCTGTCTGCGGCCCGTTCTTTCCACTACTACTACAGTGACCTGGCTACTGCCGCCCGTGTTCCCCTGGAACCAATTTAAAATTGCCGACAGCAAGCCCAATTTATTATGTTAGGCCTTCGAAGCCTGTCTGCGGTCCCTCCTTCCACTAGGCCTCCACTGACCTGTCTACTGCTGTCCGTGTTCCCCTGGAACCAATTGTAAATTGCCTACATCCCAATTTTTGTTATGTTAGGCCTTCGAAGCCTGTCTGCGGCCCGTTCTTTCCACTACTACTACACAGACCAGGCCACTGCTGCCCGTGTTCCCCTGGAACCAATTTTAAATTGCCTACAGCCAGCCCAATTTATTATGTTAGGCCTTCGAAGCCTGTCTGCGGTCACTCCTTCCACTAGGCCTCCACTGACCTGTCTACTGCTGCCCGTGTACCCCTTGAACCAACATCAGAAAATATAAAAATAAGTATTTTGCTTATAAAAAAGAAAATACTGGAGAGATATCAAATGCAGACATTTTAACATTAAAAACAAACACATACAACAAAAATCTGGTACAGTACTAAAAATGGCCACCAGCTACAATAACTTTCTCCTGCAAGTAGTTAACTGAAAGTTTTTTTCAATTTAAAACACAGATATGGCATCCACCGAGTGTTGTCCTGTCGCGTCTTCTTTATATTATTGCCAAGAAGATGCAAAACAATGAAAATAATAAAATCATTATTTACCAAAAAAATAGAGTAAGTCAAAACCACATTGCAAATAAACATTCATTACAAATAAAGAAGCAGGGCGCGTCCGAGGGTGAGTATATACCTAATAAGAATATAATCACCCTCGGACGCGCCCTGCTTCTTTCCGACAGCCTTCCTTCCTAAGAATCAGCCCTTCCGTGGTGTAGAGAGAGGGTGTGTTACACTCCAAGGTGTTCCCCAGGTTGCCTTTCCTGAGCTTCGATCTTCATGCTCTCGTTTAGTAGTTGTCGGAAAGTAGGCTGCATTAGGCCTACAAATTGGGTATGGGGTGGAGAGAGATGGTGTGTTACACTCCAAGGTGTTCCCCAGGTTTCCTTGCCATTGCTTCGGTCTTCCGACTCTCGTTTAGTAGTTGTACAAAACTACACTGCATTAGGCCTACAAAATGGGTATCGGGTGGAGAGAGATGGTGTGTTACACTCCAAGGTGTTCCCCAGGTTTCCTTGCCATTGCTTCGGTCTTCAGACTCTCGTTTAGTAGTTGTAGAAAACTACACTGCATTAGGCCTACAAAATGGGTATCGGGTGGAGAGAGATGGTGTGTTACACTCCAAGGTGTTCCCCAGGTTTCCTTGCCATTGCTTCGGTCTTCCGACTCTCGTTTAGTAGTTGTACAAAACTACACTGCATTAGGCCTACAAAATGGGTATCGGGTGGAGAGAGATGGTGTGTTACACTCCAAGGTGTTCCCCAGGTTTCCTTGCCATTGCTTCGGTCTTCCGACTCTCGTTCAGTAGTTGTAGAAAACTACACTGCATTAGGCCTACAAAATGGGTATCGGGTGGAGAGAGATGGTGTGTTCCACTCCAAGGTGTTCTCCAGGTTGCCTTTCCAGAGCTTCGATCTTAATGCTCTCGTTTAGTAGTTGTTGGAAACTACACTGCATTAGGCCTCCAAATTGGCTATGGGGTGGAGAGAGATGGTGTGTTACACTCCAAGGTGTTCTCCAGGTTTCCTCGCCATTGCTTCGATCTTCCGACTCTCGTTTAGTAGTTGTAGAAAACTACACTGCATTAGGCCTACAAAATGGGTATCGGGTGGAGAGAGATGGTGTGTTACACTCCAAGGTGTTCCCCAGGTTTCCTTGCCATTGCTTCGGTCTTCCGACTCTCGTTTAGTAGTTGTAGAAAACTACACTGCATTAGGCCTACAAAATGGGTATGGGGTGGAGAGAGATGGTGTGTTCAACTCCAAGGTGTTCTCCAGGTTGCCTTTCCTGAGCTTCTATCTTCAGGCTCTCGTTAAATTGTGGTTAAATGGAACAACTGCATTTGGCGTACTAGTTGGTTTGGGGCCTACTAACAGTGTCTGCCGCTCCTTGCTGTTCTCCTGGTTTCCTGTCCTGAAATTCCGTTTTCAGGCGCTCGTTAAGTAGTTGTTAATGTTAGACTGCATTTGGCCTACTAGTTGGGTTGGGGCCTACTATCGGTGTCTGCCACTCCTTGCTGTTCTCCTCCACTGAACAAAGCTGTGCCGCCTGTTTACTACGGTTGCCAATTTTGAACTGCATTTCGACTACTTACTGATTTGGGCCTACTCTCTGTGTCAGCCTCTCATTCCAGTTGTCCTCCACTGCAATGCCCCCTGGTTATTCCTGTGTTACCAATTTTGAACTGCATTTAGCCAACTTTATTCTTTGGGCCTATATCTGTGTTTCCTCCTCATCCAGCCCATTGCCCAGCCAGTGATAGATGAGTCTGCTGGTACATTGACCCATAACGCAACATTCCCCGTGCACGCTACACAACAACATTGTGACCCTGCTGAAAGTCAGGTTGCTCTTCCCGCATACCATACCACCTTACACGGGGACAAAGAGGAAGGTGCAGATGAAAGTGCAGGTTCCTTCATCAGGTGGGGGGAGGAATACTAGTTGGCGACGTCACTGGCACAGGGCCTCTCATAGTACGCAAAAGTGTTGCTGCCGGTGGGAGGCGCCCCCGCCGTGCAAACACACCGCTGTACTTTGAGGGACCCTGTGCCAGTGCCAATGCCAACGAGTGGGCCCCCCCTGCTTGCTCAGGTTCACAGCACTTGCAAAGTTGAAATACTTACCTCTCCCTGCTCCACTGCCGTGACGTGGTCCAGATTTCCTGGGCCCACTAATTACTTGAACCAGCCCTACCCACCATAACTTTAGCCAAATGACCCCCAATTTCAAATGCCTTCCAATTATTATGAGGTAAATTACGCTTGACAAGCTTCATTAAGAAGAATGGATGGTTTTGACATTAAAATGGGCACTCTAGGTGTTTTCCTGGCCCCCACTCACTGCCGACTATGCTGCCCCATTGACTTGCATTGGGTTTCGTGTTTCGGTCGATCCCGACTTTACGTCATAATCGGCCGATTTCACTCGACCCGACTTTTGAGATAGTCGGGTTTCGCGAAACCCGGCTCGACTCTAAAAAGGTCAAGGTCGCTCAACTCTACTGATGACTACTACTGTCATCAGCGTCTCCTGCTCTTGCTGATAGCAGCAAGAGCAGGCGACGCTGATGAGACTATTCTCTGTGCATAGTAAAAAATATATCAGTGAGCTATATAATTAGTGCAGTTTGTTTGTGTAGCTTACGGTACATGTATTTATTTAATAAATACATAAATAAAGTAAAAAAATGTGTGGGGGCCCTTCTTATTTTTAATACCCAGCTGATGGAAAGCAGACAGCTGGGGGCTAGTGTTATTATTCTGGGAAGAGGTCAATATCCATGAAGCTTCCCAGGCTATTAATATCAACTCACAGCTGTTTGTCAGCTCTTCCCACTTTCCTTGATGCTTTGGCAAATAGGGTAATGGCTTTGGGGTTGATGTCAGCTGTGTAATGAATGCTGACATCAAGCCCAGGGGTTAGTAATGGAGAGGTATCTATCAGAAAGAAAGAACTATGCTCTGTGTGTGTTTATTGCTTTTACTATGGGGTTAGTAATGCGGGTGTCTTATTGAATCCTCTCCATTACTAACAATTGGGCTTGATGTCAGAAGGGCAAATAGGAAGAGCCAGGCAAAGCACCAGAATTGGTCCATCTAATGGATACGTCTTTTCTGGGGCTGCAGCAGGCTGCTATTTTTAGACTGGGGAGGGCCAAATATCCATGGACCTTCCCAGTCTGAGAATACCAGCCCTCATTTGTCTGCTTTACCTTGTCTGGTTATCATAAAATAGGGGGGACTCCACGCTGGCTATTTAAATAATTAATTTAAATCATTAGAAAAACAGCATTGGGGCCCCTCTATTTTTGATAACCAGCCAAAATAAAGCAGATAGCTGAGGACTGCAGCTGTCCGCTTTACCTGCACTTGTTATAAAAAATAGAGGGGACCCCACGTGGCTTATTTATTAATTTTTTTAACATACTGCGCTGGACAATCACAGCCTTGCCAAATCTTGGCATGGCTGTGATGGAGCTGGAAGGACCCACACCAGAAAAGCTTGTTGATTCACTGTACTGCAGCCTTTCAACAAGCTTTATTTGGGCCGCTGAACAGTAACAAAGACATCCGGGAGAAGCCCATGTTTGGGGTCTGTGCAGTTCTGGTACTTTCCCCGAACTTTACTGTTCTGGTTCGCTCATCCCTAATCACTACACCATGCTGACCTTTTCCTCCTTAATTTCTGCTACATCATGATTCCTCCCTGAAACATTATTGTTCTAATATTGCAATATTGTGTTTCCAACTCTGTTATATCATTGTTCTACTACCAGTACTCAGACTCCACTGTACCAGCTACATTGCTCATCGCTTTACTAGCTTTGCTACATCAGTTATTCCTCAGTCAAATCTGCTACATAAGCAATAGCTGTTCCAGCTCTGCCACATCAATATAATCACTATTCCAGTACTGCTACAACAATTATAACTTTTCTATTTCTGCTAATTTAGTTACGACGGTCACAGCTCTGCTTAATCTGTTGTCTCTGTTCCAACTCTGCTACATCAGTTGCCATTTTTTTAGCTCTGCTGCAATAGTAGTCACTGTCCTAGTCTGGACTATATCAGTTGAAGGGAACCTGTCACCTCGAAAAATGTTATTTACCTGCAGATGTAGACTTAATGCTGCCCGGACGCCTTCCTGAAAGTACTAATAAATTAATTTTATTTCTCCTGGGAGCCAAATACTTTCAGTCATGGGAGCATGTACGGAGCGGCTACAGTCAGCACTCATAGCACCACTCTCTATTAGCAGCGGCCCTTTGATTGACAGCTCCTTCTGCACTGATGCAATGCAGATACAGCTGTCAATCAAAGTGCTGGAGCATATGTACAGCCTCACGGTATAGCAAAAGGTGACAATAGGCGCTCTGTGCACGCTCCCATAAGTAAAGGTTTTTTGAGGTGAAAGTTTCCCTTCAATGCAGATTTAGCCTCTCAGCATCAGCCATTGTGGATCCAGCTCTACAATATTATTCATCGCTGTTCCAGCTCTACTATATTATTCATTGCTGTTCCAGCTCTACTGCATTATTTATTGTTGTTCCAGCTCTACTATATTATTCATTGCTGTTCCAGCTCTAGTGCATTATTCATTGCTGTTCCAGCTCTACTGCACTATTCATTGCTGTTCCAGCTCTACTGCATTATTCATCGCTGTTCCAGCTCTACTGCATTATTCATCGCTGTTCCAGCTCTACTGCATTATTCATTGCTGTCCAGCTCTACTATATTATTCATGGCTGTTCCAGCTCTACTGCATTATTCATTGCTGTTCCAGCTCTACTATATTATTCATTGCTGTTCCAGCTCTACTATATTATTCATTGCTGTTCCAGCTCTACTGCATTATTCATTGCTGTTCCAGCTCTACTGCATTATTCATCGCTGTTCCAGCTCTACTGCATTATTCATTGCTGTTCCAGCTCTACTATATTATTCATTGCTGTTCCAGCTCTACTGCATTATTCATTGCTGTTCCAGCTCTACTGCATTATTCATCGCTGTTCCAGCTCTACTGCATTATTCATTGCTGTTCCAGCTCTACTATATTACTCATTGCTGTTCCAGCTCTACTGCATTATTCATTGCTGTTCCAGCTCTACTATATTATTCATTGCTGTTCCAGCTCTAGTGCATTATGCATTGCTGTTCCAGCTCTACTATAATATTCATTGCTGTTCCAGCTCTACTGCATTATTCATTGCTGTTGCAGCTCTACTATATTATTCATTGCTGTTCCAGCTCCACTGCATTATTCATTGCTGTTCCAGCTCTACTGCATTATTCATTGCTGTTCCAGCTCTACTGCATTATTCATTGCTGTTCCAGCTCTACTGCATTATTCATTGCTGTTCCAGCTCTAGTGCATTATTCATTGCTGTTACAGCTCTACTATATTATTCATTGCTGTTTGAGCTCTACTATAATATTCATTGCTGTTCCAGCTCTACTGCATTATTCATTGCTGTTCCAGCTCTACTATATTATTCATTGCTGTTCCAGCTCTACTATATTATTCATTGCTGTTCCAGCTCTACTGCATTATTCATTGCTGTTCCAGCTCCACTGCATTATTCATTGCTGTTCCAGCTCTACTGCATTATTCATTGCTGTTCCAGCTCTACTATATTATTCATTGCTGTTCCAGCTCTACTATATTATTCATTGCTGTTCCAGCTCTACTATATTATTCATTGCTGTTCCAGCTCTACTGCATTATTCATTGCTGTTCCAGCTCTACTGCATTATTCATTGCTGTTCCAGCTCTACTGCATTATTCATTGCTGTTCCAGCTCCACTACATTATTCATTGCTGTTCCAGCTCTACTATATTATTCATTGCTGTTCCAGCTCTAGTGCATTATTCATTGCTGTTCCAGCTCTACTGCATTATTCATTGCTGTTCCAGCTCTACTATA
Organism: Ranitomeya imitator; assembly: GCF_032444005.1. Taxonomy (NCBI): domain Eukaryota; kingdom Metazoa; phylum Chordata; class Amphibia; order Anura; family Dendrobatidae; genus Ranitomeya; species Ranitomeya imitator. The sequence continues at coordinate 662,614,892 of NC_091286.1, read as the reverse complement.
TTATTCATTGTTGTTCCAACTCTACTGCATTATTCATCGCTGTTGTTAGAATCTGTTTTGTTTTGACCATCCGCCATCTTGTTGTGGTTTTCTGGCTGCTGGTCTTTTTCCCCTGTTGCTGGGTTGTCTTGGTCAGGTGATTGTATCACCTTTTATTACCCAGCACCTGCCTCCCATTCCTTGCTGGACAACAGTGTTAATCCGCTAGAGTTTTGGCTAGGTACTTAGACAGCTTTCTGTGTTTGCTATTTTGCAGTTCTGGGATCTCTGGTTCTGCTATCTTTTGTTTTTGTTTTCAATTTGTTTCTGCAGCCTTCTCTGTGTTTCCTATTAGGAGGTGACCTGTTTTTTGTACCCTTTTAGGGACCTCCTTCTCCTTATCTATAGGTCTTTGCTGAGTTTAGACTAGGATCGTCGCTGGGTCTATTCGCAAGGAATGGGTCGCCCACTCCATCATACGGTCTCAGCCTAGTCTTAGTGCAGGGTCAGCTTTCCCCCTTCTCTCCTAGTTCTGTGCTGCAGTTTTTATAACAGCTGTTCCAGTTCTATTACATTATTCATTGCTGTTCCAACTCTACCACATTATTCATTGCTGTTGCAGCTCCACTATAATATTCATTGCTGTTCCCGCTCTACTGCATTATTCATTGCTGTTCCAGCTCTACCACATTATTCATTGCTGTTCCAGCTTCACTATAATATTCATTGCTGTTCCAGCTCTACATTATTCACCACTGTTCCAGCAATACTATATTATTCATTGCTGTTCCAGCTCTAATATATTATTCATTGTTGTTCGAGCTCTACTATATTATTCATTGCTGTTCCAGCTCTACTATATTATTCATCGCTGTTCCAGCTCTACATTATTCACCACTGTTCCAGCTCTACTGTATTATTCATTGCTGTTCCAGCAATACTATATTATTCATTGCTGTTCGAGCTCTACATTATTCACCACTGTTCCAGCTCTGCTACTCCAATGTAGCCTCTCCTCTATAGCCTGTTAATTATTTGACACTGTTTCACTTTTGCTCAGCCATCCTACACTGACCATGTTGCTCAAGAACTGCTTATCCAAACTTCCATGATTCAACTCACCAGGCGAGACATAACAGTATGAACAACATAAAAAGGATTTAATGATCACTAATTGTGATGCACTTGGTAAAGCAAAGATAAAGTAACCTTCATCACAGAAAACTAGAAGACCAAGGAACTGATGGTGGCTGCTTATTGGAAGATGGCCAGGATATGAGGCAAGAAACAAGAAACAATACTTGTGTTTGCTGGTGGAGTTATGAAAATATTACAGCCACGAAGGAAAATAAATAAGTGGATCTTTAGCTAAAACAAGCTAAACAGTCCACAAATAATCTGGCAAAGGGCTCATTCAGATATCAGTTTTTCTCATATGAGTCCTAAACGCGTTGATAACACTTATACCTATAATAGTCTATGGGGTAGTTTACATGTTTAATTTTTTCCTTGGACCGAGTCATCTGCTCAAGAGTACAAAGACTTGCTTGATATTCATCGAAGAGTCGAATCAAACTTGTCAATGCAAGTTTATGGGTCAGAGAAAAGATCAGATAGAACTTGATGAGAGAAATTTCTCCATTTTTTCATATCTAAGAAAAACTGATGAAATTCTGACAAAATTAATGGTAAGAACTGACACTGTCCATACTCTGATGACATTCTGATCAAAAACATTGATGAAACTTGGCCCGTTTTTTGAGCAGTAGCTCTGAAGTTTTATCTCCCATGGGTGGGAAGTTCTCCTTATGTGATGTAGCTCTGTCCTGAGGAGCTGCACAGAAAAAAATCAAACGTTTCCAATTGTGTTAATTCCGCTAGAATGCAAATGAATTCTTCAGAAAAAAAGTGGTCTCCCTAGTGCTACCAAGACTTGCAATGTGACTAATGATATATCCCAAACTATTGTGTCCCCACCCACAGACAGCTCTGCAGTGAATGCAAAGCAGTGTATTGGTTGGCTGGAAGAGCAGCCTTGATGGTGTGGGGGGGAATATTTCACCAACAGCTGACCAAGAGAGTCTTGTAGGCCTGGTACTGTAGGTCAGCCATTAACTTATAGAGTAGCTACCTTGAATAGGTGGCACTAGAGAAGTTTCCTCCCTTCTGGATCAGAGCTATTTTTCACACACCTCTTTATCTACAAGCATTGTTTTTAGAGATGACTGAAAGAATTGAAATTCAAATTTGCCGCTTTCGACAAATTTTTCCCCAAAATTTCATTCACAGCAAATTGATTTACAACAGTGCAAAGCCTCCACAAATCAGTATTTGGTAAGTATTTTGCATCAGTGTTTGAATGTCAAAGCTATGAGTGGAATTTACGGAGAAAAACTATAATTGAAATGTTGACACCTGTTGTATCGGAGATGCTACGGGTTTTGGCATAAAAATACAAGTGAAAAACTGATGGAAAAATACTGACATATGAATGAGGCTTTAGCAATGTCAATGTGAGCTCTGTTGTAACCAAACAGCCAATTTAATAATAGCGTAATGACAGATTTTTCTTGTTTTTGTAAATTTAAAAACTGTCCAAAAATTATCCCTTTTGCCATTTGTGATCAGGCAGACTTTTCAGTCCACAACCTTAACTTAAACTGATGGTGTCATTGTCAGAGGTAACATCATTCTTTTGTGACTGAGATAAGTGATATACCATACTGTATATTCCATAATTCCCTCAAATTGCTCCCCACTAATAAGCTTACTGGAGGCAGAGGAGGGCAATTGTCATCTTTGTTTGGTAGTACTACTGCCTGTACGCTTGGTGCCATTGGTGGTGATAGTGCTTCTGCTGCTAGAAGCTCCCACATTCTTAGCTATGGTAATGTTTTTTTTCCCCTCTACATTATCCCACCCATTGCTACTTTTTCTTTCACCATATATTTTGTACAACTCTATAATTAACGTTTGACAATCTTTTCAACCCCAATTATTCAACCCTTGCCCAAAAAAAACCATAACAAGAAATGATAGGTAGGTAGGAGGATTGAAATCTGAATTAGGGTGTCAAACTGACAATCATTCCAGAACTGGGAAACAGAAGCGTGAATATTTTTGCATTTTTAACCATCATGATTTTTATATTTTTGATATTGTTAATAAGTGTTTTGAAGTTTTATCTAACTTCAAGTCAGTGGAGATATACATTGAATTATAGGTCTCTGTGGTTCTTTAGGGTGACTCCCATCTCCATCACCTACGTAAATCGACAGCAAAGAGAATACAACGCACCAGATTTGCTCCCCAAAAATTACTTGTGCAATCAATGCAATCAATTAGGGATTAGCCTTGTTTCGGTTACCGTAGACCTTTGTAGACCAAATAAAATTTGCTGTGATTTTTAGGATTGGATAAGGTTATTTTTCGGTAGCCTTTGATCATCTATTAGGTGAGACGGGCTTTTGTTCGGTTGATTAAGCACTTCAGAGTTCTTGTTTCTTTATTTAATGGGGATCGGGTAATTTGTAGTATAATAGTGGAGAACATTCCAGAAGTGAATGGTGTATAAGAAAACATGCATTATATCTGCATCAGATGAAAAGCAGCATAGCAATGTAATGCACGTAATGTCAGTCTGAGGACTATGCTAGTCATAGAACAGGGATCCTTACTGGATTATCCTTATATCATCCAAGGTACGGTATTCTAATAGCTACACAAAAGTGTTGACCTTCCATTTCTGTGCAATTATAATACTTTATGTTGCAAGGAACATATGTTCATCAACTTTGACCTTCTGGACGTGAACATTATAAAAGTTTTCACATTGTGTGTAAACGTAATAATGGATGCCAGATGTGAACTTCTAAGCTAGATCAGGTCATCCATATTCAATGACAAACCTACGTGGGATTCGTACAACGTCACACCTTTCGATAACTGCATATTCAAGTCTGAATGGTATGATGTCAAAGGGTCCATAGAGCTGAGAAATGGAGGATTTTTTTATGAGATTCTTCCACATTGCGGTCTAGTGATGGAGAGCGAATAGTGAAAATGGGAAGGAGCGCACTAATATATAATGTCACAGTCACCATCCAGGGGTGCAATACATAGTCTACATATAGAACATGACAAAGGCAAAGAGAAAGAGTAGACTAAAACTAGTATGCACAACCCAAAATATAGAGACAATAAGTAATATCATAAAGCAAAACACCTTTATTAAACACCTCAAAAAACATGTTAAAAACATTTAAAATCAAATGAACAAATCCCTATGCCCACCATATCCCATAATAAATGACAATCCCATAATACAACAGGAAACAGTAATATCCTACCCTAGATACACCTAATAACATATACTCTCCTGCAGAAATGTGCCTGTACCGGCCGCAAAGGACTCGACCACAATATGTCAGTATCCACTACTAATAGCCAAAAAGTAAAACATGCATGCAATACATAGTCCTGAGATTGAAATATGGTAGCATGCTATATAGCAGCCGTAGATACAACGTGTCCTGCGTCAGTCATAGTATATGGAGATGCAGCAATGTCAAAAGGTGCAAGGCACCACAAGGGTTAAACACACATAGGACCAGGGAAATGGAGCCCCAAAAATGGCCCTGAGGTAGAAGAGGGATAAGGTGGGAGCACACCCTACGCGTATCGCTGCCGCTGCAGCTTCGTCAGGGGAAGTGAAGCTAAAGGTGCAACAGTGTGTGCTTAAATATAGAATCCAATCAAGTAAATTGCATACCTGGTGTGGGAGAGAAAGAGAGGTAGAAGCTGGAAGACGCCGGCTACGCCATGACAACATGAACACAAACATGGTGAGCAGCGATCCTAGAGCGTCCGAAGGGTCACATGCGCATGCGCAAACCGCGGTATCCGATAGGACCGCGTTGCGCACGAGCAGTGCCAGCCGGCTGAATGGACACATCATAGGACACAGGCAAAAAGGAATGGATTAAAGCCCGGGGGTCGGACTAAACTGGCAAGGCCAGCTAAATGGATGCGTCATGGGACACAGAGCAGAGGGGGTGGGATAGGGACCAAAAAAAAAAACAAGAATGACAAATAAAAAAGAGCAGAATGAGCATATAACAGCAGAACACGGAGACACAAGATATCCACCCGCAAGGTATCGGGAGTTATCAGAATCATAAACATATACTAATAATAAAAGCCACCAAAGGACACAACAAGACAGGGCATATAGAGCCACCCAGCAAACCTAAGGGAGAAAGGAATGTTATTATGGTAGGTAAGTGCACAAGTATGAGTGCACATAAACATATATACAACAACCATATACCTATACAATATATACCAATATCAGGCCAAAAACACACACATATATAAGTATAAATATGAACAGACTGATGTCCCTTGAGTCCGTGAGTATATATACGAGTGTTCTCTCAATGCCGCTATATAACGTTTCTGGTCCCGAGCTCATAGTTCCATAGTAGATGAAGCCGACACATTCAGATCTATACGAGAGAAAACACTCTTCATCACAAGCCCCTTCTGGCTTGCCAATCTCAAATGTGTATCCAAGCCAATGGTCCATAATGGGAGTTTGCCATAGAATCCGCATTCTAGCTGGAAGAGCAGAATCTCTGCTACATAAGGTGTCCTTTCCTTTGCCATAATGGCATACCGCACATCCACCCTCCAGGGTCCACTTCATTATCAATATGTCAAGGACCTTCACATCCATGTTGGTCCCCATAATAAGCTTGTGATATCCATATCCCAATTCCCAGGGATGATCATTACCCTTTTGGGTGCGTCCTCAGCCTTCCTGAATGGAGACAAATGCAAAATTAGATATGGGCATCAAATCCGAAAGGAACCAAAACAGACATCCCAGAAACTGAAACTGCCCCAATAGATCTACGTGCCAGCTATCCCAGGAACCCCGTGAAGAGCAATTCTTCATTTAGGCCCATGGGTGCGACCGCCTGAAGATCGAAAATCCACCTGGACTCAGCATGCAGGAGATAGTTCAATATATTGCCACCCCTTTCGCCACAGGACACCCTCTGTAACCCCACAACTCGCAAATCCATGGGCGAACCCCTATGTTTAAGCAAAAAATGCGCCGCCACAGGAGTCAAGATTTTACCTTTGCTTTGGTCCATAACCGCCAGGCGTATGGTTGATACGTGTTTTTGAAACCTCTTGCGTAGTTCTTGGGATGTTTGCCCTACATAGATCATATTACAAGGGCAAGTTAGCACATAGATGACGTTTCTGCTCCTGCAGTTGATGTAAGCCTTTAACGCATGTCTGCTGGAATTCGTGGGGTGTATAAATGTGTCCCGGGTAGGCGTCATAAAGGGGCAGACATTACATTCCCCACAGGGGAATGATCCCTTGAGGACAATACCCCTATTAAGTTTGACTGCGGGCCTAGAGAAGTGGCTCCTGGTCAACAACTGCCTCAGATTCGGGGCTCTTCTGGATGTCAATAACGGCCTATTGCTGATGATTTTTTTTTTTTTTTTTGGTCCCTATCCCACCCCCTCTGCTCTGTGTCCCATGACGCATCCATTTAGCTGGCCTTGCCAGTTTAGTCCGACCCCCGGGCTTTAATCCATTCCTTTTTGCCTGTGTCCTATGATATGTCCATTCAGCCGGCTGGCACTGCGCATGCGCAACGCGGTCCTATTGGATACCGCGGTTTGCGCATGCGCATGTGACCCTTCGGACGCTCTAGGATCGCTGCTCACCATGTTTGTGTTCATGTTGTCATGGCGTAGCCGGCGTCTTCCAGCTTCTACCTCTCTTTCTCTCCCACACCAGGTATGCAATTTACTTGATTGGATTCTATATTTAAGCACACACTGTTGCACCTTTAGCTTCACTTCCCCTGACGAAGCTGCAGCGGCAGCGATACGCGTAGGGTGTGCTCCCACCTTATCCCTCTTCTACCTCAGGGCCATTTTTGGGGCTCCATTTCCCTGGTCCTATGTGTATTTAACCCTTGTGGTGCTTTGCACCTTTTGACATTGCTGCATCTCCATATACTATGACTGACGCAGGACAGGTTGTATCTACGGCTGCTATATAGCATGCTACCATATTTCAATCTCAGGACCATGTATTGCATGCATGTTTTACTTTTTGGCTATTAGTAGTGGATACTGACATATTGTGGTCGAGTCCTTTGCGGCCGGTACAGGCACATTTCTGCAGGAGAGTATATGTTATTAGGTGTATCTAGGGTAGGATATTACTGTTTCCTGTTGTATTATGGGATTGTCATTTATTATGGGATATGGTGGGCATAGGGATTTGTTCATTTGATTTTAAATGTTTTTAACATGTTTTTTGAGGTGTTTAATAAAGGTGTTTTGCTTTATGATATTACTTATTGTCTCTATATTTTGGGTTGTGCATACTAGTTTTAGTCTACTCTTTCTCTTTGCCTTTGTAGTGATGGAGAGCCAATGTCGCTATGGTCCAGAGTAATGATGAGCGAATGTGCTCGGGTAAGCTATTATCTGAACATGCTCGGGTGCTAACCGAGTGTCTTTGGTGTGCTTGAAATACATGCTCAAGTCCCTGTGGCTGCATGTCTCGTGGCTGTTCGACAGCAGCAACACATGCAGGTATTGCCTAACAAACAGGGAAATCATACATGAGTTGTGGCGAACAGACATGCAGGCGTGGAGATTCACACATATTATTCGGGCACGCCGAAATCACTCAGTTAGCACCCGAGTATGGTCATATAAGACCTTATCAGAGCACGTTCGCTCATCACTAGTCCAGAGTTGTTGTAAGGACTCACCAAGTGAGCTGTATCCGTGAAGCCTCTTGACCTGGTGGGCACATGAACCCTATGGGCTTGGGCAGCTTCCAGAGGACACATGGAATAGTGGGGACTAGGACTAACTGGAAACTCAGGAGCAGAAGATATAATGGATCCCAGCAGCAAGGGATAAGAGTTAAAATAATGTAGAACATATGGTGGAGCAAACTAAGGAACACTAGAGTCTCAATTCTAAGATACAGGTATGTGTGTCAATGGTCCTTACATAGGTCTCGAGAGATAATGTCATTGATCCATGCCGGAAAACCTGCAAAACCTAACACGGAGCACAACAGAGGGCAGCGAATCTAATAGAAGGGAGCAGAGCCCATGATACCCAGGACAAATGTGTAGCACTTGTAGTCTAGTGATGACACAACCAGAGTTCTAAATATCATATCCGTTCACAGGGAAAGCGTATTCTTACAGACCCCAAAAAAATGCTAACTGAATTAAAGGGTAATTCATGCAAGGGTTAATGTGGTGTACATTTTTATAAGTTAGATAGGTGGGCTTGGCAAGAAAGTTGACCAGAACTGGTGCTAAAATTGGCAAAAGTCATGACATTTTCACACAACTTCCGAGTTGCGTGAACATTTTGCGACTTTTTAAGGTGTTTTTACACCAGAATTCTCACATAAACCCCCTAATGAATGGGACCTTAAGTCTTTGAAGCAGCTTTTGGTGCATTTTTTTCTCAATCAAAGCAAGATAGCAAAATAAAAAAAGCTAGATGTAAACAAAAGTCAGCCGATACGCTGGATACTGATCATAAAACCCTTTAATCCCACCTCCATTCAATGGAGATGAGCCTACAGGGCCATCTCTATGAGAAGATAAACCAGCAAGTGTTTAGTTTCCCTCCAGCACAGCACCCCCACAGGAGTAATGAAGCATTACAGAATATATACCTGCTGCACACTGCTATCACAAATTAAAATCGTGAAGGGTAAACCTGTGGTTTGACACCTTTTGTTAATTTTTTCTGCAGAAATATGAAAGTTTTAGAGACTATTTCCGTTGAAGACCTTTTGTCCCATTATCAAGCTCAGGAGACTCCCAATTCAACTGGGATGATCTGCCAATTGAACTGGGAAGGTAGTCTCTGTGATTAAAATGATGCTTAGTAAAATACTTATCAAGCAAGTGAAAATCTTTTTTTTTTAATGCTGAGATGGACTAACAATACATCTTCAATCCTTCTTTCCAGGGCTCTTTCAAACATCTGTATTTTGTTTTTCCGTTCCATAAGTGTTTTTCATGGACAGCATTCGTACCTATAATAATCTGTGCGGTAGGTAGTTCACGTGTCCATTTTTTTCTTCGGAATGAGTGGTCAGGTCAAAATCGCGAAGACGTGTTTTATATTGATCCAAGTGTAAGTCTGTCTGTCCGTGAAAAAAATCAGACAACATTCGGGTGACATCCTCTTGCTGTTCAGTTTTCACGGACTGCTAGATAGGGGAAGGTGGAAAAACTTATTTTTCATGCAAACAAAACTGATGAAACTTGGATGAAACTATGAGGAAATTCCGATAAAACAATGAACAAAAGCCAATGATGAAACTAGCACGCTTTTTTTTCTTACGAAAAGAGAGCAGCCAATTAAGGGAATGACTTTAATATGCAAGTAGAAGTCCAGAACTTTGCAGAAAGGCATAGGTCATACCAAGGGTGCACCAAAGCGCCCTCAATTCCATCTACTATATAATCGTCTAATTCTGTCAGTTTGTCTGTAACGGAAATCACGGGTCACTGATTAGTCGCGGGCGGCTGGTGTGACCAATCAGCGACAGGCGCTGTCCGGCCGTAGTTGAGTCACGTTTACTGAACAAGTTCTGTCAGTCACAGTGCTACGTAGTTCAGTCACGTTTTACTGAACAAGTTCTGTCAGTCACAGTGCGACATAGTTAAATCACATTTACTGAATAAGTTCTGTCAGTCACAGTGTGACGTAGTTCACTCACGTTTACTGACCACGTTCTGTCAGTCACAGTGCGACATAGTTCGGTCACGTTTACTGAACAAGTTCTGTCAGTCACAGTGCCATGTAGTTCAGTCACGTTTACTGAACAAGTTCTGTCAGTCACAGTACCACGTAGTTCACTCACGTTTACTGAACAAGTTCTGTCAGTCACAGTGCCATGTAGTTCAGTCACGTTTACTGAACAAGTTCTGTCAGTCACAGTACCACGTAGTTCACTCACGTTTACTGAATAAGTTCTGTCAGTCACAGTGCCACGTAGTTCGGTCACGTTTACTGAACAAGTTCTGTCAGTCACAGTGCCATGTAGTTCAGTCACGTTTACTGAACAAGTTCTGTCAGTCACAGTACCACGTAGTTCACTCACGTTTACTGAATAAGTTCTGTCAGTCACAGTGCCACGTAGTTCGGTCACGTTTACTGAACAAGTTCTGTCAGTCACAGTGCCACGTAGTTCGGTCACGTTTACTGAATAAGTTCTGTCAGTCACAGTGCCACATAGTTCACTCACGTTTGCTGAACAAGTTCTGTCAGTCACAGTGCTACGTAGTTCGGTCACGTTTACTGAATAAGTTCTGTCAGTCACAGTGCCATGTAGTTCAGTCACGTTCACTGAACACGTTCTGTCAGTCAGAATATTCTAGAATACCCGATGCGTTAGAATTGGGCCACCATCTAGTATTAAAGGGAACCTGTCACCCCGTTTTTTTCAGATTGAGATATAAATACTGTTAAATAGGGCCTGCGCTGTGCGTTACTATAGTGTATGTAGTGTACCCTGATTCCCCACCTACGCTGCGCAATACATTACCAAAGTCGCCGTTTTCGCCTGTCAATCAGGCTGGTCAGGTCGGGTGGGCGTGTTCACAGCGCTGTTTCTTCCTCAGCTTTACGTTGGTGGCGTAGTGGTGTGCGCACGTTGAGGTGACTAATCCACTGTGGGCACGTGAACAAGGAGCGCGCGATCTGCGCTATCACCCCCTGTCATCGGTGAGGTCAGCCATCTTCCTGGGGCCGCGCGTGCGCAGATGGAGTGCTCTGCTGCACGGGGCTTCAGGAAAATGGCCGCGGGATGCCGCGCGTGCGCACAAGAGATCGCGGCGGCCATTTTCCCAAAGCCGAGTTTGAAATCCGGCGCCTGCGCTGTTTAGTACAGGCTGGTGCAGGCGCAGTGAGCTCTGGCCGTCTGACCTCACATGCAGTCTTGCAGACTGCGCCTGTGCGGCCGCCCACCTTATGCACACGCAGTGCGCATGCCCAGGAATCCCATCCCCGCACTGTGCATAATGCATAACACAGTGCGGGGATGGGATTCACTAGCTGGGTGGCCGCAGACGGCGAGAGCTCACTGCGCCTGCACCAGGTAGTACTAAACAGCGCAGGCGCCGGATTTCATGGGAAAACAGCGCGGAGGGGGCGGCGCCCGGCGCCCCTGAAGATTTGAGTGACGGCAGTGTGGCGTTTCCAGCAGGGGGGTTAAGACCTGCCTCCCTGGCTAAAGAAAGGTATTTTTGCTAAATTATAAAACGCTTTATTTTGGCAATAACTGCACCAAAAAGTAAAAGAGCCAACTTGTTAGAATGCAGCATTACTGCTGCACAAGGTGGCTCTTTTAGTTTATAACGGCTGGAGGGGGTGACAGAGGCCCTTTAAGTTAACCTGCATGTGCCTGGTATGATTATTTGTTAGGCTTCATCCCCTATATAAATGTTTATGAAGTTAAATTGGCATTTTGTGTGTGACACACTCCCTCTAAAATCCCTTTAGGAACCCAGCATCTCTCTTTAGGACTGTATCCCCACCAGTCTGTTACATAGAAAAGATTCACAAGAAACTTCTCAATTTGCCTTTTAGATGCAATTGGGAAAGGAAGATGAGGCTCTCAACCATACATGTGAACAAATAGATATTTCACAGAAGAGTCAGAAACTGAACTGTTGGGCAAATTCAGCTCAAAGAAGAAATTATCTTAACAGGATTTACAGAATATTCATAGGAATATAGCTCTACATTGCAGATTGTGGCCCGATTCTAACGCATGGAGTATTCTAGAATATGCATGTCCCTGTAGTATATGGACAATGATGATTCCAGAATTCGCCGCAGACTGTGCCCGTCGCTGATTGGTCGAGGCAACCTTTATGACATCATCATCGCCATGGCAACCATTATGACATCTACGTCGATACTGTGCCCGTTGCTGATTGGTCGAGGCCGCCAGGGATGTCTACGTCCTTTATGACATCATCGTCGCTGTGCCCGTCGTTGATTGGTCGAGGCCTGGCGGCCTCGACCAATCAGAGACGCGGGATTTCCAGGACAGACAGACAGACAGACAGAAAGACAGACAGACAGACGAAAAAAACCTTAGACAATTATATATATGGATTCGTATTCGTGATCGGTAACATGAGCATTTTTCTTAAAATCGAAAAAGTGGGTAACATTCGGTAAAAGATAGAATTAAAGCCAGCAATTCATGTGCCGCGTTCAGTAAAATCACAGCATGACAGGTTAGAATAGAATAGATATACACACATAGAATACAAAGATATATAGATGGTCAGTGACACACACATATATATGTGGCACCCCAGGAGTCCGGGTACCACAGTGGTATTGCCTTCCTCTCGGGGAGGGTGATGCCATGCCTGGAAGCGAAGAGGATTCCTTTGACAGGTAACAAATACATGCAACATGTTCTGACTCCAGGCCAGAAAGGAGAGCTCTAGACCCGGTTTCAGGGGAACATCCCTATATATGTTCTGGCTGGGGGAGGAGTTAAGGAGTCTGTCAGAGAGAGAGACAGAGGCAGTCAGAGAGAGGAGTGAGAAGTGTGGAGGAAGGGAGTCGAGAGGAGAGCTGGAGCCGTGCAGACACAAGGTTCTGCAACTCCTGACAGGAGTCAGTCAGATTATAAGAGACTGTGAGGGGAGAAGAAGCAAAGGAGAGGAAAGATACTGGGAGTGGAGCTGTGAGCGGGCTCCCTCCAGAATCAGCGCAGGAACCGGACACCGGGAATCCAAGGCTGTGTGGGACTGTATGCCCCACAGTGGAAATCAGAGGGCAGGAGATTCCAAGTCGCCTGCCCCCAACCACACCCGAAGGCCCAGCAGCATATAGAGCCCGGAGTCACTGCAAGTTGGGACACCTGTAAAATGGCTCGAGTTGACTGCCATGCGGGTACTGTCCTACATATAGGACAGAGAGAGGACCTTTTGTAAAACCTTAGGCAGCAAGGGACGAACATTACAGCGCAGAAAGGAAGGCTTCCAACCCCACCTGGCTAAAGGGACTCCAATCGCTTCCAGGCTGGCCTGACTTCACCATCACCTGTTACTGATACCCTGGACTGTGGCTGTATACTACCAGTAAAAGGTAAAGAGACTGCAACCTTGTGTCCTCCAATTCTTTCTGGCACTACACCGCCTGTCATCTTTACCCACTACACCGGGAGCCCTGGGGACTAAGCTTCACCTGTGGGAAGTCATACCATCCCTGCTGAAGTACCATCATTCCCAGTGGACCCCTCTAAGCAGCGTCGTTCATCCCTGACTGAATACCACAGGTGGCGTCACGAACATTCTTTATTCAAAACAACCCCTTTAAAGACTTTCCCTTTAACTTGAATGCCCAGGGCCACGAACCCGGTCACTGCCACCATGACCACCCCTTTAATGACCATCGGACCCGTCCAGAGTATCCCAGGGTTATAGCGGGTGCTCCATATACAGTAAGTATGGTGTAATTAAGATTAATAAAGGAGTCTATGACATTCTTTCAATTAAAGGACTTTTTTTGTTGGTGTCTGTGTTTTCTTACAATGTTGGAGGAGTGGGTCTTCTCCTTTCTCCTAACTGCACCTTTAACCCAATCCCACCTCTACCCTCCCTTATCCTCCCCTCTTTTGAAGTCCATTCTGTCCACATCTACTCTCCCTCCAAGTGGCCATCATATACCGACCTCCAGGCCCGGCCACTGCCTTTATTGACCACTTCTCCACCTGGCTTCTTCACTTCCTCTCTGCTGACATTCCCACCATCATCATGGGTGACTTCAACATCCCCACCGATACTCTTCAGTCAACAGCCTCCAAACTTCTGTCCCTTACCTCATCCTTTGGACTTACTCAGTAGTCCTCCGTAGCCACCCACATAGACGGACATACATTAGACCTGGTCTTCACCCGTCTCTGCTCTCAATCTAACTTCACCACCTCCCCTCTCCCTCTATCTGACCACCATCTGCTCACCTTCTCATCCCTGTCCTCCCCACCGGTCATCCATGTCCAGCAAAATGCGCACCCCCACAGAAACCTTGCACACCTAGACACCCACACACTCTCTGACTCTATCCTACCACTGGCATCCATATCCTCACTCCACGACACAGACAGTGCCACTGCTTTCTACAATGCCACTCTCGCATCAGCTATTGACACAGTTGCCCCTCTCGTCCATGGCAGAGTGCGACGTATCAATAGACAACCTTGGCACAATAACACCACTAAAAAGCTCCGGCAAGTGTCCAGGGTTGCGGAGCGGCGTTGGAAGAAAACACACCTGCAAGACGACTTCACTGCATTCAAACAGGCAACACTCGCTTTTAAATCTGCTCTCACCTCTGCTAAACAGGTCTACTTCACAACCCTCGTATCTTCCCTATCCTACAACCCCAAACAGTTATTCAAAACCTTTAACTCCCTCCTCAGCCCCCAACTGCCCCCTCCAACCTCCCTCATCTCTGCTGAGGACTTTGCCACACACTTTAAAAATAAGATCAACCAGACAAGGCAAGTCTTCATTGTTCAACCACCACAACCCCTTTGTATACCAGACCAATGCCCAAATCCCATAACCTCCCTATCCAACATCACTGAAGGGGGGCTTAATTGTCTCCTCTCCAAATCGCACTTCACCACCTGTGCGCTCGACCCCATCCCATCCCACCTCCTCCCCAACCTCACCACCACACATATCCCATCCCTAACCCACCTCTTCAACCTATCACTATCTTCTGGCACCTTCCCTTCTGATATCAAACATGCCACAATCACGCCTATCTTTAAAAAGCAAACCCTAGATCCAACTGCAATGTCCAGCTATCACCCAATATCACTGCTCCCCTTCCCTTCCAAACTCTTGGAGCAGCACGTCCACTCTGAACTTTCCTCCCACCTCTCATCTAACTTCCTCTTTGACAATCTACAATCTGGTTTCCGCCCCCATCACTCAACTGAGACAGCCCTGACCAAAATCACTAACGACCTACTTACCGCGAAAGCTAATGGACAATACTCTGTACTCCTCCTTCTAGACCTGTCCTCTGCTTTCGACACGGTTGACCACTGCCTCTTACTACAGATCCTCTCCTCCTTTGGCATCAAAGACCTCGCCCTATCCTGGATCTCCTCATACCTTTCCAACCGCACATTCAGCGTCTCCCACTCCCACACTACCTCCTCATCCCACCCTCTCTCTGTTGGAGTCCCCCAAGGCTCTGTTCTAGGACCCCTACTCTTCTCCATCTATACACTTGGCTTGGGGCAACTCATAAAGTCCCATGGATTCCAGTATCACCTCTATGCTGATGACACTCAGATCTACCTCTCTGGCCCAGACGTCACCTCTCTGCTGTCCAGAATCCCAGAGTGCCTATCAGCCATATCTTCCTTCTTCTCCTCTCGCTTCCTCAAACTCAATGTGGACAAATTTGAACTCATCATCTTTCCTCCATCCCATAGATCTTCCTTACCTGGCCTATCTATCGCAATCAATGACATCATGCTTTCCCCCGTATCGGAAGTCCGCTGCCTCGGAGTAACCTTCGACTCTGCCCTGTCCTTCAAACTGCACATAAAAGCTCTTTCCACCTCCTGTCGCCTCCAGCTCAAAAATATCTCCAGAATCCGTCCTTTCCTCAACTGTCAATCTACTAAAATGCTTGTGCATGCCCTCATCATCTCCCACCTTGACTACTGCAGCATCCTTTTCTGCGGCCTCCCTGCTAACACCCTTGCACCTCTCCAGTCCATTCTTAACTCTGCTGCCCGACTAATTTATCTCTCTCCTCGCTACTCCTCTGCTTCCCCCCTCTGCAAATCTCTTCACTGGCTCCCATTCCCTCAGCGTATCCAGTTCAAATTACTAATACTGACCTACAAAGCCATCCATAACCTGTCTCCTCCATATATCTCTGAACTAATCTTCCGACATCTTCCATCACGTGATCTCCGGTCCTCCCAAGACCTCCTTCTCTTCTCCACACTTATTCGCTCCTCATCCAACCGCCTCCAAGACTTCTCCCGAATATCCCCCATCCTCTGGAATTCTTTGCCCCAACATGTCCGACTATCAACCACATTCGGATCCTTCAGACGGAACCTGAAAACCCATCTCTTCAGGAAAGCCTACAGCCTGCACTGACCCCGCTGCCTCCTCACCACTAATGGAGCTACCAACTCACCAACACTGGAGCTCCTACAACCCTCAGCCTATTATCTCCTTCCCCACCATCCTGTAGAATGTAAGCCCGCAAGGACAGGGTCCTCGCCCATCTGTATCAGTCCATCATTGTTAGTTTGTTTACTGTAAGTGATATCTGTAACTTGTATGTAACCCCTTCTCATGTAAAGCACCATGGAATCAATGGTGCTATATAAATAAATAATAATAATAATAATAATAATAATGTGACTATGGGGTTAGTAATGGGGCGTCTTATTGCCTTTATGGCACATTGGCCCCACAGAAGCCTCTCCTCAGTCAAGATATATGAAAGCCTGCATAGAGTTTGCTAAAAAACACATGAAGAACTCCCAGACTATGAGAAATAAGATTCTCAGACGAAGATAGACCTTTTTTTTCAATGTTCTGCCTACCCAGGGTTTTTCTCTGCCACCTAAGTAAAAAAAAAATCCTATGTTTGGTATTGCCGTAATCGTAGTGAACTGAGGAATCATGTTCTCAGATTATTTTTACCATAGAGCGATGTTCAAACAAAATCCAAAGAACAATGGCAGTATTTTATTTTTCTTCACTCTTTTGCACTTGGAATTATTTTCCCTCTTTTCAGTATATTACATGTTAAAGTGATTGTTGTCATTCACGAATATACAGCTCTGACAAAAATTAAGAGACCACTACATCAATTCCCTGTCATGGGCAGCCCAATCTGCGGACCTGAACCCCATTGAAAACCTCTGGAATGTAATCAGGAGGATGATGGATAGTCACAAGCCATCAAACAAAGAAGAACTGCTTACATTTTTGCGCCCGAAGCAGTGTGAAAGACTGGTGGAAAGCATGCCAAGACGCATGAAAGCTGGGATTAAAAATCATGGTTATTCCACAAAATATTGATTTCTGAACTCTTCCTGAGTTAAAACATTAGTATTGTTGTTTCTCAATGATTATGAACTTGTCTTCTTTGCATTATTTAAGGTCAGAAAGCACTATTTTGTTTTTTGTTTTTAATTTTGACCATTTCTCCTTTTCAGAAAAAAAAAATACAAACTTTATTTCTTGGAAATTCGGAGACATCTTGTCAGAAGTTTATAGAATAAAAGAACAATTTACATTTTACTCAAAAATATACCTATAAAGAGAAAAATCAGACAAACTGAACAAGTTGCAGTGGTCTCTTAATTTTTGCCAGAGCTGCAAATCGTCCCAACAACAAACAAGCCTTCATACGGGTCTGTTGATGAAAAAATAAAAAAGTCATGATAGTTGGAAGAAAGGGAGAAAAATACGTAAGTGCAAAAATGAAAATCGGATGCAGCAGAAAAGGAGATAGTAGTAACGTGTTATATGAAAAAGGTAATAAAAATTATTGTCAGCAAAAAAGTAATGATGCCTTTGTGCCACGACACCTTTTATGCCATGGCAGCCACAAAAAAAATAAAGTTTATACTCACCTGACACAAGCGACTGAGTCCTATTCTCCCCCTGCATATCGGAGCGGACAGACAGGGGCAGCACAATGCAGTGACATTACTGCACAGTCGGAGAATGGCGGGAACTGATTCTCTACCATAAGATCTACTTGTATCAGAGACATGTTGTCGTCCATACAGTACAAAAAGGTGCATACCCACAGATCCAGATCTGTAACATTAGTAGCGCCAGTGCTATTTTTTTGGGGTGGGTGTGGCACCCCAGGAGCTCGGGTACCACAGCAGTGCTGCCTTCTTCTCGGGGAGGGTAGTGCTATGCCTGGAGACAAGTGAGATTCCCTTTGGAAGGTTATTACACACACAACACCTTCCAAATCCAGGCCAGGAGGGGGAGCTCAAAACCCTGTTTTAGGGCAGCTTCCCTGAATAAAGATCCTGGTTTGGAGCAGTCAGTTCAGTTTGTACAGACAGTCTGTGAGCGAGGATAGACAGGAGAGGAGCAGAGGAGAGATTCAGGGCTCAAGGAGGCTGAAAATAGGCCTCCGAGGAGTCAGTGCGCAGAGACCGGGTACCGGGAGCCCGAGGATAGAGTGGAACTACAGGACACTCAGCAGAACCGGAGGGCATAGGATCATACAGACATTGTCCCAGGGCAGGAAAAAGAACTGAATTTGGACCTTGTTTGGAACACTTCAGGCAGCAAGGGACTTTAACAAGTGCAGAGTGGAAGGCTCCTTACCTGACTTGCCAAGGGGATTCTGCTTGTTTCCGGGCTGCCTGGACTCCTATGTACCTGTTGCCAGTGTCCTGGACTGTGGCCTGCCAACTACTGTAAACCAGGTAAAGACTTACAACTTGTCTCCTTTACTGGCAACCGTCATCACCACCATACACCTTAGGACCCCTGGGGACCCCTCTTCACCTGTGGGAAGTGTGCCATCAGTGCTGCAATAACATCCCCCAGAGGACCCCTTTAACGCAGCGTCGGTCCCACTATTGACCAAACACCACAGGTGGCATCACAACAGCCTCATAAACACTTTTCCCTTAAAAAAACGTCCTCTTTATTGGGCGCCCAGGGCCGCGGACTGGATCGCAGCCACTGTGACTTCCCCTTTAATACCGGACCTGGTACCGAGTACCCCGCTGCCCTGGTGGGCGACTCATGGGCAAGGGTGGATTTTGCCCACTCCTCCCTCAGTAATGTGCCACCATGAATAGGGTACTAGTAACAAGAGCATCATCCTCTATAACTTTACACATGTACAAGACCGTCATTGTCCCTCATTGTCCCGATCGGCAACGTGACAGATGTAATAGAGAGCCTCAACCAGCATCTGCTACCCATCAAGGAAGCAGAGACATCTCCAAAATTACCAAATAAACGAGGAAGACTGCTAATTATTTTGTTTATTTGTCTTTATCATTATAGAAAGAAATCTTCCCGAGGAACATTGGAGAGCGGTAAATGACGAACGTTGAGCAGATGTGGATATGAGGGGTTTGTGCTGTTACTGCAGCAATTACCATAATTGGAATGATTAGTGAATATTTGTCCCCCGTCCACACACGGGGCTGCGTTATGATGGTAGTTTTACAGTCCGGGAGTGCTGATCCGACTATGTTATGTGCTATGGTAACATCATGGTGGAAGAATATCTGTCCGACATTGTGAATGGTACGTTCAGAGAATTTGCCGAACGACAATTGCCAAACTACCAAATACACAGATTGACGATCTCTTCATAGATATTCTCTGAAATCCATAAATAAGAGTGTCAGCTGATTCTGACGGTTAGTGCCCGCTCCCGGCACTTTAACTCCTGAAATGCTGCAATCGAATGAGATCGCAGCATTCCGGGAGCCGGCAGAGGGCTGACAGCCCCTCTGCCTTAGGATCGCAGACCCCACGATGTGACGCGGGGCCCCGATTGTTGCCATTGTGACCCGATGTCGTCATGATTCAGGTCACCAGACCTAGAAAACTTGCTGATCATGCCCAGTGCATGATGAGCAAATTTGTCTGTCAGTGCAGAGCTGACAGTTTCTACAGCATGGGGATGCTTCTGCATCCCCATGCTATAGAAGCAATCACCCTGCAAAAAATGATAGTCCCATAGTGGGACAAAGTAAAAAAATATAAAAAAGTGATTTTTTTTTTCCGATAATTGTAAAAATATTTTTTTTTAAAAATCAATAATAATAATAACACAAAAATCAAAAGATATTGTACCTCTAAATAAATATTTGAATGAAAAAAAATAAACAATAAAAGTACACATAATGACCTATAAAACTGTCCCACAAGTTAACCCCATTAGTGAACACCATAAAAAAATAAGGCAAAAAACAATGCTTTATCAACATACTGCCACACAAAAAGTGGAATAAAATGGAATAAAAAAGACGGATAAAAATAAATGTGGTACCTCTGAAAACGTCATCTTGTCCTGCAAGGAACAAGCCATCATACAGCTCCATCAATGGAAAAATAAAAAAGTTATAGCTCTCAGAATAAAGCAATGCAAAAATAATTATTTTTTCTATAGAATAGTTTTTATTGTATAGAAGCGCCAACACATAAGAAAACTATATAAATTAGGTGTCGCTGTAATCGTACCGACCCGAAGAAAAAAACTGCCCTATCAATTTTATCATACAGGGAACGGCATGAATTCCCCCCCCCCCAAAAAAAAAAGAAATTTGTTTTTTGTTCATTCTACCTCCTGAAAATCAAAATAGAAAGCGATTAAAAAATGTTATGTGCCCAAAAATGGTACCAATAAAAACTTCAAGTCGTCCCCCCCCAAAAAAAATAAGGTTTCACATGACATGGGCCAAAATATGGTGATGCAAAAACTAGTTTTTGCAATAAAAAGCATCTTTTAGTGTGTGACAGCTGCCAAACATAAAAACCCGATATAGATCTGATATCGCTGTAACCGCACCGACCAGAAGAATAAATTCACCTAATCACTTATACCACTTGAGGAACGGTGTAAAAAATAATTAAAACCAATTCTTCACATGCTGTTGATTTTTTCATTCTGCCTCCTAAAGATTGTCGTAAGGCTCGGCACACATTTATCCTGTGCTTTGCTCTGAGCGCTTACACTGGGGTTTCCGTGTAAATCTCTGAAATATGCCAATCAGACAGAACCCCGGCAGAAGATTCCCCATAATGAGGCAGATGGAGGCACTGTGGACGCTGTCTGACCTGTGATCCGACGGAGTCTTTTTAGGATTGCATAAAAGTGCCATCAGCCACAATTTTGGGCACTTCTGAAAAAAGGATACAGCTGAACAGAGGTCAGAGTCCAGAGTAACTCTGCTGCCTCGTTATAGTGAATGGATCCCTCAGGTGGTTCATCTGAATCACGTCACTCAGAGATTTAGATGGAAACCCCAAAGTAACTGCTCAACGTAGAGCGCCGGATAAATGTGATCCCAAATGTTATGTAAATGTTCCCAATAAAAGCTTCAACTCAATCCACAAAAAAAGCAAGCCCTCACTCAGGTCTGTCATCTGTTAATGGAAATAAAGGGGGCTTCCACTGGCTTTACTGGTAGCACAAAGGCTCTGAAAAAGCAAAATGGCTCCTCACCTGCCAAAAGAAATGCAGCGAACTCTGTGCTCCCAAATCCAAATGCCCCCTCCCTTCTGAGCCTCCCATTATACCTAAACCACATATTGCATCCACGTTTTGCATTCCTGAGGTAATGAGAGCCCGTTTAACTTACGGGTGCATGCCTCCAGAAGCATGGGTTGGGCATAACGTACTGGTGACTGCAACGTACTGGTCACTACAACGGCAATTTGCAATTTTCACTTGGCAACATTCATTGCTGCTTGTTTCTGGAACATACACATGGAGTCAAAATAGTCACTACACCTGTAGATAAATTCCCCAAGGGATATAGTTTCCAAAATGGGATCACTTGAAAGGGGATTCTGCTCTTCTAGCAATTAGGGGTTCTCTATATAGAGTCTGCAAACTGTTCTAGGAAAATCTGCACTCCAGGAGGCAAATAGAGCTTCATTCCTCCCGAGTCTCTCCTTATGGCTAAGCAGTACTATACAGCCACATGTGAGGTATTGCCACGTTCAGTAGAAAATGTGGGACAAATTTTGGTGCTATTTTTACCCACTTCTTGTGTGAAAATGTAAAATCTGGGACTAAAACAAAATTTGGGAGGTAAAAATATTTGTAATTTTGTCTTCATTGCGCAATGGTATAAAATTCTGTGACACACCCATGGTGTCAATATGATCACTGCACCCCTAGATGAATTCATTGAGAGGTGTAGTTTGCAAAATTGGGTCACTTATGGGGGTTCTGCTGTTCTGGCACCTCATGAGCTGTCGCAATGGGTCATAGCACCTGCAAACCGCAACAGTAAAATCTGGCGCTCCTTGACTTCTGAGCTTTGCGCTGTGCCTGAAAAAATTTCCCAATTATATGTAGAGTATTGGCGCACTCAGGAAACAATGGACCTCAGTTTGTTGAAAAAAGAATTCCTATTAGTCCTTAGAAAAATTAAAAACTTGGGGCTAAAACAACATTTTAGTGGTAAAAATGTAATTTATTCTTTCTTCAACGCTCAGTGATATAAAACTCTGTGAGTCACGTGTGGTGTCGATATGATCACTGCACCCCTAGACGAATTCATTGTGTAATTGTGTAGTTTGCAAAACTGGGTCACATATTTGGGGTTTATGTTGTTCTGTCACCTCAGGGGCTCTGCTAATGTGACATGGCACCCTCAAACCATTCCAGCAAAATCTGAACTCTAATATGGCGCCTCTTCCCTTCTGAGCTTTGCACTGAGACTCAAAAGTAGTATTCACCAACATATGGGGGATCAGTGCACTCAGGAGAAATTGCACAACAAATTGTATGGTGCAATTTATCCTGTTACGCTTATGAAAATGCAAACTTTGGGGCTAAAATAACATTGCAAAATGTTCTACATTTTTATTTTTTGTAAGTCAAGATGGGGTGCAGAGTGTACATTAATGTGAAAAAAACGAACTATTTTGAATTTACCAAGTGGCTGCAATGAAACAAAGAGTGAAAAATTTGAAAGGGTCTGAATACTTTCCATACCCACTGTACATTCAAAAAGTCAAATGACGCTCCTTCACTTCTGAGCTCTGCCGTGCACCCAAACAATAGTTTTCGCCCTCATATTGGGTATCGGTGTGCTCAGGAGAAATTGCCCAACAAATTGTATGGTGCAATTTATCCTGCTACTCTTATGAAAATGCAATATTTTGGGCTAAAAACATATTTGTGGGGAATTTTTTTTGTATTTTTTTTTTTTGCGGCTCAATGTTATAAACTTCTGTGAAGCACCTGAGGGTTAAATGTGCTCATCACACATCTAGATCAGATCCCTGAGGGTCTAGTTTCCAAAATGGTGTCATTTATAGGGTATTTTCACGGTTTAGGCACATCAGAGGCTCTCCAAATGTGACATTGTGTCCGCTAATTGTTCCAACAAATTGTGCATTCAAAAAGTCAAATGGCGCTCCTTCCCTTCCGAGCTCTGCCATGCGCCCAGTGATTTTCTCCTTCATATGGGATATCGGCATGCTCAGGAGAAATTACACAACAAATTCTGGAGTCCGTTTTTTCCCATTCCCCTGTCATGATAAAAAAAATTTGGATCTGAAGTGAAAAAAAAGTTAAATGTTCATTTTTTTCCACATTCCAAAAATTCATGTGAAGCACCTGAAGGATTAATTTCTTGAATGTGGTTTTAAGCACCTTGAGGGGTGCAGTTTTTAGAATGGTTTGTAGAGAATCTGGAAAGCTAGCACTCAATCAATATAGTTCACGGTGCCAGTGAACGGGACACTAAATCCCACAAGTCATAAAGTCAAAGTAATCACTGCACTCGTATAGTTTCAAGTTGCATATATCAAAAGTTTATTTGGCTTGGGTCAGTAGATAAATGCTTGGCGAATTTAACGTTTCGGCCAGCCCGTGGCCTTGCTCACAAAATCGCCTAATGGAAATCTGTTGTTTAAAGTAAGGATACCGTATGGCTGATGAGTCAGATAGGAGGACCCAAATGTGT
The DNA here is from genome assembly GCF_032444005.1 of Ranitomeya imitator. Lineage (NCBI taxonomy): Eukaryota > Metazoa > Chordata > Amphibia > Anura > Dendrobatidae > Ranitomeya > Ranitomeya imitator. Next base: position 662,591,111 of record NC_091286.1, on the reverse strand, counting down.
AACCAAACTGATGTGGTATAAACGCTTGCCCGTGCACTACAGCTGTAATTCCAGCCGGAGGGTAAACAATTGCTGTCGTATATATACACTCAGGAGTACAGATCAGGCTGTGTAGATCATGTGCCTTCTGGACTATCCCAGGAAAAGCCGGGGAAGATAGTGCTGTCTCACATATGGAATCAGGGGCACAGATCAGGTGGTATAATCCCTGTATGGTTTGGTATGTCCCAGATGAAGTCAATGGTAATATCAATCTGTTCTCCTCGTTCCTGTGTGCAGAGCAAGCGTTGGTGGCCAGGTGGAGGGTGCCGACACAGACCTGTGTCAAGGCAGTGGGTTTTTTCGAATGGTGTCATGATGTAAAGTAGACATGTGGGGAATGTTATTTAATAAGTATTTTTGTGTGACATATCTCTGTGATTTAAGGACATGAAAATTAAAAGTTGGAAAATTGCGAAATTTTCTAAATTTTTGCCAAATTTCTGTTTTTATAAACGGAAGTCATATCAATGAAATTTTAACAATAACATGAAGTCCAATATGTCCTGAAAAACAGTCTCAGAATCATCAAGATCCGCTGAAGCATTCCAGCGTTATTACTTCATAAAGGGACAGTGGTTGGAATTGTAAAAATTGGCCTGGTCATTAATGTGCCAATCACCCTCGGGGGTAAAGGGGTTAATTTGCATTTTATTGCATGAAATATGTATTTGATATAATTGAAAAACAGAACTCCTCAGGCAAGCAATTCCAGATTCTCACTGCCCTAACAGTAAAGAATCCTCTTCTATGTTGTGAGAAAACCTTCTCTCTTCCAGACGCAGAGAATGCCCCCTTGTGCCCGTCACCTTCCCTGGTATAAACAGATCCTTGGAGAGATATTTGTATTGTCCCCTTATATACTTATACATGGTTATTAGATTGCCCCTCAGTCATCTTTTTTCTAGACTAAATAATCCTAATTTTGCTAATCTCTCTGGGTACTATAGTTCCCCCATCCCCTTTATTAATTTTGTTGCCCTCCTTTGTACTCGCTCTAGTTCCATTATATCCTCCCTGAGCAGCGGTGCCCAAAACTGGACACAGTACTCAATGTGCGGTCTAACTAGGGATTTGTACAGAGGCAGTATAATGCTCTCATCTTGTGTATCCAGACCTCTTTTAATGCACCCCATGATCATGTTTGCCTTGGCAGCTGCTGCCTGGCACAGGCTGCTCCAAAGTAAGTTTATCATTAACTAGGATCCCCAAGTCCTTCTCCCTGTCAGATTTACCCAGTGGTTTCCCATTCAGTGTGTAATGGTGATATTGATTCCTTTTTCCCATGTGTATAACCTTACATTTATCATTGTTAAACCTCATCTGCCACCTTTCAGCCCAAGTTTCCAACTTATCCAGATCCATCTGTAGCAGAAAACTATCTTCTCTTGTATTAACTGCTTTACATAGTTTTGTATCATCTGCAAATATCGATATTTTACTGTGTAAACCTTCTACCAGATCGTTAATAAATATGTTGAAGAGAAAAGGTCCCAACATCAACCCCTGTGGTACCCCACTGGTCACAATGACAAAGTTAGAGAATATCTATCTATATAATTGTCTAAAGGTAACTTCCGTCTGTTTGTCTGTCTGGCTGGCCGCGAATTGGCCCCTCCCTACTCCCCTCCAGTCAGTGCCAGTGTGTCGCCCCATCCCAGATCAACTTTTTTACTATTGATGCTGCCTATGCAGCATCAATATTAAAAAGATATAATGTTAAAAATAATAAAAAAATAAAAAATCATGCTATTCTCACCTTCCGTCGCCTCCGCAGCTTTCCCGCTCCTCGTGATGCGGCCGCCAGTTTCCGTTCCCAGAGATGCATTGCGAAATTACCCAGATGACTTAGTGGTCTCATGAGACCTCTACGTCATCTGGGTAATTTCGCAATGCATCTCTGGGAACAGAAACTGCCGGCCGCATAGCGAGGAGCGGGACAGCTTTGGTGGACGACGGAGGGTGAGTATATAACTACTTTTTATTTTAATTCTTTTTTTCACAGGGATATGGTGCCCACACTGCTGAATACTGTGTGTGCTGTGTTATATACTGCATGGGCTGTGTTATATACTGCGTGGGCTGTGCTATATATTATCTGGGCTGTGTTATATACTACATGGGCTGTGTTATATACTACGTGGGCTGTGTTATATACTGCCTGGCTGCTATATACTGCGTGGGCTGTGTTATAGACTACGTGGGCTGTGTTATATACTACGTGGCTGCGCTATATACTACGTGGGCTGTGTTATATACAACGTGGCTGCGATATACTACATCGCTGTGCTATATGCTACGTGGCTGTGCTATATACTACGTGACTACTATATACTACGTGGCTGTGTTATATACTACGTGGCTGCTACAGTATATATTACGTGGGCTGTGCTATGTACTATGTGGGCTGTGCTATATACTACGTGGCTGTGCTATATATTACATGGCTGCTATATACTACATGACTGCTATATACTACATGACTGCTATATAATACGTGGCTGTCTGTGTTGTGTGCTGCTATATATTACGCCGCTGTGTTATATACTACGTAGGCTGTGCTATAAACTACGTGGCTGTGCAATATAGTACGTGGCTGCTATACATTATGTGGCTGCTATATACTACGTGGCTGCTATATATTACGTAGCTGTGTTATATACTACATCGCTGTGTTATATACTACCTGCCTGTGCAATATACTACGTGCCTGTGCAAAATACTACGTGGCTGTGCAATATACTACGTGGCTGTGCTATCTACTACGCGGGCTGTGTTATATACTACATCGCTGTGTTATATACTACGTGGCTGTGCTATATACTATGCAGCCGGCTGCGACCAATCAGCGATATTGCCGCGGGATTTAAACACCGCTTCGGTGGTTAGTCGTGCCCGGCCAACCACGACCAGTCAGCGAAATGCGGTCTGGCCGCGAATTGGTGCGGAATTTCAACCACGCTTCGCTGATCAGTGATATTGGTGCAGATTGTAACCCCCACTCACAGCGCGACGTGCATACATATTCTAGAATACCCGATGCTTTAGAATCGGGCCACCATCTAGTGCCATTTATAACCACCCTCTGCTTTCTATCGCCAGTTACTTACCCATTTACACATTCTTATTTTGTGTACCAACCTCTTGTGTAGCACGATATGAGACGCTTTGGAAAAATCAAGATTTACCACGTCCAATGACTCACCGTGGTCCTGCCTATAGCTTACCTCTTCATAAAAACTGATTAGATTGGTTTGACAGGAGCGATTTCTCATAAACCCATGCTGATATGGAGTTAAACAGTTATTCTCATTGAAATAATCCAGAATAACATCCCTCAGAAACCCTTCAAATATTTTACCAACAATAGAGGTTAGACTTACTGGCCTATAATTTCCAGGTTCACTTTTAGAGCCCTTTTTGAATATTGGTACCGCATTTGCTATGCGCCAATCCTGCGGAACAGACCCTGTCGCTATAGAGTCCCTAAAAATAAGAAATAATGGTTTATCTATTACATTACTTAGTTCTCTTAGTACTCGTGGGTGTATGCCATCCGGACCCGGAGATTTATCTATTTTAATCTTATTTAGCCGGTTTCGCACCTCTTCTTGGGTTAGATTGGTGACCCTTAATATAGGGTTTTCATTGTTTCTTGGGATTTCACCTAGCATTTCATTTTCCACCGTGAATACCGTGGAGAAGAAGGTGTTTAATATGTTAGCTTTTTCCTCGTCATCTACAACCATTCTTTCCTCACTATTTTATAATGGGCCTACATTTTCAGTTTTTATTCTTTTACTATTGATATAGTTGAAGAACAGTTTGGGATTAGTTTTACTCTCCTTAGCAATGTGCTTCTCTGTTTCCTTTTTGGCAGCTTTAATTAGTTTTTTAGATAAAGTATTTTTCTCCCTATAGTTTTTTAGAGCTTCAATGGTGCCATCCTGCTTTAGTAGTGCAAATGCTTTCTTTTTACTATTAATTGCCTGTCTTACTTCTTTGTTTAGCCACATTGGGTTTTTCCTATTTCTAGTCCTTTTATTCCCACAAGGTATAAACTGCTTACACTGCCTATTTAGGATGTTCTTAAACATTTCCCATTTATTATCTGTATTCTTATTTCTGAGGATATTGTCCCAGTCTACCAGATTAAGGGCATCTCTAAGCTGGCCAAACTTTGCCTTCCTAAAGTTCAGTGTTTTTGTGACTCCCTGACAAGTCCCCCTAGTGAAAGACAGGTGAAACTGCACAATATTGTGGTCGCTATTTCCTAGATGCCCGACCACCTGCAGATTTGTTATTCTGTCAGGTCTATTAGATAGTATTAGGTCTAAAAGTGCTGCTCCTCTGGTTGGATTCTGCACCAATTGTGAAACATAATTTTTCTTTGTTATTACCTGTTGCCTTTATGGGTTTCACAGGTTTCTGTTTCCCAGTTAATATCCGGGTAGTTAAAGTCCCCCATAACCAGGACCTCATTATTATTATTATTATTATTATTTATTTATAATGCATTATGGGTTGCAGCTTCATCTATCTGCCTTAGTAGTAGACTTTTCATGATTTCTGTTATATTTGGGGGTTTGTAACAGACCCCAATGAGAATTTTGTTACTATTTTTCCCTCCATGAATTTTGACCCATATGGTCTCGACATCCTCATTCCCTTCGCTAATATCCTCCCTTAAAGTGGACTTTAGACAACATTTTACATAAAGACAAACCCCTTGTTAGGACTGGCGGAACGCACCGAGGTTCTCTCTTGGGGTCATTCGTCCAGAGTGGGTGGGCACTTTGGGACAAAGAGGACATCTGAGCTGCTGGTGAGAATATATTGGTGGCCACATATGGTCCGTGACGTCGGAGACTATATTCGGGCGTGTGTCTCCTGCGCCAAAAATAAGGCTTCTCGACAACGGCCAGCTGGGTTACTCTATCCTTTGCTGGTGGCAGACAGGCCCTGGGAGATGGTCGGGATGGACTTTGTGGTGGGTTTGCTTAAGTCTCGTGGCTGTACCATCATTTGGGTTATCACCGATCATTTCTCTTAAATGGTGCACTTGGTGCCGCTTCCACGGCTACATTCTGCATGGGCCTTGGCAGCGTTGTTTATAAAACACGTCTTCCGCTTACACGGTATGCCGGACAAAATTGTCAGTGACCGGGGTCCCCAGTTTGCGTCTCGGTTCTGGAGAGAACTTTGTCATCTTCTCAGCATTGAGTTAAATCTCTCTTCCGCATATCATCCCGAGACGAATGGGTTGGTAGAGAGGGCCAACCAGACCTTGGTCACATATCTGCGACATTTTGTCTCAGCCAGGCAGGATGACTGGGCATCTTTGCTATCGTGGGCGGAGTTTGCGCTGATCAACGCTGTAGCCGACTCCACTGGACAGACTCCATTCCTCCTTAACTATGGTCAGCATCCGCGGATTCCTGTGCCCATGCCTTCCGCTGACTCCAGGGTGGCAGACTGGGCTGTGAAGGCACGGGACATTTGGGACCGCACTCAGGATGCCATTCGGGCCTCCAAGGAGAAAATGAGGTCCTCCGCCGATGCTCATCGGTGCCCCGCTCCGACCTTTGCTCCTGGCGATTTAGTTTGGCTCTCTGCCCATAACATTAGGCTGCATGTTGAGTCCACTAAGTTTGCACCTCGCTACTTGGGTCCTTTCAAGGTCCTCAAACAGGTTAACCCTGTGGTCTACCGTTTAGCCCTTCCGCCACGCCTGGGTATCACCGACACCTTTCATGTGTCCCTCTTGAAACCTGTATACATGTCCCGGCTTTCCGAGTCATCTGCTGGGACATCGGGTTCGTCTACGGATGATTACGAGGTGAATGCTATTTTGGGGTGCAAGGTGGTACGTGGTAAAAAGTTTTATTTGGTGGACTGGAAGGGTTATGGCCCTGAGGATAGGTCCTGGGAGCCTGCCGAGCACATTCGGGCTCCGCAGCTCATGACTGCCTTCGAGCGTAGTGAGGTCCAAGGAGGGGGGGCCTTTGGGGGGTAATGTTAGGGGTCGAGTTCCCGCCTCTGCACAGGGAGAATCTCTGCCCATCTCCGCTGCGGTCTCCCAATCTTCTTCTGCCACAGTGAAGCCTGCTCAACGGAGACGTCGGTCCCAGCGTCTTGCTCAGTTTCACTCTGTGCAAAGGGTTTCTGCTGCTTTTCCTGCTTCTGCCATTGAAGTCAGTGCTGGGCAGCGGCGAGCAGACGCTTTTGGGACTAAGTCTTGCTTTTCCCCTTCTGACTTCTGATTGGCCTGCAGTCTGACACATGGGTATGACGCGCTTAGATGCGCTTAGACATGCGTATTCAAGATTTTAGAACGCAGAGTAGCGTGAATATTGTCCTCCATGAACGGCATGTCTCTCTGGGGGTAAGCCAAAATATATAAATAATTAAATATGTAAATGGACACTAGTCATGTCGCGAGCATCTAACTATAAGCACATGAGCACAGGACACTGTTGGCACATATGCACTTTATGGAAATTGTAATTTATATGAAACTATATTGCACTTTAATTGGCCATGATTAAGGGATGTTAAAATATGTATATATACATGCACTAAGGAGATACACTCACTGCTCGAGAAAGGCTCATTTGGAGCTGAAATGTTGCCCAGACATGTGGGTCTAAATAAATCCTGCATATTACTCAAAAGGAAAATGGAGTGCTGCCTGCTTTTTTGAATTCTATGGACAACCAGTGGACGGGCTGTTGGAGGCCTTTGAACCTGAAGATAAGTAAAGGATTTGTGCTGTTCCAATTTTTTTTTTCTAATATGTCTGGTTAATTAAGATACAATGCTGTGTCTCCACATTCCCTTCATATGCTTTGTTTTTTTTTCTCCTCATTTCTCTGATCAGGCGTTATTGCTCCTCTTCATGTACAGAAGTTCTTTATCTGTTTTTATTCAAACCTCTTCATCATGACCAAGAGCAAAAGCTTGGTTTCGCCAATTATGGACCTGTACCTTTGAACAAATAGATGGACATTCTTATCTTACTCAGAGAACCTTGAAAGTCTGAAGATCAACCTGGATACACTTACTACCATAAAGTGGATTGACAGCTAATTAACCCCTTCCCGACCTGTGACACAGCGTATGCGTCATGAAAGTCGGTGCCAATCCGACCTGTGACGCATATGCTGTGTCACAGAAAGATCGCGTCCCTGCAGATCGGGTGAAAGGGTTAACTCCCATTTCACCCGATCTGCAGGGACAGGGGGAGTGGTAGTTTAGCCCAGGGGGGGTGGCTTCACCCCCTCGTGGCTACGATCGCTCTGATTGGCTGTTGAAAGTGAAACTGCCAATCAGAGCGATTTGTAATATTTCACCTAAAAAAATGGTGAAATATTACAATCCAGCCATGGCCGATGCTGCAATATCATCGGCCATGGCTGGAAATACTAATGTGCCCCCACCCCACCCCACCGATCGCCCCCCCAGCCCCCCGATCTGTGGCCCGCTCCCCTCCGTCCTGTGCTCCGCTCCCCCGTCCTCCTGTCCGCTCCCCCCGTGCTCCAATCACACCCCCCCGTGCTCCAATCAAACCCCCCCGCACTCCGATCCCCCCCCGTGCTCCGAACCACCCCCCCCTGCACACCGATCCACCCCCCCTGCACACCGATCCACCCGCCCGCACACCGATCACTCTCCCCCATGCTCCGATCCCTCCCCCCCGTGCTCCGACGCCCCCCCGTGCCCTGATCTCCCCCCCCTGAGCCCTGATCTCCCCCCCTTATACTTACCGATCCTGGCGGGGTCCGTCCGTCTTCTTCCCCGAGCGCCGCCATGTTCCAAAATGGCGGGCGCATGCGCAGTGCGCCCGCCGAATCTGCCGGCCGGCAGATTCGTTCCAATGTGAATTTTGATCACTGTGATATAATCTATCACAGTGGTCAAAATAAAAAAACAGTAAATGACCCCCCCCATTTGTCCCCCATAGATAGGGACAATAATAAAATAAAGAATTTTTTTTTTTTTTCACTAAGGTTGGAGTTAGAACTAGGGTTAGGGTTAGGGTTAGGGGTAGGGTTAGGGGTAGGGTTAGGGTTAGGGGTAGGGTTAGGGTTAGGGGTAGGGTTAGGGGTAGGGGTAGGGTTAGGGGTAGGGGTAGGGTTAGGGGTAGGGTTAGGGTTTCGGTATGTGCACACGTATTCTGGTCCTCTGCGGATTTTTCCGCAGCGGATTTAATAAATCCGCAGTGCTAAACCGCTGCGGATTTATGGCAGATTTACCGCGGTTTTTCTGCGCATTTCACTGCGGTTTTACAACTGCGATTTTCTATTGGAGCAGTTGTAAAACCGCTGTGGAATCCGCAGAAAGAAGTGACATGCTGCGGAATGTAAACCGCTGCGTTTCCGTGCAGTTTTTCCGCAGCATGTGTACAGCGATTTTTGTTTCCCATAGGTTTACATTGAAATGTAAACTCATGGGAAACTGCTGCGGATCCGCAGCGTTTTCCGAAGCGTGTGCACATACCTTTAGAATTAGGCTATGTGCACACGGTGCGGATTTGGCTGCGGATCCGCAGCGGATTGGCCGCTGCGGATCCGCAGCAGTGTTCCATCAGGTTTACAGTACCATGTAAACCTATGGAAAACCAAATCCGCTGTGCCCATGGTGCGGAAAATACCGCACGGAAACGCTGCGTTGTATTTTCCGCAGCATGTCAATTCTTTGTGCGGATTCCGCAGCGTTTTACACCTATTCCTCAATAGGAATCCGCAGGTGAAATCCGCAGTAAATCCGCAGGTAAAACGCAGTGCCTTTTACCCGCGGATTTTTCAAAAATGGTGCGGAAAAATCTCACACGAATCCGCAACGTGGGTACATAGCCTTAGGGTTAGTGTTGGGTTGGAATTAGGGTTGTGGTTAGGGTTAGGGGTGTGTTGGGGTTAGGGTTGTGGTTAGGGGTGTGTTGCGGTTAGGGTTGTGGTTAGGGTTACGGCTACAGTTGGGATAAGGGTTAGGGGTGTGTTGGCGTTAGAATTGAGGGGTTTCCACTGTTTAGGCACATCAGGGGGTCTCCAAACGCAACATGGCGCCACCATTGATTCCAGCCAATCTTTTATTCAAAAAGTCAAATGGTGCTCCTTCCCTTCCGAGCCCCGACGTGTGCCCAAACAGTGGTTTACCCCCACATATGGGGTATCAGTGTACTCAGGACAAACTGGGCAACAATTACTGGGGTCCAATTTCTCCTGTTACCCTTGAGAAAATAAAAAATTGCTTGCTAAAACATCATTTTTGAGGAAAGTAAAATGATTTTTTATTTTCACGGCTCTGCGTTGTAAACGTCTGTGAAGCACTTGGGGGTTCAAAGTGCTCACCACATATCTAGATAAGTTCCTTGGGGGGTCTAGTTTCCAAAATGGGGTCACTTGTGGGGGGTTTCTACTGTTTAGGCACACCAGGGGCTCTGCAAACGCAACGTGACGCCCGCAGACCATTTCATCAAAGTCTGCATTTCAAAACGTCACTACTTGACTTCCGAGCCCCGACATGTGCCCAAACAGTGGTTTACCCCCACATATGGGGTATCAGCGTACTCAGGACAAACTGGGCAACAATTACTGGGGTCCAATTTCTCCTGTTACCCTTGAGAAAATAAAAAATTGCTTGCTAAAACATCATTTTTGAGGAAAGAAAAATGATTTTTTATTTTCACGGCTCTGCGTTGTAAACGTCTGTGAAGCACTTGGGGGTTCAAAGTGCTCACCACATATCTAGATAAGTTCCTTGGGGGGTCTAGTTTCCAAAATGGGGTCACTTGTGGGGGGTTTCTACTGTTTAGGCACACCAGGGGCTCTGCAAACGCAACGTGACGCCCGCAGACCATTCCATCAAAGTCTGCATTTCAAAAGTCACTACTTCCCTTCTGAGCCCCGACGTGTGCCCAAACAGTGGTTTACCCCCACATATGGGGTATCAGCGTACTCAGGAGAAACTGGACAACAACTTTTGGGGTCCAATTTCTCCTGTAACCCTTGGGAAAATAAAAAATTCTGGGCTAAAAAATTATTTTTGAGGAAAGAAAACGTATTTATTATTTTCACTGCTCTGTGTTATAAACTTCTGTGAAGCACTTGGGGGTTCAAAGTGCTCACCTCACATCTAGATAAGTTCCTTTCGGGGTCTAGTTTCTAAAATGGGGTCACTTGTGGGGGGTTTCTACTGTTTAGCCACATCAGGGGCTCTGCAAACGCAACGTAACGCCCGCAGAGCATTCCATCAAAGTCTGCATTTCAAAATGTCACTACTTGACTTCCGAGCCCCGACATGTGCCCAAACTGTGGTTTACCCCCACATATGGGGTATCAGCGTACTCAGGAGAAACTGTACAACAACTTTTGGGGTCAAATTTCTCCTGTTACCCTTGGGAAAATAATAAATTGCAGGCTAAAAAATCATTTTAGAGAAAATAAAATTTTTATTTTATTTTCATGGCTCTGCGTTATAAACTTCTGTGAAGCACTTGGAAGTTCAAAGTCCTCACCACACATCTAGATTAGTTCCTTTGGGGGTCTAGTTTCCAAAATGGGGTCATATGTGGGGGATCTCCAATGTTTAGGCACACAGGGGCTCTCCAAACGTGACATGGTGTCCGCTAATGATTGGAGCTAATTTTCCATTTAAAAAGCCAATTGGCGTGCCTTCCCTTCCGAGCCCTGCCGTGCGCCCAAACAGTGGTTTACCCCCACATATGGGGTATCAGCGTACTCAGGACAAACTGGACAACAACATTTGCGGTCCAATTTCTCCTATTACCCTTGGCAAAATAGGAAATTCCAGGCTAAAAATCATTTTTGAGGAAAGAAAAATTATTTTTTATTTTCATGGCTCTGCATTATAAACTTCTGTGAAGCACCTGGGGGTTTAAAGTGCTCAATATGCATCTAGATAAGTTCCTTGGGGGGTCTAGTTTCCAAAATGGGGTCACTTGTGGGGGAGCTCCAATGCATAGGCACACAGGGGCTCTCTAAACGCGACATGGTGTCCGCTAACAATTGGAGCTAATTTTCCATTCAAAAAGTCAAATGGCGCGCCTTCCCTTCCGAGCCCTGCCGTGTGCCCAAACAGTGGTTTACCCCCACATATGAGGTATCGGCGTACTCGGGAGAAATTGCCCAACAAATTTTAGGATTCATTTTATCCTATTGCCCATGTGAAAATGAAAAACTGAGGCGAAAAGAATTTTTTTGTGAAAAAAAAAGTACTTTTTCATTTTTACAGATCAATTTGTGAAGCACCTGAGGGTTTAAAGTGCTCAATATGCATCTAGATAAGTTCCTTGGGGGGTCTAGTTTCCAAAATGGGGTCATTTGTGGGGGAGCTCCAATGTTTAGGCACACGGGGGCTCTCCAAACACGACATGGTGTCCGCTAACGATGGAGATAATTTTTCATTCAAAAAGTCAAATGGCGCTCCTTCCCTTCCAAACCTTACCATGTGCCCAAACAGTGGTTTACCCCCACATGTGAGGTATCGGTGTACTCATGAGAAATTGCCCAACAAATTTTAGGATCCATTTTATCCTGTTGCCCATGTGAAAATGAAAAAAATTGAGGCTAAAAGAATTTTTTTGTGAAAAAAAAGTACTTTTTCATTTTTACGGATCAATTTGTGAAGCCCCCGGGGGTTCAAAGTTCTCACTATGCATCTAGATAAGTTCCTTGGGGCGTCTAGTTTCCAAAATGGGGTCACGTGTGGGGGAGCTCCAATTTTTAGGCACACGGGGGCTCTCCAAACATGACATGGTGTCCGCTAAAGAGTGGAGCCAATTTTTCATTCAAAAAGTCAAATGGCGCTCCTTCCCTTCCAAGCCCTGCCGTGCGCCCAAACAGTGGTTTACCCCCACATATGAGGTATCAGCGTACTCAGGACAAATTGGACAAAAACTTTCATGGTTCAGTTTCTCCTTTTACCATTGGGAAAATAAAAAAAATGTTGCTAAAAGATAATTTTTGTGACTAAAAAGTTAAATGTTCATTTTTTCCTTCCATGTTGCTTCTGCTGCTGTGAAGCACCTGAAGGGTTAAAAAACTTCTTGAATGTGGTTTTGAGCACCTTGAGGGGTGCATTTTTTAGAATGGTGTCACTTTTGGGTATTTTCAGCCATATAGACCCCTCAAACTGACTTCAAATGTGAGGTGGTCCCTAAAAAAAATGGTTTTGTAAATTTCGTTGTAAAAATGAGAAATCGCTGGTCAAATTTTAACTCTTATAACTTCCTAGCAAAAAAAAATGTTGTTTCCAAAATTGTGCTGGTGTAAAGTAGACATGTGGGAAATGTTATTTATTAACTATTTTGTGTCACATAACTCTCTGGTTTAACAGAATAAAAATTCAAAATGTGAAAATTGCGAAATTTTCAAAATTTTCGCCAAATTTCCGTTTTTATCACAAATAAACGCAGAATTTATTGACCTAAATTTACCACTAACATGAAGCCCAATATGTCACGAAAAAACAATCTCAGAACCGCTAGGATCCGTTGAAGCGTTCCTGAGTTATTACCTAATAAAAGGACACTGGTCAGAATTGCAAAAAACAGCCAGGTCATTAAGGTCAAAATAGGCTGGGTCATGAAGGGGTTAAAGTCCTTTTTGTTCCCTGCACAATGTCTCATTTTTCTAGGGATGCTGTTCATCAAGGTTCAGGAAAAAGTTTTCCTTCCAGAGGACAGGATGTCTGCTTTCCAAACCAGCATCTGTTCCCTCAGACATACCTCCCAAATTTCCCATATGCTTCTGCATCATAAGCTAGATGTACATTGTAGATTGTAAGCTCTCACGGGCAGGGTCGTCTTATTTTGCTTTAATTATTGTATTGTTAACATTGTTACTTATGACTGTTGTGTTTGAAACTGTTAAACTGTAAAGCGCTGCGGAATATGTTAGCGCTATATAAAGATTATTATTATTATTGGATGGTGATGTTCATCAACACCCTTTGCTGAACTCCATATTAGGACCTTGCAGAATGGCGTCCTCTCTAGTTGCGACAAGACTATTTTCTCCCCAAATCGCCTTATCATTCTGCCTCCCTGTGTCAGTTTGGCAATGCCACCGCTGTGGCATTGCATCATCCACAATGCAAAATGCTGGATCATCCAGACCTACTTTCCCATGGTCCCATCTTCCACCTATTTCGAGATCGCTCACTTTAATGTCATGGCTGTTGTATCCACAGTCATGAAGTCTTCTGCTTTTTCCAATCATTCTATGTTTAGAGCATAGATACCCTCCTTGTCAATTTCCTTTCTTCATTTTTGGAAGGCATTTTTTGTTGTTGGTGTGTCTCCAAAGATGTTGCCCCAATACCCATTTCTCTTATGGGTCTTCTTGGTTTCATGCTGCCAGGTCATAAGTCTGGAATGGCTTCATGGAAGGGACAGGTTTCTTCTCTGCCTTCTCCTTTTCATAAGCATCTGGCTTCCAGTGCCCTTACCAGGTCTTACCTTCTGGGTGAGACTCACTCAGTTCCTCTTTTCCAGTCCCTTTTCAATGCCTGGTATAATGACACACCATTTTTTCTTAATTATGCCAGACTTAAATTCAGTAGGCCCAAAGAAATAGGCTATTGTCTGAATGTTGACTAGTGAATTTGAGCTAATTTCTTTGTTTTGTCAAGAAACATGGACTATTGTCATATTGTTTGAACGGTGACTAGTGATGAGCGAGTGTGCTCGTTACTCGGGTTTTCCGAGCATGCTCGGGTGGTCTCCAAGTATTTATAGCGTGCTTGGAGATTAGGTTTGTGTCTCCCCAGCTGCATGATTTGCAGCTGCTTGACAGCCTGAATACATGTGGGAATTCCCTGACAAACAAGCAACCCCCATATGTATTCAGGCTGTCAAGCAGCTGCAAATCATGGAGCTGCCGCTACACCAACCTAATCTCTGAGCACGCCAAAATTCTCGACATGCTCAGAAAACCTGAGTAATGAGCACACTTGCTCATCACTAATGGTGACACTTGACTTGATGTATATGGAACTTATTGTCTATTATCTCTGGAGGACAGGAACGCAGGGTCATGGAACAATAGATGTTTATTAATATGTTGATTACACATTATACCAGGCTAGCTAGATTGTTGACCTGCAAAACAGAAAAGGACAAACTAGGCAGATTGATTAAATGCTCAAAGAATGAGAGTTAAACTCATCCCACCTCCCCCTTGACCAGTGGCTGATGATCTGGGCCACAGATATAGGCATAACAAGGTAGGTCTATCATTCTGCAAGTAGAATAAGAGAGACATTACAGAACCACAGCTAGGAATATTCTACAGGATGTCAGCTTAGGGGACCACTGCCCCAGATGGAAGAACATAGATCTGCTCTATTGACCATCGCTGAACCCTCAGAGACATCTTGAAAAATCCAGGTTGGGACAATCAGGTCACCTGGCCACATACCTCACTATCCTCGGTCAGCTTTCTAAGTTTGTTGTTACCTCCTCTCTATGCAGGGCCGTATTTAGAGTTTCTGCTGCCCTAGGCACTTTTAGTGCTGCCTCCCCCTTTGGTGAGTATAACACTATCGGCAGTGACTTTGGCAAAAATCGCTGATGTGAAAGTCGCCTTTTGCAGCAGATCCGACAGTTTTTCCGCATCTGCCGCGTAATGGATCACTTAGGGCAACACTGCGTTCGGCCTCATTCATTCCCTATGGGACTTACAGACATGTGCGGCACTTGCGGTTTTGCCGCCATCCGGCAAATGCGGTACTTGCAGCAATGAGAAAAAACACTACTAGCAGTGTTTTATGTATCATCGTAAGTGCAAAACCGCAATTGCCGCACATATTCGCAAGTAGCCATCACTACCTGTCCCTGCACCTTGCTAGCTCATCCCTATCCAACCCTCCCTGACCTAAAACTACACTATAAAGCTTCAGAAAAGCAATTTATTAACTGCCATATTCCTATGATAATGAGGGCTCTAGGCTACGGCGTAGACTGGGACGGGCAGTCTCCGGGTCTCCATCCTCTCTGTGCACACCCTCAGTCCCTGCCTCACTGCCTGTGCACAGACCTCCCTCCACCGGACCCGGTAATCGCCGCTCGCAGTAGCATACCGGCAGAGGTGTATCTAGGGTTTCTGGCACCCGGGGAAAGAATTCATTTTGGTGCCCCCCCTCCGCCAAGGACATATGTGATTTGCACACTCAGTCATGTGCCCACGAGCTCCTCTCCCTAATGCTCTCAATGTTCAGTGAAAAACTAAGAGAAGCAGAAGAGAAGCTCGTTGTCACAGGACCATAAGAGTATGTGTCCACGTTCAGGATTGCATCAGGATTTGGTCAGGATTTTTCATCAGTATTTGTAAGCCAAAACCAGGAGTGGAACAATTAGGGTCTGTTTCCACGTGCAGGAAACGCTGCGTGTCTGACGCTGCATAGAGCCGCAACGTCAAACACGCAGCGTCCAGATGTTACAGCATAGTGGAGGGGATTTAATGAAATCCCGTCTCCACTATGCGTGGTAACACGCACGCGGTGGCCCTGCGACTCCGGACATGCTGCGCGTCTTTTCAGATCGCAGCATGTCCGTATATCTTGCGGCGACGCTGCGGCGCCGCAAGATATAGCACAGGGCGCTATGGTGGGGTGCGATGATGCCGGATGTGTGCTGTGAACACATCCGGCATCATCGCGTCCCAGAAAGGGGGCGGGGCTTACCGCAGAGCGGCTAAGCCGCTCCGGCGATACCGCCGGCCATCCTGAAAGTGGACACATAGCCTTAGAGGAAAACTATAATAGAAACATATGCACCACTTCTGTATTTATCACCCACTCCTGGTTTTGGCTACAAATACTGATGTAAAATACTGACCAAATCCTGATGCAATCCTGAACGTGGACACATACTCTAAGTCTGAAAATCGCATATGAGTGACGTGTCCATGTGACGACTACTGGAACTTGCAGAGCTGAATCCTGACATCGCAGCTTCTGAATTCTCACAACGCATGCACTGCACACTTTTAGGATTCTCCCTTGCCGGTGGACAGTCATGTCAGCACAAGTATGTGATTTGTATACTTCTGACCACATTCCGACTAGATGTGCCCGGCCTCGCTCAGTTCATTTTCATTGACGGAGGTCACGCATGTCTAGTCAGCACATGATCGCATTAATGTAAATCCCCAGCATGAGAGAATCCTGACAGCGTGCAGTGTGCACTGTGAGAATTCAGAAGTCTGCAGTCACAAAGAATGACTGCAGACTCATCACAAGCCTGGACATCCCCTTTAAAAGGGACTCTGTCACCTGAATTTGGAGGGAACAATTTTCAGCCATAGGGGCGGGGTTTTCGGGTGTTTGATTCACCCTTTCCTTACCCGCTGGCTGCATGCTGGCTGCAATATTGGATTGAAGCTCATTCTCTGTCCTCCATAGTTCACGCCTGCACAAGGCAAGATTGCAGATTGTGCAGGTACAGTATGTACTACGGAGGACAGAGAATGAGCTTCAATCCAATATTGCAGCCAGCATGCAGCCAGCGGGTAAGGAAAGGGTGAATCAAACACCCGAAAACCCCACCCCTATGGCTGAAAATTTTTCCCTCCAAATTCAGGTGACAGTGTCCCTTTAAATCTCCTAGCATATATAAAAACATGAGAGTTAGCATCACAAATAACATTTACATCCAGGTACCTGATAGATGACGTCGCCTCTGGAGCCGTTCTCCTTTTCTTCATCTTGTCCAGATCCCATGATGAGTTTTTTCTCATCCACAGCCGTCTCTGCAGACTTCCATCTTCGCCGCTCTTTTGCAGAAAGTCTCCACATGACGCCCTTAAAGATACAAGTGTCATTATAATGCTCCCAAATAAAAAATTGCCCCTCACTATATTGTCTGCACAAAGTATGACCCCCACACTGTCCCTCTTATGGTACATGCTCTTCACACTGACCTCTCCTTTCTATACCGGTCCCCTCTTCACACTGTCCTCTCACACTGTGTCCCCCTTATAGGGCCCAGTATTTATACTCCATATTTATACTCCATCCTCCCACACTGCGTTCATGCCTCCCCCATCCTCCCACCCTGCGTTCATGGCTCCCCCATCCTTCTCCCCTGCAAGCATGGCTCCCCCATCCTCCCACTCTGCGTTCATGGCTCCCCATCCTTCTCCCCTGCGTTCATGGCTCCCCCATCCTTCTCCCATGCGTTCATGGCTCCCCCATCCTCCCACTCTGCGTTCATGGCTCCCCATCCTTCTCCCCTGCGTTCATGGCTCCCCCATCCTTCTCCCCTGCGTTCATGGCTCCCCCATCCTCCCACCCTGCGTTCATGGCTCCCCCATCCTCCCACTCTGCGTTCATGGCTCCCCATCCTTCTCCCCTGCGTTCATGGCTCCCCCATCCTTCTCCCCTGCGTTCATGGCTCCCCCATCCTCCCACCCTGCGTTCATGGCTCCCCCATCCTCCCACCCTGCGTTCATGGCTCCCCATCCTTCTCCCCTGCGTTCATGGCTCCCCCATCCTTCTCCCCTGCGTTCATGGCTCCCCCATCCTCCCACTCTGCGTTCATGGCTCCCCCATCCTCCCACTCTGCGTTCATGGCTCCCCATCCTTCTCCCCTGCGTTCATGGCTCCCCCATCCTTCTCCCCTGCGTTCATGGCTCCCCCATCCTCCCACCCTGCGTTCACGGCTCCCCCATCCTTCTCCCCTGCGTTCACGGCTCCCCCATCCTTCTCCCCTGCGTTCACGGCTCCCCATCCTTCTCCCCTGCGTGCACGGCTCCCCATCCTTCTCCCCTGCGTGCACGGCTCCCCATCCTTCTCCCCTGCGTTCACGGCTCCCCATCCTTCTCCCCTGCGTTCACGGCTCCCCATCCTTCTCCCCTGTGTGCACGGCTCCCCATCCTTCTCCCCTGTATGCACGGCTCCCCATCCTTCTCCCCTGTGTGCACGGCTCCCCATCCTTCTCCCCTGTGTGCACGGCTCCCCATCCTTCTCCCCTGTATGCACGGCTCCCCATCCTTCTCCCCTGTGTGCACGGCTCCCCATCCTTCTCCCCTGTGTGCACGGCTCCCCATCCTTCTCCCCTGTATGCACGGCTCCCCATCCTTCTCCCCTGTGTGCACGGCTCCCCATCCTTCTCCCCTGTATGCACGGCTCCCCATCCTTCTCCCCTGTATGCACGGCTCCCCATCCTTCTCCCCTGTATGCACGGCTCCCCATCCTTCTCCCCTGTATGCACGGCTCCCCATCCTTCTCCCCTGTATGCACGGCTCCCCATCCTTCTCCCCTGTGTGCACGGCTCCCCATCCTTCTCCCCTGTATGCACGGCTCCCCATCCTTCTCCCCTGTATGCACGGCTCCCCATCCTTCTCCCCTGTATGCACGGCTCCCCATCCTTCTCCCCTGTATGCACGGCTCCCCATCCTTCTCCCCTGTATGCACGGCTCCCCATCCTTCTCCCCTGTGTGCACGGTTCCCATCCTTCTCCCCTGTATGCACGGCTCCCCATCCTTCTCCCCTGTGTGCACGGCTCCCCATCCTTCTCCCCTGTATGCACGGCTCCCCATCCTTCTCCCCTGTGTGCACGGCTCCCCATCCTTCTCCCCTGTGTGCACGGCTCCCCATCTTTCTCCCCTGTGTGCACGGCTCCCCATCCTTCTCCCCTGTGTGCACGGCTCCCCATCCTTCTCCCCTGTGTGCACGGCTCCCCATCCTTCTCCCCTGTGTGCACGGCTCCCCATCCTTCTCCCCTGTGTGCACGGCTCCCCATCCTTCTCCCCTGTATGCACGGCTCCCCATCCTTCTCCCCTGTATGCACGGCTCCCCATCCTTCTCCCCTGTATGCACGGCTCCCCATCCTTCTCCCCTGTATGCACGGCTCCCCATCCTTCTCCCCTGTATGCACGGCTCCCCATCCTTCTCCCCTGTATGCACGGCTCCCCATCCTTCCCCCCTGTGTGCACGGCACCCCACTTTTTTTCCCTGTCATACTTACCTCTCACCGGCACGCAGCACAGAACTTCCTGGCATCTCAGCGTCTTCCTTCCTGTCTTCAGAGGTCACATGGTAGCGCTAATTAAGGGTGATGAATATGCGCATATTCATCACCCTTAATGATCGGTACCATGTGACCGCTGAAGACAGGACGCGCTGCAGGCGCTGAGACGCAGTTGCAGCCACCGCTGGAGGAAGGTGAGTATTACGTCTTCAGGGAGGGAGGGAGGGGGGGCGGGAAGGAGGGAGGAGGGGGGGGGCGGGAAGGAGGGAGGGAGGAGGGGGGCGGAAACTTGACCCCGGAGTTTTATAAAAAAAAAAAAAAAAAAAGAAAAAACCTAGCTCAAGGGCGCCCCCCCGCATCCCGCCGCCCTAGGCACGTGCCCTCAAGTGCCTAGTGGCAAATACGGCCCTGTCTCTATGGCTGCCCACCAAAAGCGGGGTGCCAGTAGTCAGGGTAGTCGGCCCTGGAAGCCCTTGAATCGCAGCTAATCCCGGCGAGTCATCGGAAGAGTGAGACTAATTTTGCACCATCTTGGACATTTTGCTTGGACTGCTATATGTTATTGTCTGTTTTGTAATTCAATATAGTATTTCCACACTGTTTTACCCTCACCCTGTGTTGTCTGACTAGTACTATGCACGCGGGAAAAGAGAGTAGGTGTTCACTGGGAAGAGCCCTGGTCCATGGGGTCTCAGGCCAGCGGACGAGAGCACCCACTAACACCCCATGTCTCCACACATGGGTTCTCATCCTGGCTATTGATGCCTTTCAGTGCTCTTTCTTTGAACTTATCAGGGAGATCTCCCTGTTCATGATCTACTGATAGGTTGCATTCCCAGCAGTGGTGCTGGCATCTCTGGACACATATAATCACCATGCGGGCCAGCGTTTGACACGTATGCCCTAAGGTAACTATGGTTCTACCTTCCTTCTATCCTTCTCTCTCCGATCTATTTGTGATGTTTACACAAGTTGGACATTTCAGTGATGGCCTCATTTAGATGTTCAGGGTCTGTCTGACCTTCTGAAAGATCTTGTCGAGGTCTCTACATCTCTAAGGCATCCATCACTTGCTGGATATGTTCTGCCATTCCGGAAGTGTATACGGCTAAGGACAGAGTGCCTCCACCGCAAGTTAAAGCTTACTCCACCCAGGCGGTGAAGACCTCCGGGACCATTCGACATCAAGCTTCTTTCCTGCAGCTTCGTAAGACTGTAACTTGTTCCTCTGTCTACAAGTTCACACCTTTGAGTCAGGTAACCTGAGTCTGGGTAGAAAGGTTCTTCGAGAGGCAGTTGACCAGGTTACGGCCTGAGGGACCTTACGGTCCCTTTATCTTGGTTGCTCTGGCATTCTCTAGGACTGCTTTGGCATCTCCTATGGTTTCCTGTGTCCCTCCAATAAAGCGAGCGGGGAAAGAGGTTTTCTGGAACTTTCCATGAAATCTCAATCTCGTAGCCTTCAGTGTTGGACCCAGCACCCGCCCTTATGGCCCTACGGGATCTTTTATTTCCATTGTGGCCTAGGGCTTCCATAATGGGTGGTATGACCGTGCCCTGTCCTGCCAATGACCCGTCCAGACCGGCGTGTAAATGTCAAAAATCACAATATTTAAGCGCAAGTGTTCAGTTGTGCACAAAAAACACAACTTATTAAAGTCTGATTGCCGTATGTGGAGTCGGGAAGGAATTTTTTTCCCCAAGGTGGAGCTTACTCTTTGCCACATGGGTTTTTTTTGCCTTCCTCTGGATCAACATGTTAGGGCATGTTAGGTTAGGCTATGGGTTGAACTAGATGGACTTGTAGTCTTCCTTCAACCTTAATAACTATGTAAGGGTACGTTCACACTAGCGTTGCGCCGCCCTGCGTCGGCGACGCAACGCACGACGCATCGAAAAACGCGCGCAAACGCGCGCAAAAACGCGCGCGTTTTGCGACGCGTGCGTCGTTTTTGACCAAAATCGGACGCACAGAAAATGCAACTTGTAGCGTTTTCGTGCGTCCGACGCCAGCGTCGGAAACAACGCACGTGGCGAAAAACGCAACCAAAAAGACGCACGCGTCCCCTATGTTAAACATAGGGGCGCGTCGCCGCTGCGTCGCCGCTGCGTCGCCGACGCAACAGCGGCGCAACGCTAATGTGAACTTAGACTAACTATGTTTCCGGCAGATCTCTGACACCTGCAGCAGCTTAGTGAATCGCCTTCTTTGTCTTTGTTTTTCTCCCACAAATTTTAGCGGCAAAACTCAGAAACCTCATAAAAAGTTGCACATTTGTATATTTAAAAAAGGTTCACTACTGAAAACTCCTCCAGAACCCGTACAGCAGGCACAAAAATAATGGACTAATGTGACATCTGATTAAAAAATGGCGCAAAGGGTAGAGAGAATAAGGCGCAAATACAAAAGCTAAGGAGCAAATGACTCCAGAAGGGCGGAGAGACGCCATGTTGGATCGGGGCCGCTGCTCCCTGCACTGACAGTTGCGGCCGCCGGCAGCAGAGGGCGCTGTGCGGATCACTCTCCGCTCATTCTGCGCGCCGCTCGCTTCCTCCCCCGGACACAGCGCGTCTCTGCCAACCACCCGGTGCGGACAGATTCCCGGACGCTCCAGTGACAGAGCCCGGACACCGCAGCCATGCCGCGCATCATGATAAAGGGAGGCGTGTGGCGGAACACGGAGGTGAGGAGGGCGGGCGCTGCGGGCACACGGCCGGGGAGGCCTCCGTACTGAGGGGCGCTGCGGGCACACGGCCGGGGGAGGCCTCCGTACTGAGGGGCGCTGCGGGCACACGGCCGGGGGAGGCCTCCGTACTGAGGGGCGCTGCGGGCTCCGGACAGCCGGGAATAGGTCGCACACAGCTGCTGCAGAGTGAGGACATGCTGGGACTAGTAGTGCTTCCTCTGGTGTGAGGACATGCTGGGACTAGTAGTTCTTCCTCTGGTGCGAGAGCATGCTGGGACGGTGCATACTAAAACCCTATGTGCCAAATTTACCTATGCCTATGGTACATATTTTAGTCGTATTCATCTATACCTCTGCCTATTTTAGATTTTTTTTTTACCGTTTCAATTTCTTAATTTAGTTTTCCTTTCCACTTTACTCCATTTGAAGCAGAGTAACCAATTTATTTACATATGTATTTATTTGACATAAAGTTGCAATACATGAATGTAGGGGTTACATTTTTTGGAAACGGAATAACGGTTTTGAGCTCCGTTTTTTTTATTGGAATATGTTCATATTAGTACAACAACGTTATCTTCCAAGTTTCATTAGGATCTTTTTAGGGATTCAGTCTTTATGCGCCATATTCTGCCATACCTATGCCTATGGTAGTTTTTTTCTAAAGTTGAATTTTTTGAATCTATTTTTCCTTTCCACTTCACTCTATTTAAAGGGAACCTGTCACCCCGTTTTTTGAGATTGAGATATAAATACTGTTAAATAGGGCCTGCGCTGTGCGTTACTATAGTGTATGTAGTGTACCCTGATTCCCCATGTATGCCGAGAAATACATTACCAAAGTCGGCGTTTTCGCCTGTCAATCAGGCTGGTCTGGTCAGGTGGGCGTGTTCACAGCGTTCTTTTCTTCCCCAGGTTTCCGTTGGTGGCGTAGTGGTGTGCGCATGTCCAAGGTCCGGATTCCCTGTGCCCACGTGAAGACACAGCGCGCGATCTGCGCTGTCATTCCTTTCATCGGTGCGGGCGGCCATCTTCCTGGGGCCGCGCGTGCGCAGATGTAGTGCTCTGCTGCACGGGGCTTCAGGAAAATGGCCGCGGGATGCCGCGCGTGCGCAGAAGAGATCGCGGCGGCCATTTTCCCAAAGCCGAGTTTGCATCTCGGCTTTGGGAAAATGGCCGCCGCGATCTCTTCTGCGCACGCGCGGCATCCCGCGGCCATTTTCCTGAAGCCCCGTGCAGCAGAGCACTACATCTGCGCACGCGCGGCCCCAGGAAGATGGCCGCCCGCACCGATGAAAGGAATGACAGCGCAGATCGCGCGCTGTGTCTTCACGTGGGCACAGGGAATCCGGACCTTGGACATGCGCACACCACTACGCCACCAACGGAAACCTGGGGAAGAAAAGAACGCTGTGAACACGCCCACCTGACCAGACCAGCCTGATTGACAGGCGAAAACGCCGACTTTGGTAATGTATTTCTCGGCATACATGGGGAATCAGGGTACACTACATACACTATAGTAACGCACAGCGCAGGCCCTATTTAACAGTATTTATATCTCAATCTCAAAAAACGGGGTGACAGGTTCCCTTTAAAAATAAATTAGCTGAGGTTAAACTTTAATTGCGTTTTCAACAAGGCAAACCCATACATTTCTATATAGTAACTTTACATTTGAAATAAACACTGAATCCCTAAGAAGATCTTGATGAAACTTTGAAAATAAGTTTGTCATTAATATGAACTTTTTCCAGCAAGAAAAACAGAGCTTAAAAATGTAATTCTGTTTTCAACAATGTTAATTCATACATTCCTATATAATAACTTTACATTTCAAATAAACAGTGAATCCCTAAGTAGATCTTTATCGAAAATTTTTGCCTTAAGGTACCTTCACACATAACGATATCGTTAAGGATATCGTTGCAACGTCACACTTTTTGTGACTTAGCAACGATCCCGCTAACGATCTCATTATTGTGTGACAGCGACCAACGATCAGGCCCCTGCTGGGAGATCGTTGGTCGTTGGGGAATGATCAGGACCTTTTTTTGGTCGCTGATCACCCACTGTCATCGTTGGATCAGCGTGTGTGACGCCGATCCAGCGATGTGTTCACCTGTAACCAGGGTAAATATCGGGTTACTAAGCGCAGGGCCGCTATGGGGGCCAGAAAATACATCGGGTATTCTAGAATATGCATGTCCACGTAGTATATTGCCCAGTCACGTAGTATATTGCCCAGTCACGTAGTATATTGCCCAGTCACGTAGTATATTGCCCAGTCACGTAGTATATTGCCCAGTCACGTAGTATATTGCCCAGTCATGTAGTATATTACACAGCCCACGTAGTATATTGCCCAGCCACGTAGTATATTGCCCAGCCACGTAGTATATTGCCCAGCCACGTAGTATATTGCCCAGTCATGTAGTATATTGCCCAGCCACATAGTATATTGCCCAGTCATGTAGTATATTGCCCAGCCACGTAGTATATTGCCCAGTCATGTAGTATATTGCCCAGCCACGTAGTATATTGCCCAGCCACGTAGTATATTGCCCAGCCACGTAGTATATTGCCCAGTCATGTAGTATATTACACAGCCCACGTAGTATATTGCCCAGCCACGTAGTATATTGTCCAGCCACGTACTATGTTGCCCAGCCACATAGCATATTGCCCAGTGACGTAGTATATTGCCCAGTGACGTAGTATATTGCCCAGCCACGTAGTATATTGCCCAGCCACGTAGTATATTGCCCAGCCACGTAGTATATTGCCCAGCCACGTAGTATATTGCCCAGCCACGTAGTATATTGCCCAGTCATGTAGTATATTACACAGCCCACGTAGTATATTGTCCAGCCACGTACTATGTTGCCCAGCCACATAGCATATTGCCCAGTGACGTAGTATATTGCCCAGTGACGTAGTATATTGCCCAGCCACGTAGTATATTGCCCAGCCACGTAGTATATTGCCCAGTCATGTAGTATATTACACAGCCCACGTAGTATATTGCCCAGCCACATAGTATATTGTCCAGCCACGTACTATGTTGCCCAGCCACATAGCATATTGCCCAGTGACGTAGTATATTGCCCAGTGACGTAGTATATTGCCCAGTCACGTAGTATATTGCCCAGCCACGTAGTATATTGCCCAGCCACGTAGTATATTGCCCAGTCATGTAGTATATTACACAGCCCACGTAGTATATTGCCCAGCCACGTAGTATATTGTCCAGCCACGTACTATGTTGCCCAGCCACATAGTATATTGCCCAGTGACGTAGTATATTGCCCAGTGACGTAGTATATTGCCCAGTCACGTAGCATATTGCCCAGTGACGTAGTATATTGCACAGCGACGTAGTATACAGCACAGAGCCATGTAGTATATTGCCCAGCTACGTAGTATATTGCCCAGCTACGTAGTATATTGCCCAGCTAGGTTTGTCACATTTTAAAAAATAAAAAATAAATATATACTCACCTTTCTGAGGGTCCCTTGTAGTCCACGTCAGCTTCCGGTCCCAGGGTTGGTATGAGCGCAGGACCTGTGATGACGTTGCGGTCACATGACTGTGACGTCATGGCAGGTCCTTCTCCCATACCATCTTACAGATGTGCCTTTTCTGGGGTGGCTGGGGGCAGATGTTTTTAGCCACGGGGGGCCAATAACCATGGACACTCTCCAGGCTATTAATATCTGCCCTCAGTCACTGGCTTTACCATTCTGGCGGAGAAAATTGCGCGGGAGCCCACGCCAATTTTTTCCGCGATTTAACCGTTTAATTTAATAGAGCGCCCAAATTTTGCACATACACACTACTAACATTAGTAGTGTGGAATATGCTAAAAAAAAGGGATATGAGATGGTTTACTGTATGTAAACCATGTCTCATATCATGTCGGGTTTGGGAAGGAGAAATGAAAAGCCGGTAACTGAATTACCGGCTTTAAAGCTATCTCGTGCTGGATGAAATATTAATATATATACATATATATGTCTCACTGACATATATATATATATATATATATATATATATATATATATATATATATATATATATATATATATTTGTCCAAGGGTCACTTCGGTCTGTCTGTCCTTCTGTCACGGTTATTCATTCGCTGATTGGTCTCGCCAGCTGCCTGTCATGGCCGCCGCAACCAATCAGCGACGGGCACAGTCCAGGAGAAAATAACCGCTCCTTACTCCCCGCAGTCAGTGCCTGTCGCCCGCATACTCCCCTCCGGTCACCGCTAACACAGGGTTAATGCTGGCGGTAACGGACCGCGTTATGCCGCGGGTAACGCACTCCGTTACCGCCGCTATTAAGCCTGTGTGTCCCCAACTTTTTACTATTGACGCTGCCTATGCGGCATCAATAGTAAAACATGTAATGTTAAAAATAATAATAATAAAAAAAACTGCTATACTCACCCTCCGTAGTCGCTCGCGCCGGCCGCCTTCTTCCGTTGCAGGTTCCGGTGGCAAAGGTGGTATGGGAGAAGGACCTGCTATGACGTCATGGTCATGTGACTGCGACGTCATCACAGGCCCTGCGCTCATACCACTGCTGGGACCCAAAGCTGCCGTGGACTACAAGGGGCCCTCAGAAAGGTGAGTATATATTTATTTTTTAAAATGTGACAAACCTGGCTGGGCAATATACTACGTAGCTGGGCAATATACTACGTGACTGGCCAATATACTACTGTACATGGCTCTGTGCTGTATAGTACGTCGTTGTGCAATATACTACGTAGCTGGGCAATATAGTACGTGGCTGGGCAATATACTATGTGGGCTGGGCAATATAGTACATGGGCTGGGCAATATAGTACGTGGCTGGGCAATATAGTACGTGGCTGGGCAATATAGTACGTGGCTGGGCAATATAGTACGTGGCTGGGCAATATAGTACGTGGCTGGGCAATATAGTACGTGGCTGGGCAATATAGTACGTGGCTGGGCAATATAGTACGTGGCTGGGCAATATAGTACGTGGCTGGGCAATATAGTACGTGGCTGGGCAATATAGTACGTGGCTGGGCAATATACTACGTGACTGGCCAATATACTACTGTACATGGCTCTGTGCTGTATAGTACGTCGTTGTGCAATATACTACGTAGCTGGGCAATATAGTACGTGGCTGGGCAATATACTATGTGGGCTGGGCAATATAGTACATGGGCTGGGCAATATAGTACGTGGCTGGGCAATATAGTACGTGGCTGGGCAATATAGTACGTGGCTGGGCAATATAGTACGTGGCTGGGCAATATAGTACGTGGCTGGGCAATATAGTACGTGGCTGGGCAATATAGTACGTGGCTGGGCAATATAGTACGTGGCTGGGCAATATAGTACGTGGCTGGGCAATATAGTACGTGGCTGGGCAATATAGTACGTGGCTGGGCAATATACTACGTGGACATGCATATTCTAGAATACCCGATGCGTTAGAATCGGGCCACCATCGTGTGCGTGTGTGTGTGTGTATGTATATATATATATATATATATATATATAACACAGTATATACCTATTCTATGTGTACACATTTATTCTACCTATTCTACTGTAAGCTGTCAGTGTGATTTTACTGTACACCGCACTGAATTGCCGGCTTTTCTCTCTAACACCGCTGCGTATTTCTGGCAAGTCACACTGCTGGTCCGTGTGTAATCCGTATTTTTCTGGCCCCCATAGACTTTCATTGGTGTATTTTTTGCGCAATACGGTGACACATGCAGCATGCTGCGATTTTCTACGGCCGTAGAAGACCGTATAATACGGATCAGTAAAATACGGCAGATAGGAGCTGGGCCATAGAGAAGCATTGTACCGTGTGCAATCCGTATTTTCTGCACCTCTCATACGTCCGTAAAACACGCTAGTGTGAGGTCGGCCTAAGGCAAAAATTTTCGCTAAAGATCTACTTAGGGATTCACTGTTTATTTGAAATGTAAAGTTATTATATAGGAATGTATGAATTAACATTGTTGAAAACAGAATTACATTTTTAAGCTCTGTTTTTCTTGCTGGAAAAAGTTCATATTAATGACAAACTTATTTTCAAAGTTTCATCAAGATCTTCTTAGGGATTCAGTGTTTATTTCAAATGTAAAGTTACTATATAGAAATGTATGGGTTTGCCTTGTTGAAAACGCAATTAAAGTTTAACCTCCGCTAATTTATTTTTAAATAGAGTGAAGTGGAAAGGAAAAATAGTTTCAAAAAATTCAACTTTAGAAAAAAACTACCATAGGCATAGGTATGGCAGAAAATGGCGCATAAAGACGGAATCCCTAAAAAGATCTTAATGAAACTTGGAAAATAACGTTGTTGTACTAATATGAACATATTCCAATAAAAAAAACGGAGCTCAATACCGTTATTCCGTTTCCAACCGTGATAACACACTAGGCATAGGTATGGAAGACTATGGCGCATAAAGACTGAATCCCTAAAAAGATCCTCATGAAACTTGGAAGATAACGTTGTTGTACTAATATGAACATATTCCAATAAAAAAAACGGAGCTCAAAACCGTTTTTCCGTTTCCAACCATGATAACACTGTAGGCAATAGGTATGGAAGAATATGGCGCATAAAGACTGAATCCCTAAAAAGATCCTAATGAAACTTGGAAGATAACGTTGTTGTACTAATATGAGCATATTCCAATAAAAAAAACGGAGCTCAAAACCGTTTTTCCGTTTCCAGCCGTGATAACACATTAGGCATAGGTATGGCAGAATATGGCGCATAAAGACTGAATCCCTAAAAAGATCCTCATGAAACTTGGAAGATAACGTTGTTGTACTAATATGAGCATATTCCAATAAAAAAAACGAAGCTCAAAACCGTTTTTCCGTTTCCAGCCGTGATAACACATTATGCGCCATTTTCTGCCATACCTATGCCTAATGTGTTATCACGGCTGGAAACGGAAAAACGGTTTTGAGCTCCGTTTTTTTTATTGGAATATGTTCACATTAGTACAACAACGTTATCTTCCAAGTTTCATTAAGATCTTTTTAGGGATTCAGTCTTTATGCGCCATTTTCTGCCATACCTATGCCTAAAGACTGAATCCCTAAAAAGATTCTAATGAAACTTGGAAGATAATGTTGTTGTACTAATGTGAACATATTCCAATAAAAAAAACGGAGCTCCAAACCGTTTTTCCGTTTCCAACCATGATAACACACTAGGCATAGGTATGGAAGAATATGGCGCATAAAGACTGAATCCCTAAAAAGATCTTAATGAAACTTGGAAGATAACGTTGTTGTACTAATATGAACATATTCCAATAAAAAAAACGGAGCTCAAAACCGTTTTTCCTTTTCCAGCCGTGATAACACATTAGGCATAGGTATGGCAGAATATGGCGCATAACGACTGAATCCCTAAAAAGATCCTAATGAAACTGGGAAAGTAACACTCTGTCACTAATATGAACTTTTTCCAATAAAAAAAACGGAGCTTAAAACTGTTATTCGTAATTCTTACCAAAGTGATGATGGGAGAGCCTGGTGTTGCAGCTTGACTTCAGTAAGGTACCGACACCCTAAGCGACGCTGCAGCGATATAGAGAACGATCCGACCTAAACTAGATCGCTGCAGCGTCGTCAAACACTGTAACAGCAGAACGATGCAGGAGCGATCCAGTGACGTAACGGCGACTCACTTATCGTTCTCGCTCCATGTAAAACGTTGCTGGCGTTGTTGCTTTTGATGTCAAACACGACGATACACGCCGATCTAGCGACCAAATAAAGTTCTGGACTTCTAGCTCCGACCAGCGATGTCACAGCGGGATCCAGATCGCTGCTGCGTGTCAAACACAACAAGATCGCCATCCAGGACGCTGCAACGTCACAGATATGCCCCAGCTAGCATGTCCACTTACTCTGCATTCTGTGGTTGCTAGGGTACTGGATGTGTGAGAGGAGGGTTTATAAACTATCTCAAGGTAGACAATATTAGGTAGGTTCTC
Source organism: Ranitomeya imitator (assembly GCF_032444005.1). Taxonomy (NCBI): domain Eukaryota; kingdom Metazoa; phylum Chordata; class Amphibia; order Anura; family Dendrobatidae; genus Ranitomeya; species Ranitomeya imitator. Next base: position 662,561,365 of record NC_091286.1, on the reverse strand, counting down.
ATTGCGTTAGGGCAATCCGTTTAGCGATAAGTGCTAGGGGATTGCGCCAACGCAATGTCTTTTTAGGAGTCGCGTTAAACGTCCCCGCTAGCGCAGATCCCCAATCTGCGAGAGCGGGGAATGGACCTCGGGCGCAAAAGAACGGCACATCGCTAGCGCGTGCCGAAAATGGCACGCACTAGCAATGCGCTTTAACATTGCTGGCAATGGGAGCACTAACGGACACGTTGCACGGCGTTAATTTTGCCATGCAACGCTGTCTGTTAGCGCTCACCCGAAAACGAAATGAGAACCTAGCCTTAATATGATCTCACTCAAAACATCCCCCTCCCTCTCTCAATTCAGGTACACAGAGAAGGGAGTTGTAAGGTAATGTGCACACGTTCAGTATTTTTCGCGTTTTTTTGCTATAAAAACGTGAAAAAAATGCTTACATATGGTTCCCAATCATTTCAATGTAATCCGCAAAACTTGTGCAAATGTTGCGATTTTTTTTTTCCGCGAAAAAAACGAATCGCGGATAAAAAAGCAACATGTTCATTAATTCTGCGTAATTGCTGATTTCCCGCACACTGTAAAAAATCTACCATAGGCATAGACAAATATGACACATAGGGTTTTAGTATTTTCCTGCTGGGACTAGTAGTTCTTCCTCTGGTGCGAGAGCATGCTGGGACTAGTAGTGCTTCCTCTGGTGTGAGGACATGCTGGGACTAGTAGTTCTTCCTCTGGTGCGAGAGCATGCTGGGACTAGTAGTGCTTCCTCTGGTGTGAGGACATGCTGGGACTAGTAGTTCTTCCTCTGGTGCGAGAGCATGCTGGGACTAGTAGTGCTTCCTCTGGTGTGAGGACATGCTGGGACTAGTAGTTCTTCCTCTGGTGCGAGAGCATGCTGGGACTAGTAGTGCTTCCTCTGGTGTGAGGACATGCTGGGACTAGTAGTGCTTCCTCTGGTGTGAGGACATGCTGGGACTAGTAGTGCTTCCTCTGGTGCGAGAGCATTCTGGGACTAGTAGTTCTTCCTCTGGTGTGAGGACATGCTGGGACTAGTAGTGCTTCCTCTGGTGCGAGAGCATGCTGGGACTAGTAGTGCTTCATCTGGTGCGAGAGCATGCTGGGACTAGTAGTTATTCATCTGGTGCGAGAGCATGCTGGGACTAGTAGTTCTTCCTCTGGTGCGAGAGCATGCTGGGACTAGTAGTTCTTCCTCTGGTGTGAGGACATGCTGGGACTAGTAGTTCTTCCTCTGGTGTGAAAGCATGCTGGGACTAGTAGTTCTACCTCTAGCGCGAGCGCATGCTGGGACTAGCAGTTCTTCCTCTGGAGCGAGAGCATGCTGGGACTATTAGTTCTTCCTATGATGCAAGAGCATGCTGGGACTAGTAGTTCTTCCTCGGGTGTGAGAATGTGCTGGGACTAGTAGTGCTTCCTCTAGTGTGAGAGCATGCTGGGACTAGTAGTTCTTCCTCTGGAGCGAGAGCATGCTGGGACTATTAGTTCTTCCTCTGGTGTGAGCGTATGCTGGGACTAGTAGTTCTACCTCTGGCGCGAGCGCATGCTGGGACTAGTAGTTCTTCCTCGGGTGTGAGAGCGTGCTGGGACTATTAGTTCTTCCTCTGGTGTGAGAGCATGCTGGGACTATTAGTTCTTCCTCTGGTGTGAGTGTATGCTGAGACTAGTAGTTCTTCCTCTGGTGCGAGAGCATGCTGGGACTAGTAGTGCTTCCTCTGGTGCGAGAGCATGCTGAGACTAGTAGTGCTTCCTCTGGTGCGAGAGCATGCTGGGACTAGTAGTGCTTCCTCTGGTGTGAGCATGCTGGGACTTGTAGTTCTTCTTTTGGTGCGAGAGCATGCTGGGACTAGTAGTTCTTCCTCTGTTGTGACTTCTATACATGATAAATTCTAAAAAGTCAACCTTATATTGCTGCGGTTCTCTTTTCAGACATTTTGGAATGTGTCTCTGCTGCAGACATGCGTGGGTAATGCTGGAACATGTAGTTCTCCAGAGCTCTACGATATATTAGAAGATCCTCATATAATGCTTCTAAGTCACCAAAGAACTACAAATCCCAGCAAACTCCGCAGCAGCGATTCTCAGCCTGTCCCCTTTCCCAGCAGTGTGGGAGACTGCTCCTCACAGTCCGCCCAGGAGATAATGTCAGAACAACTCTACCGGCGAGGAACGGTGAGACCTCACCTGGGTCACTGGCCGCTCTGTAGAACTACAAGTACAGGAATGCCTGGAGAATTGCAAATGTCAACAGTCCCCGTCTTTTAAATCAGTCTCGTGAGCTGGGACTTGTAGTTCTCCAGTTCCTGCACAGTTTGGCACTTGTAGGGTAATCTTTATTTCAGTTTGTTTCTAGAACTTGCTGTGACTTTTGGTTCTACAGATCAGCTTCTGTTGTTTGTACTGCAGCCATTGGTCTGAAATCTGCCATGACCCATCCGCTGGCCTCAGAGCTTGCTGGGAGTTGTAGTTTGAAAGCATACAGAGAAGTAAATGAATATCGAGTCGCCCCCTACAGTCAGGTTATACAAACTTTCTTTCAGCCTTCGGAATATATCCGCCAACATGGCCGCTGTCGCCACTCACACGTCTTTTCCGGGATGCTGAGCGGTAAACCTATATGTCTTGCATCTTCTACAATCCCCCCCACTACAGATTGGCCATTCGGGGGTCTGGGAAAGCAGAGTTAGAGCAGATTCACACATGAGATTGCAGCAGAACCACATGTACGGACAGTCTGCGCAGTGCCCAAGTCTTTACAACCTGAGAATATAATGGCCGAAATCAGAATTGACGCTACCACTGACCATGGGTATTACATGGTATTGCAGGTCAGCTCTGTTTACTTCATGGGGCTGAGTTGCAGTACCAGATGTGACCCATGGTCAGGAGTGGCGCTGTTCCTGAAAGCAGCCCATGTATTCTTTCTTCACATTTATCATCAGAGAGGTTAGAACAACACTAGAACCTGATGCTGGGTCCCGGCCATGTTTCTTTTTCCTCTCCCTCCTGCCTTTCCTCTGTTGTTCCCCCTGGGAATCCATGAATAAGGAGGCGTCCCTGCACAGACACGTGAATAAGGCTGCTTCTATTCACTGACAGCAGGCAGAGATGCTTAGACATTGCAGGAGATGGTTACTGAGCAGCTGATGTTTCTCGCGGGATGGGATGGACGCTGCCCGTATGGGCGGCTGCAGAGTCGCAGGTTATAGCCCCTTCTACCAGGCGGTGAGGCTGCCCCCCATATTTAATGCCATGCGGTATGTATTTATGCTTCTTTATATTTGTTTGACAGGATGAAATCCTCAAGGCGGCGGTTATGAAATATGGCAAAAACCAGTGGTCTCGTATTGCATCCTTACTGCACAGGAAGTCGGCCAAGCAGTGCAAAGCCCGCTGGTAAGTCTAGGAAAGGCATGCTAGCGTAGAGAGAAGCATTGAAGCTGCCTACTAACAACTGTCCTCCTCCCCGAATAACAGGTATGAGTGGCTGGACCCCAGCATCAAGAAGACAGAATGGTCACGTGAGGAGGAGGAGAAGCTGCTGCACTTGGCCAAACTAATGCCCACCCAGTGGAGGACCATCGCCCCCATCATCGGCAGGACAGCCGCCCAGTGCCTGGAGCACTACGAGTACTTACTGTGAGTATCGCTGAGCAGGCGGGAGTGCGGGGAGCAGGCAGGCGGGAGTGCGGGGAGCAGGCAGGCGGGAGTGCGGGGAGCAGGCAGCCGGGAGCATGGGGAGCTCAAAGGGCCACGGGGATTAGGGGGGAGCATGGTAATTTATTGCGGAGGTATAGATACAACCAGTGTAGCTGATAGCAGCCATATATAGGATTTCCTTGGGCTGCTTAGCCCCTTCTTGGGATCAGGGTTATGGAAGTGGGTTAAAGATTTTAAAAAATAGAATATATATATATTAATTATATCTATAATATAACGCTGGGAGCCTTTATAGACTGCGCAAGCGCAGTCTGGACCCCACAGAGTGACGCTCCCAGGAGATCGCGGTATGCGTAAGCACTGAACGCACACCGCGATCTCCAATGGAGAAGCAGGGACCGCCAGGAGGGTGAGTATGTTATATTTACCTGTCCCTTCCACCGATGCCCGCCGCTCCATCCTCCACATCCTCTGCCTGTGACGTTCACAGTTCAGAGGGCGCGATGACGCGCTTAATGCGCGCCGCCCTCTGACTGAACAGTCACAGCCAGAGGAGCCGGAAGACGGAGCGGCGCGCAGCGCTGGATCAGGGATAGGTGACTATAGCAAGTGCCGGGGTCCTGAGCCAGCGACGACTCCGGCACCTGACCCCCACAGCGCGCCGGTGTCCCCGCCTGCTCAGGCCTCCCAGCACTCGGCGCCCAGCGACGAAAGGTGAGTATGTTATTTTTTTTTTTTTTATTGCATCAGCATACAGGGCATATAATCCTATGGAGCATCTTATGGGGGCCATCAACCATACATACAGGGCATATAATCCTATGGAGCATCTTATGGGGGCCATCAACCATAATGGATCAGCATACAGGGCATATAATCCTATGGAGCATCTTATGGGGGCCATCAACCATAATGGAACAGCATATGAGGCATATACTATGGAGCATCTTATGGGGGCCAACAACCATAATGGAACAGCATATGGGGCATATGGACGGGAGCAGCAAATTACAGAACGGTGGCGCAGGATGGGAGCAGCACATGACAGAATAGGGCAGCACATGACAGAACGTGGGTGCAGGATGGCAGCAGCACATGACAGGATGGGAGCGCAGGATGGAAGCAGCAAATGACAGAATGGAGGCGCAGGATGGGTGCAGCACATGACAGGATGGGGACGCAGGATGGGTGCAGCACATGACAGAACTGGGGTGTAGGATGGGAGCAGTACATGACAGAATGGGAGCACATGACAGGATGAGGGCTCAGGAAGATAGTAGCACATAACAGGATGGGGGTGCATGATGGTAGCAGCACATGACAGGATTGGGGTGGAGTATGGGAGCACCACATGACAGCATTGGCATACAGGATGGGACCACCACATGACAGGATTGGGGTACAGGATGGGAGCATGTGACAGGATGAGTGCTCAGGAAGACAGTAGCACATCACAAGATGGAGGCACACAAAACAGGATGGGGGCTGCACATGACAGGATGGGGGCGCAAGATGGAAGCAACACATACCAGGATGGAGACCATATACCAATATAAATGCTTGCCACCCGGGCGTAGAACGGGTTCAATAGCTAGTGTGTGTATATATATGTGTGTATATATATATATATATATATATATATTTTACACACTCTCTAACCCCAAAGCCTCCCAAGAAAGCAATCAGAACATATGTGCCCCAAAATGTTACCATGCAAAAACAGCCACGCAGATTTTTTCCCCACTCGTTAGTTTGGGTGAAATCAACACCAGATCTACAAACAACAAGTAAGCAAAGAGTGCATGAGACGTCAGGATTCTCATCCACTTCAGGGTTTTGTTTTTTTTGCCAAATCTGCGCAGAAAGAATATTGACAAATCTGCGACGTGTGCACAGGCCCTTACGATGCATTTTGCCTGCACTGATTATTGTAGAGATTTTGTTTTTGTCATTGGGCTTGACACGATTATAATCCTAATAATTATATCGTTCTTCCATCTTCAGAGACAAGGCCGCTCAGAGGGACAATGAAGAGGAGGCGGCAGATGACCCTCGGAAGCTAAAACCTGGAGAAATCGACCCGAATCCCGAGACCAAACCTGCCCGGCCTGACCCTGTGGATATGGATGAAGGTATGTCCGCCGCAGCACTGGGTGACGGGTGCAGTCGCCTCACTACAGCCTCTGTCTGATGAATGTTGTATCGTTTACGGACAACAACAAAAAATAAAATATATTTCTATGAATCTTTAACACTTGGGTCAGGACATGTGATCCAGCATTGTACCAATTATCACAGACATCTGTAACAAGCAATAACGTCCATGAAAATGGATGAGGTGATGGAGAGATAGCAGCCTGAGTCCTAGTGGTTTCACGGGGGACACAGGGACCACCTGCATTCAGCATATTATCCCTTGTTCCCCGGGTCCCATAATGAGAGATTATTTTTTTTTTTTTTTAATATAATGTGACCACCGATCTGTATAAAACTTTCATGCCAAAGTCGTCCGAAGCCTTTAAGTGTCTCCATAATATGCCACTTGCCCATCACCTGAATGGCTGCCATTCCTCTTACAGATGAGCTTGAGATGTTGTCCGAGGCCAGAGCGCGTCTGGCCAACACCCAAGGGAAGAAGGCCAAGAGGAAAGCCCGAGAAAAGCAGCTGGAGGAAGCCAGGTCTGTACAACGTTTCCCAGCAGGTACCGTCCTGGGTTTTACCTTTACATTATGTTGCAGGCGCTGCTGCCAGTCTGTCTCCGGTGCGAGAGCTTATGATTCACGCTGCGCTTTGGAGCAATCGCTTGTTGTGTGCAACTGGAAAGCTCCATTGTGTCCATAGATTACATCTTATAGAATAACACTGTTATTTTATAAAAAAAAAATATATAAAATATTTCCATATCCAAATAATCCTGCGGGGAGTTGTGGATCTCGCACTTCATGGCCCATTGATTGTTTACAGCCATATATTGCTCCAGCCCAGCGGATGTTCAGACGCATTCGTATTATTAGTCTGTGACCTCAGACGTGTACAGGTGCGATATACGTTTTTGCTTTGTGCCCCCCGTTGTGACTGTAAATGATCTCATCTCCGCTGCTTGTTACTGATGATCGTGTTGCCCCCTCTCAGACGTTTGGCCGCTCTTCAGAAGAGGCGAGAGCTGCGAGCAGCCGGCATCGAGATACAGAAGAAGAGGAAAAAGAAGCGCGGGGTGGATTACAACGCTGAGATCCCCTTCGAGAAGAAGCCGGCCCCGGGCTTTTACGACACCTCGGAGGAGAACTATGATGCCCTGAACGCCGACTTCAGAAAACTGCGGCAGCAGGACCTCGACGGGGAGCTCCGATCGTAAGTGATGGCCGCCTGCTCGACTTTATCACACGCAGCCATATTTGTGGTCACACGTAGAATACATGTCTCCACCTTACAGAGGCTTTAAGACGTGAGGATCACCGAAGTAGGGGGTCCGACTTCTGTCCAGGACGGAGAGGCGGAGGTGGACTCTTCTGCCACACAGAATGGCAACTTACTAGAGTGTCTGGAGCAACTCGGGCACTAATGGCTCAGACGTCTGGATAGGCGGCTCGTCTCAAATTATTCCCTTTTATCACAACTTTATTTCATTATTTTCTTTCCAGAGAGAAAGAAGCAAAAGACCGAAAGAAGGACAAGCAGAATATAAAGAGGAAGAAAGAGTCGGACCTGCCGGCAGCGATCCTCCAGACGACCGGCGGCGTGTCTGAGCTGACGAAGAAGAGAAGCAAATTAGTTCTGCCTTCACCTCAGGTGGGAGGGTTAAGCATAGCTATCCTTCCGAAATGCTAGGGGAGGGGGATGACATGGAGGGACATTACGGAATCCCCCGGGAGTCTTAGGGTTTCTGCACGCTCTGGGCACGTAAAGGGGCCGTTCCGCCTTTAGTTTGTGCTTCCGCAGGAAAAGCTGCTGCCTTGGTGTGTTTGTGCAGGAAAGTCAACCATTGGCATTTATATTGGAAGTCGGGCCTCTCGTGGCCCATGTTTTGGCCTAGAAGAATAGAGGAAGATGGCCGCCCGGGCCTGTACATATAAAGTTTATAGAAGTTAAGGTACCGTTACACTAAACTACTTACCAACGATCATGACCAGCGATACGACCTGGCCGTGATAGTTGGTAAGTCGTCGTGTGGTCGCTGGGGAGCTGTCACACAGACAGCTCTCTCCAGCGACCAACAATCCGGGGAACGACTTCGGCATCGTTGAAACTGTCTTCAACGATGCCGAAGTCCCCAGGTAACCAGGGTAAACATCGGGTTACTAAGTGCAGGGCCGCGCTTAGTAACCCGATATTTACCCTGGTTACCATTGTAAAAGTAAAAAAAAAAAACACTACATACTCACATTCCGGTGTCTGTCACGTCCCCCGCCGTCAGCTTCCCTGCATTGACTGTCAGCGCCGGCTGTAAAGCAGAGCGGTGACGTCACCGCTGTGCTCTGCTTTACGGCCGGCGCTGACAGTCAATGCAGGGAAGCTGACGGCGGGGGACGTGACAGACATCGGAATGTGAGTATGTACTGTTTTTTTTTTTTTTTTTTTTTTTACCTTTACAATGGTAACCAGGGTAAATATCGGGTTACTAAGCGCGGCCCTGCGCTTAGTAACCCGATATTTACCCTGGTTACAAGTGAACACATCTCTGGATCGGCGTCACACACGCCGATCCAGCGAAGACAGCGGGAGATCTGCGACCAAAAAAAGGTCCTGATCATTCCCAGTGACCAACGATCTCCCAGCAGGGGCCTGATCGTTGGTCGCTGTCACACATAACGAGATCGTTAGCGGGATCGTTGCTACGTCACAAAAAGCGTGACGTTGCAACGATATCGTTAACGAAATTATGTGTGAAGGTACCTTTACATAATGGTTGTCATGTCCCTTAGGGTACGTTCACATTCGCGTCTTTGGACGCAGCGTCGCGGACGCAACGCTATATATATATATATATATATATATATATATATATATATATATATATATATATATATATATATATATATATATATTTTGTCTTTTCCGTGTCTAGACACCGTCTATACACTTTAATTAAAGAACGCATGCGTCGTACAACACACAACAATGCAAGTACTTGCGTCTTCTGCGTTGCCAATACACTTCAATGGGGTTTTTGACGCATCGACGACGCAAATGCAACGCAAGTGCGACGCGTTTTTAAAAAAAATTTTGGACGCAGAAAAAATGCAACATGTTGCGTTTGCCGCGCCCTGGCAGGTGCGTCAAAATGACGCATGCGTCGCGAAACGCACCAAAACGCATGACAACGCATGCCCATACGTCCCCAATGTTAAAGATAGAGACGCATGACGCATGCGTTGTTTTGCGGCGACGACGCTGCGTCCAAAGACGCGAATGTGAACGTACCCATAGACTTGGACTGCAGCACATGTGCTCTGCATGCACTTTCCTTCTCGCACTTACAAATACATTAAAAAAAGTCAATGGTCAGAATTTCACTTTAGCCATGCGAGCGCCGTGGATGTAGCCGCTACGTGTCTACACATATAACTTATTTGCTGGAAGCCCAGTTTACAATCTACATTTTGCAAAGAAATTCAGTGATATTTTGCCATTGCCGTATACTTCCACTAGGTGGTGCTATCTGCTCAGTACGTTTGCATTGGCTATGACAATGTTGGTGTTGGTTATTCGGCAACTTCTTTTTTTTTTTTTTTTTTAAACCGTTTTAGCAATTAAAAAAGAAAAAATACTACGCAGCGAGGTGCCCTGATGTGAATACGCTTAAAATCCACAACAAAAGTCATAAAACTGTTTTTGTTGTTAAACCTGTAAAAAAAAAAAAAAAAAAAATTGCCGTATAAGAAACCACCTTCAGCACCTTTTGGTTATGGAGATTTCCTGTTACAGACTTCTAATGCCAATAATGCGTTACATCCGGATGTTCATTTTACGATTGGGCCGTTCTCTGTTATTAGATTTCCGATGCAGAGTTAGAAGAAGTTGTGAAGGTCGGACAGGCCAGCGAGATCGCCCGGCAGACAGCCGAGGAGTCCGGGATCACCAACTCTGCATCCAGCACCTTATTATCCGAATATAATGTGGCAAATAACAGCATCACCCTCAGAACGCCCAAAACACCGGCGGCACAGGACCGCATACTGCAGGTAAGGGGCATTATGGTGTATGTCTTACCAGACGATATACACGGGGGAAGGCGGGCGCGGGTGGCATACCCCTGGAGTGGGGCGCTGGGGCCGGACGGTATACCCCCGGAGCGGGGCGCGGGGGCCGGATGGTATACCCCTGGAGTGGGGCGCGGGGGCCGGACGGCATACCCCTGGAGTGGGGCGCGGGGGCCGGATGGTATACCCCTGGAGTGGGGCGCGGGGGCCGGACGGCATACCCCTGGAGTGGGGCGCGGGGGCCGGACGGCATACATTTAAGGCGTTTATAAATGTTTGTATCGTGTGTATTTTCAGGAAGCGCAGAACCTGATGGCACTTACTAACGTGGACACCCCTCTGAAGGGTGGTCTGAATACCCCTCTGCACGAGAGCGACTTCTCCGGTGTGACGCCTCAGAGACAAGTGGTGCAGACTCCTAATACTGTGCTGTCCACCCCATTCAGGTGCGGATTTTAAGGCAATGTCTGTGGTTGTAGTCCTCTCTCTTGAGATTGGCTGCAGCGCTCATGTGAGGGCCATAAATCTATGAGTAAAGCCGCTCTTCTGAGGGAACCGGACCCCGGATTACCAGTTCAGAAACAAATGTCAATATGGTCACGACTGTGATCTGAACATGGGTGGGTTTCTGTTGCTGCTCCCTGGCATACGTATCAATACCAAAGAAATGAACCAGAGCATAAGCATACGTTGGCATACGTGCAGTGTGTAGGAACATGTTCACACTGTGGCCATTTCATAGACAAAACCTAAGAAAAAAACAAACTGAGCACATACCCTATAGAGAGTAAATAGTAATAGAGCTGATGGCACACATGTGTATCTATGTATCATCTTTACCCTTCACTTCTCTAGAACACCATCACAAAGTTCAGAGGGACTCACCCCGCGAGGCGGTATGACTCCCAAACCGGTTATCGGCGCCACACCGGGAAGGACGCCGCTACGTGACAAGCTAAACATCAATCCGGAGGACGGATCAGTGGATTACAATGACCCCACATACATTAAACATTTGGTAAATAGCGGGGATTGTAGATTCTGTGCTGAGATAAAACTGAGGTTTACAACCAACCTGGGCATTAATAGCGGCGGTGTCAGTCTGACATTGCTAAGGTAGCAAGAAGGAATACAGAGCGCACATAGGGTCTTATCCGAGATAAAGGGAATATTCGTGAGAGATAGTATAAATTCACTCACCTATTATGGTTGTGTAAGACACAACCACTGCACTTGGCATTGGCGGCTGCTGCAAGCCCCGATGTGATGATCCTTGGCTAGATGAAGAGAATGGGGCATCACACTGCGCTGCTCGCCTGTCAGGATAATGTACCAGAGAAGTCCAAATAGAAGTAGTAGAGAATAGACTTTATTTCTACGCGTTTCGTGGTGATCACACCACTTCCTCAGGACAGTCTATACACATACACATACAGGGTCTGTTATTTATAGCAAAAGAAGGCACATGGAGACGCCTTTCAAAGGAAGAAAAAAAACACCACACCCAGTGGGTGGGGAATCTGACTTAAAACACATATTCAAACATATATGTACATTATAAAACACACGAAACAATCATAAAATATAATTTAGTAAACCACTTAAAACCATTGCTCATACATGTAAAAATCTAAATACAAAAAAACACATTAAAAAGAATAACTTTTACATTCTGACATTGCTGGGAGAAATGCTACGTTTTTGCAGTTGGTTGGAACCTGACATCAGAACATTGCTTATTAAATCTCACTCCATTTTCTGTCCAGCAATTATGATTCCAATGTAGGTGGTTTTTTTTTTTGTTTGGTTTTCTTTCAGCAAATGTTTTTTGTTTCCTGAAGTAATGGAGTGCCGCGGCGTCCTGGCCTGAGTGATATTTGTGCCGCGTCGTCCTGGCCCGAGTGGTCTGGGCGTTGCGGCGTCCTGGCTCGAGTGGTCTGGGCGTTGCGGCGTCCTGGCTCGAGTGGTCTGGGCGTTGCGGTGTCCTGGCCCGAGTGGTCTGGGCGTTGCGGCGTCCTGGCCCGAGTGGTATTTGTGCCGCGGCGTCCTGGCCCGAGTGGCCTGGGCGTTGCGGTGGTCTGGGCGTTGCGGCGTCCTCGCCCGAGTGGTCTTTGTGCCGCGGCGTCCTGGCCCGAGTGGCCTGGGCGTTGCGGTGGTCTGGGCGTTGCGGCGTCCTCGCCCGAGTGGTCTTTGTGCCGCGGCGTCCTGGCCCGAGTGGCCTGGGCGTTGCGGTGGTCTGGGCGTTGCGGCGTCCTCGCCCGAGTGGCCTGGGCGTTGCGGCGTCCTGGCCCGAGTGGCCGGGGTGTTGCGGCGTCCTGGCCCGAGTGGCCTGGGTGTTGCGGCGTCCTGGCCCGAGTGGCCTGGGCGTTGCGGCGTCCTGGCCCGAGTGGCCTGGGCGTTGCGGCGTCCTGGCCTTCTGTATAGGGTGACCCTATGACTTCGGTGTTACTGGACCAGCACATTGCTGCACGCGGCTCCTTGCTCTCACCTGACAGGTGGATGAGGATAAGGCAGTTTAATAATAATAACCACTAATTATTTCTGGGTATTATCTTAGCGATAATCCGCCCCCACAGGAGTCAAGCATCAGCTTGTATACCTCGTCCTACTGAGACCACCCTACCAGGCGTCCATGTGAATGGGGGGGGGGTGACACGCCGACAGATATAGCATGAAGTCGGCATTGTGGTGGTCTAGTAAGATACCTACATTTATAGAGATCTAAACGGATTATAAAATCTCCTTTGTCTGAATGTTATAGGTAAATCGAAGTTTATAGCGGTGGATGTAAACAATGTCTGAAAAATCTGACTTTACGATTCCTTCAGCTTTCGAGTATTTTGTCTGAGCTCATGAGATTTTCTAAAAGAATTTGTGATAAATATGGAGACGCGGCAGCGTGAGATGGGATCTGATTGTCTGTGATCTGATACGCAGGAAAGGGAGTCTCGGGAGCACCTGCGTCTCGGGCTGATGTCTCTGCCCACCCCGAAAAATGACTTTGAGATCGTCTTACCTGAAAACGCTGAGCGAGAACTGGAGGAGCGCGACCAAGAAGACTCCTTCATAGAAGACGAAGCGGATGTGGAGGCGCGCAAACAGGTACACGTCCGAAGTATCGCAGCGGTCTGCATCACGTCTGGGAGCCACAACTGTCCTCTGCCAGCATGTCCACCGGGGGGCGCTCTCCTTGTACACCTCTGTGGCGGTGGAGCATGTAGAAAAACGCTGATGTTAACATGAAATTCTTTGTATCCTCAGGCAGTGAGAGACGCACAGCGGGCGAAGGAACTGAAGCAGAGGCATAAAGCCGTGCAGAAAGATCTACCCCGACCCTCTGAAGTAAGTCTGCCCCCCAGCCTTTCTCCCCCAGGGGGCATTGATGCATCGGCTTACATAGATGCTGTATACACAACTAGCTTTGTGTGGAGTTTTTTGTCCGGCAGTTGTTGCAGCTTTTAAAAGAATTGTTGCAAGAATCTGCACACCCTTTTTGAGAAGATCCTTCACTGCAATGATTATGGAAGATCTTTGCAAATAATCAAACACATAATATGTTGTTTTGCGTCTGCAGCTCGTACAGTGGTGTCTCCACGGCTAGAGACAAAGCACAAGAAGTTTGTAAACGTTCCCTTTAAATGTAAAGCTATTGTACCTGTAGCCCTCAGGTTCCTGCAGCGAGGGGCCCGCCGCAGGGTCAGGGGGTCTCTGTGATGTCACACGATGCTGAGATCATTCTCCATCTGCAGGTAAATGAGACCATCCTGAGGCCGCCGAATGTGGAGCCGCCGCTCACCGACCTGCAAAAAAGCGAGGAAATGATCAAGAAGGAGATAATCACCATGCTGCACTACGACTCGCTGCACAACCCATGTGGAGACTACACGGGGAGCAAGAAGGGGAAGGCTCCCGGCTCGGCCGCCACCAGCGTGGAACACGTGGGCTACCTGGAGCAGACGCCCTACGATAAGTTCACCGAGGACGAGCTGCGCCATGTAGGTAGCTAGGAGATGGGGTGGCTGGAGATGGTGCGTATGATGGTGGGGCTGGAGATGGTGCGTATGATGGAGGGGGATGGGGCTGGAGATGGTGTGTATGATGGTGGGGCTGGAGATGGTGCGTATGATGGTGGGGGATGGGGATGGAGATGGTGCGTATCATGGTAGGGCTGGAGATGGTGCGTATGATGGAGGGGGATGGGGCTGGAGATGGTGTGTATGATGGTGGGGCTGGAGATGGTGCGTATGATGGTGGGGCTGGAGATGGTGCGTATGATGGTGGGGCTGGAGATGGTGTGTATGATGTGGGGGGGATGGGGCTGGAGATGATGTGTATGATGGAGGGGGGAGGTGATGCGTATGATGGAGGGGGAGGTGATGCGTATGATGGAGGGGGGAGGTGATGCGTATGATGGAGGGGGGAGGTGATGCGTATGATGGAGGAGGGGAGGTGATGCGTATGATGGAGGAGGGAGGTGATGCATATGATGGAGGGCGGAGGTGATGCGTATGATGGAGGGGGGAGGTGATGCGTGTGATGGAGGAGGGAGGTGATGCGTGTGATGGAGGGGGAGGTGATGGAGGGGGAGGTGATGCGTGTGATGGAGGAGGGAGGTGATGCGTGTGATGGAGGAGGGGAGGTGATGCGTGTGATGGAGGGGGAGGTGATGCGTGTGATGGAGGGGGAGGTGATGCGTGTGATGGAGGAGGGAGGTGATGCGTGTGATGGAGGAGGGAGGTGATGCGTGTGATGGAGGGGGGAGGTGATGCGTATGATGGAGGGGGGAGGTGATGCGTATGATGGAGGAGGGGAGGTGATGCGTATGATGGAGGAGGGGAGGTGATGCGTATGATGGAGGAGGGAGGTGATGCGTGTGATGGAGGGGGGAGGTGATGCGTGTGATGGAGGAGGGAGGTGATGCGTATGATGGAGGAGGGAGGTGATGCGTATGATGGAGGGGGGAGGTGATGCGTATGATGGAGGGGGAGGTGATGCGTATGATGGAGGGGGGAGGTGATGCGTATGATGGAGGGGGGAGGTGATGCGTATGATGGAGGGGGGAGGTGATGCGTATGATGGAGGCGGGAGGTGATGCGTATGATGGAGGGGGGAGGTGATGCGTATGATGGAGGGGGGAGGTGATGCGTATGATGGAGGAGGGAGGTGATGCGTATGATGGAGGGGGAGGTGATGCGTATGATGGAGGGGGGAGGTGATGCGTATGATGGAGGGGGGAGGTGATGCGTATGATGGAGGGGGGAGGTGATGCGTGTGATGGAGGGGGGAGGTGATGCGTGTGATGGAGGAGGGAGGTGATGCGTGTGATGGAGGAGGGAGGTGATGCGTATGATGGAGGGGGAGGTGATGTGTATGATGGAGAGGGAGGTGATGCGTATGATGGAGGGGGAGGTGATGCGTATGATGGAGGGGGAGGTGATGCGTATGATGGAGGAGGGAGGTGATGCGTATGATGGAGGGGGAGGTGATGCGTATGATGGATGGAGGGGGAGGTGATGCGTATGATGGATGGAGGGGGAGGTGATGCGTATGATGGAGGAGGGAGGTGATGCGTATGATGGAGGGGGAGGTGATGCGTATGATGGAGGGGGAGGTGATGCGTATGATGGAGGAGGGAGGTGATGCGTATGATGGAGGGGGAGGTGATGCGTATGATGGATGGAGGGGGAGGTGATGCGTATGATGGATGGAGGGGGAGGTGATGCGTATGATGGAGGAGGGAGGTGATGCGTATGATGGAGGGGGAGGTGATGCGTATGATGGAGGGGGAGGTGATGCGTATGATGGAGGAGGGAGGTGATGCGTATGATGGAGGGGGAGGTGATGCGTATGATGGATGGAGGGGGAGGTGATGCGTATGATGGATGGAGGGGGAGGTGATGCGTATGATGGAGGAGGGAGGTGATGCGTATGATGGAGGGGGAGGTGATGCGTATGATGGAGGGGGAGGTGATGCGTATGATGGAGGAGGGAGGTGATGCGTATGATGGAGGGGGAGGTGATGCGTATGATGGATGGAGGGGGAGGTGATGCGTATGATGGAGGGGGAGGTGATGCGTGTGATGGAGGAGGGAGGTGATGCGTGTGATGGAGGGGGGAGGTGATGCGTATGATGGAGGGGGGAGGTGATGCGTGTGATGGAGGAGGGAGGTGATGCGTGTGATGGAGGGGGGAGGTGATGCGTATGATGGAGGGGGAGGTGATGTGTATGATGGAGAGGGAGGTGATGCGTATGATGGAGGGGGAGGTGATGCGTATGATGGAGGGGGAGGTGATGCGTATGATGGAGGGGGAGGTGATGCGTATGATGGAGGGGGAGGTGATGCGTATGATGGAGGAGGGAGGTGATGCGTATGATGGAGGGGGAGGTGATGCGTATGATGGATGGAGGGGGAGGTGATGCGTATGATGGATGGAGGGGGAGGTGATGCGTATGATGGAGGAGGGAGGTGATGCGTATGATGGAGGGGGAGGTGATGCGTATGATGGAGGGGGAGGTGATGCGTATGATGGAGGAGGGAGGTGATGCGTATGATGGAGGGGGAGGTGATGCGTATGATGGAGGGGGAGGTGATGCGTATGATGGAGGAGGGAGGTGATGCGTATGATGGAGGGGGAGGTGATGCGTATGATGGATGGAGGGGGAGGTGATGCGTATGATGGAGGAGGGAGGTGATGCGTATGATGGATGGAGGGGGAGGTGATGCGTATGATGGAGGGGGGGAGGTCATCCTAATCCTGATAGCAGAAGGTATAACCCAGATGGTACAGTTGTATCCACAATAGCAGCGGAAGTCTGTCCTGCTCTGTATTGGGGGCCTTGTCCTTACTACGTTCATCTGTGTGAGCTGAGTAGCAGACGTCCTGGGCAGTGGGGATGTTCCTGGGCAGTGGAATAACCTAGGTATTCGTGTGTCATCGCTCAGGCGGAGGAGCTCCTGCAGCAGGAGATGGAGGTGGTGAAGCAAGGCATGGGCCATGGAGACCTGTCCCTGGACGCCTACAACCAGGTGTGGGAGGAATGCTACAGTCAGGTGCTCTACCTGTCCGGACAAGGGCGCTACACCCGAGCCAACCTGGCCAGCAAGAAGGACAGAATCGAGTCTCTGGAGAAGCGGCTGGAGGTGAGTGTGTCCGAGCGGCCGCAGGCTCCGGCGCTCACCACTAGATGGCAGTGATGTTCTGCAGACTGCAGTAATGGCAGTACTTTTAATCTTGGCAGTTTCTTAGACATTTCACCTCCTCTGTTACTTATCAGCTCGTGATGGCAATGTGGAGAGCTCCTGAAGTCACTAGGCCAGAATCATGTCACATATTCATCACACGGCCTTACAGGGAAGGTGCGTCACACTGTGAACGTCCTATAGGATGCCATCCACAAGATGTGCCATTAATATGCCCCTAGGACCAGCTAAGACCCCCATTTCACACCACTGAATTTAGAAGCCGCTGAGCAGGAACCGCTCTCGTCACTAACAAACAAAAGAGGGGAACAAATCACAAATAGAAAATACATGAATATACCTGCTAGGGGTGGAGACAACGCGCTGTGCTTACCATGCAGGGGTCCGATGGTTGGAGTGGGGTCTGATCACAGGTGATGGAACCGCTAGAACATTCTCTTGTTTGTTTTTATTCGGTAGGTAAACAGAGGTCATATGACTGCGGAAGCCAAAAGAGCCGCAAAGATGGAGAAGAAGCTGAAGATCCTGCTGGGCGGCTACCAGTCCCGAGCCATGGGGCTCATTAAACAGCTGAATGAAGTGTGGGATCAGTACGAACAGGCCAGCCTGGAGCTGAAGACGTTCGAGGAGCTGAAAAAGCACGAGGACATGGCCATTCCCAGGAGGATAGCGGTAAGCATGTCACTACTGTCACCTCACTGGGCAAACACCTAAGGACAAGAGGAGGGATGTACAGACACATATACCCATCCACTAATAATAACTGATCCTGAGTTACATCCTGTATTATACTCCAGAGCTGCACTCACTATTCTGCTGGTGCAGTCACTGTGTACATACATTACATTACTGATCCTGAGTTACATCCTGTATTATACCCCAGAGCTGCATTCACTATTCTGCTGGTGCAGTCACTGTGTACATACATTACATTACTGATCCTGAGTTCCATCCTGTATTATACCCCAGAGCTGTGCTCCCTATTCTGCTGGTGCAGTCACTGTGTACATACATTACATTACTGATCCTGAGTTACATCCTGTATTCTATTCCAGAGCTGCACTCACTATTCTG
Organism: Ranitomeya imitator; assembly: GCF_032444005.1. Lineage (NCBI taxonomy): Eukaryota > Metazoa > Chordata > Amphibia > Anura > Dendrobatidae > Ranitomeya > Ranitomeya imitator. The sequence goes on along the minus strand of NC_091286.1, from coordinate 662,543,216 downwards.
CTGGTGCAGTCACTGTGTACATACATTACATTACTGATCCTGAGTTACATCCTGTATTATACTCCAGAGCTGCACTCATTATTCTGCTGGTGCAGTCACTGTGTACATACATTACATTACTGATCCTGAGTTACATCCTGTATTATACCCCAGAGCTGCACTCACTATTCTGCTGGTGCAGTCACTGTGTACATACATTACATTACTGATCCTGAGTTCCATCCTGTATTATACCCCAGAGCTGTGCTCCCTATTCTGCTGGTGCAGTCACTGTGTACATACGTTACATTACTGATCCTGAGTTACATCCTGTATTTTCTCCAGTTTAGTGATTGCTGCTCTGGAGTTTATCACCAGTTATAATTCGCAGTGAGATTTTCTCTGAGATAAGTGGGGTACAGATTGTCGGAGGGTTGTCTCTTGGTCTGTGCAGTCTGGTCCTGTCCGTGGCCCCCGTGCTGTTAGTACATGGTGCCAGCAGTGCTCACATCTGTGCCCTCTGTAGTCTCCGATCTGAGTTTTGGAAACGTTTTCTCTGCCCAGGAATTTATATCTGTTAAAAAGCAGCTGGTCTTCTGGGAGAGTCCTGGCAGCCATTATCTGATCATCGCCCAGACATCCCGATCCTCCCTGCTGTCAGCCATCACTAAGCCCTCACCCACACTGTGATCCCTCTGGCCTGGTAATCTCCATACTGCTGGCTGCCCAGTTGCAGATAATGAGTAACATGAGTGTCATTTCTCACCATCCTTCTTCTGCAAACTGGAAGGAAAAGAAATAGAATCCGTGGAGTCTGCAAGTAGGATTATTGCTTTTACCTAAGCAGTTGGATGTCATGGCCACTTTAGACCACGGCATCTTAGGGGTTATTGTCAGTGACTGGAGCTAGCTCCGATCCGGCAGGGGTGTCTGTTGGATGTTACAGCTGATACCTACCGTAGATTCGGGTCCTGATTCAGAAAAGTGCTGAAGATCTCATCCTAGGTTTGTCTTTTTGTTGGCATGGTTTAAGTGGTCGAGTGGTTCCCGGCAGTTTTGTTTAAATCTTACAGGGGACCTCCGTTGTAAAAAAAAATTTTTTCCCGCAAAGCCCCATCGGTGACTACTCGGTCCGGGGCCTAGTTTCCTGGTCTGTGTATGTCCATAGCAGTAGGGAGAGCTCCTGCAGCCAGATGCCTTACAGAAAACTGCTCATCTGCTGGTGGCACAAGGAATCGTATATTTTTCCATACCATATCCAATTCATTATTTCTTCGTTTTTTATTTTCTCCTTAGTTTCTCAAAGAAGACGTGCAGAGACAGGAGGAAAGAGAACGGGAGCTTCAGCAGCGATTTGCAGAACTTCTTCTAGAGAAGGAAGAATTGGTACCCAAATACTGAAGCCAAGGCTGCCGCTTGCCACGTGTGCATGTGCTCATCCAGCCGCCTGTGATCACTACCGCTCCGCTCCTCCGTGTGCCGGCCGTTGTCCTTCTGTTGTGAGACGAGCTTAATAATAAACCCGAAGTCCTTTCTGTGTGCGGAACGAGGCGCGTCTGGTTTTATAGACGAGGAAACGTTGAGAACAATGGCGGATAATTTTATTTTGTGATACTGAGAACTCTTTACTTTCCCCCATGGATCCATTTGGCGGTGTAAGGTCTCCATGTCAGCGGGAGACTTCATTTTCACCAGCTTGTATATGTTTTTGTTTTGTTTTTTTACCAATCTTGGCAAATTACTCATTCCATTGAATGTAGGTAGCAGCGATGTTGTGTCATTCTGTATCATGGAGGTTGACATTGCTTGCAGATTATTGGTGTACAATAAATAAAGTCTGACAACGTTGTGTCCTTCACTGACTGAACACACGACAATATAGTGAAATAATTCAATGACTGGAAGGTCTAAATGTTCCAGTTGCTGTCGGCAGTTGGGAACCATTATGGACCGAGCACGTGCACAGCTCCGCTTTTGCAGCAAGCCGATCAAGTCTAGACGATCTTCTGTGAGTTTTATGCAATGTTCGTCTGAAGGGAACTCCATGAATGAAAGATTCACTGTGAAAATGTAAATTCTGGGATTCGTTTAGGAAACCAAAGTCAATGAATGACTTGAGGGCCGGATTCTAAATTTGAATAAACTATCTGGAAGACTCAATTGGTTTCTAGTCTTGGGAACGTAAGGTCCGGTCAATTGGATCGAGAGAGTCATCTTTACAGGATCTGTCTCGGCACTCTGGCTACATGACGCCATCCTTCACAAGGAGGAACCCACAATTTCATCATCAGTTTGGACAATGGCCCTGTGGATTTCGTCACTATCCAATTTGTCAGGGTCATGGCTCTGTTGGTATCTCACGGAGGTTTCTGCAACTCTTTAAGGATGTTTTTATGCCAGACAATCACGGAGTCACTAACAGGAACTTGGTAGATGATGACTATTTCACGTTTGTCACGTATGAACCTGCTCTCATCTGTGAAGAGACTGGGGCACCGATGGTGGACCTTCCAATTCTGGTGATTCCAATCGAGCCATGTGATGGTGGACTGTGAAAAGGACCAATTACAGGAGATCGGTCCCTTATGTCACCGGCACGGAGCTGGTTTCTGTCAGTTTGTCAAAGACTTACAGGTGGTCATTTTCTAGGGTTCTGGCAGATGCCGACCCTTCTGCTGGGTTGTTGACCTTCCACAGCTTGTCCGACTCTACTCTTAACAGTCCGTTTCTTGGTGTCTGCTCCATGTCCTTGAGCTGGTGCTAGGAGGCTCAACAACCCTCCATTCAATGGCACATATTGATGAGCCATCTTGGAGGATCTGGACTACCGATGCAACCGAAATGGGTTGCAGGTGCCATCTTCCTTACCAGTAGTGACAAGGTTATCAATAGTGTTGAGCGATACCTTCCGATATCGGAAAGTATCGGATAGGATCGGCCGATATTCAAAAAATATCGGATATCGCCGATACCGATACCCGATCCCAATGCAAGTCAATGGGACCAAAATATCGGAATTAAAATAAACCCTTTCTTGCCTTGTAGGTTCATTCTACATGAAGGAAAACAACTAAGAATAATGCCGGATGTATTTGGGGAGGTGGCGGAGACATTAAAGTCATAGAGGTTTATCCCAATCAAATAGAATAGCATGTTTTTTGTTTTTTTTTAAGACGTTCGGAGTGACAAAGATATTGACTATGTACATTTTTTTTTTTTTTATTTTGTCAGATATTGATGTTTCACTATTCCACGCCCTTCCCCTTCTTTTTTTTCTTTTTTTTTTTTTTCCCACACTTTCATCTTCATCATCATCAGCATCTTTGACATCAACTTCTTCTTCACCTTATTCATCTTCTTCTTCATCCTTTACCTTTTTTTTTTTTTTTTTGATTACATTCTTCATATTCATTTTATTCAACTATTATTATTCTTCCTATTCTACATATTCTTTTTATTCCACTGTTATTATTCTTCCTATTCTACTTCTTCATCATATTCTCATTTGTGACAGGCATTCCCGTAGTTGTTATCTATAAAAGTTGGAAGATTACACCTTCCGTTCTGCCAGTCACAAAAGTTACATTTGTCCGCGTTCAGTTTGGCCTGCAGCATCAGGCTTTATCCAGCGGCACCACGAGGAGGAACGGACTCACCCCCATACACTGCTTAGTCTTCTTCTGCATATAATTTAGATAATATCTTTTGCTCTGATATTAAGTCTTATGCTAAATGTTCTTCTGCTCTTTGTTCTGCAGCCTCTTGTTCTTCTGCTTCTCGGTCTTCCATGTCGTCGTCTCCAGGGTCGTCGTCTCCAGTGTCGTCATCTCCGCCGTCGTCATCGGGGTGGTCTTCCGGGTCGTCGTCGTCATCGGGGTGGTCTTCCGGGTCGTCGACTTTAGGGTCTTCAACTTGGAAATGTAGCAGAAGGTACAAGAAGGCTGAGAAAATGCCAAGAACCAGCTGATGGAACTGGAACTCGGATGGCTACCCGAAGGTTCAAGAGCCTATGGAACTACCGAGGACCAGCTGACGTTACTGGAACCCGGTTACTAAGCAGGAGGTACCCGTGCTAAAAAGCACTACCAAGGACCGCCTGACGTTGGCGGAACTCGGATACCCAGAAGGAGGCACCTAAGCCAAAGGCTCTGACCGGAACCAGCTGACGGTACTGGAACCAGGATGGGGAGCAGAAGGTACAAGAGCAAAAGACACTGCCGAGAACCAGCTGACGGTGCTGGAACCAGGTGGTGGACCTGAAGGTCCACAGGAGAGGAGAGAAAAGCTAGGCCGCGAGGCAGCCGCAGTTACCGAACCCCAACAGTCTTACAGGGGGAGCTGGGCCTACTGGCACTACAGAACCAGCCTTGACTACCAGTTCACGCAGCCCACATAGGAAGCTCCTAAACTGGAGTCACCCTGGAGTTGGCTAACCCGACCGCAACACGACGGGGCAAGCATAGGCGTCTCAGCGAGTTTGACACAACCCGGAAACAGCTGACGGTGCTGAAACCAGGTTTGGCACGAGGGAGTACCTGTGACAAAAACACTGCCGAGAACCAGCTGGCGGTGCTGGAACCCAGATGCGTTGCCCCAGTGTGCAAGAGCCAATGGCACGACCGAGGACCAGCTGACGGTGCTGGAACCCGGTTACTAAGCTGTAGGTGCCCGCGCTTAAAAGCACTACCAAGGACCGCCTGACGTTGGCGGAACTCGGATACCCAGGAGGAGGCACCTAAGCCAAAGGCTCGGCCTGGAACCAGCTGACGGTGCTGGAACCAGGTGGTGGACCCGAAGGCCCACAGGAGAGGAGAGAACAGCTAGGCCGCGAGGCAGCCGCAGTTACCGAACCCCAACAGTCCTACAGGGGGAGCTGGGCCTACTGGCACTACAGAACCAGCCTTGACTACCAATTCACGCAGCCCACATAGGAAGCTCCTAAACCGGAGGCACCCTGGAGTTGGCTAACCCGACCGCACCACGACGGGGCAAGCATAGGCGTCTCAGTGAGCTTGACACAACCCGGAAACAGCTGACGGTGATGAAACCAGGCTTGGCATGAGGGAGTACCTGTGTCAAGAACACTGCCGAGAACCAGCTGGCGGTGCTGGAACCCAGATGCGTTGCCCCAGTGTGCAAGAGCCAATGGCACGACCGAGGACCAGCTGGCGGTGCTGGAACCCGGTTACTAAGCTGTAGGTGCCCGCGCTTAAAAGCACTACCAAGGACCGCCTGACGTTGGCGGAACTCGGATACCCAGGAGGAGGCACCTAAGCCAAAGGCTCGGCCTGGAACCAGCTGACGGTGCTGGAACCAGGTGGTGGACCCGAAGGCCCACAGGAGAGGAGAGAACAGCTAGGCCGCGAGGCAGCCGCAGTTACCGAACCCCAACAGTCCTACAGGGGGAGCTGGGCCTACTGGCACTACAGAACCAGCCTTGACTACCAGTTCACGCAGCCCACATAGGAAGCTCCTAAACTGGAGGCTCCCTGGAGTTGGCTAACCCGACCGCACCACGACGGGGCAAGCATAGGCGTCTCAGTGAGCTTGACACAACCCAGAAACAGCTGACGGTGCTGAAACCAGGCTTGGCACGAGGGAGTACCTGTGTCAAGAACACTGCCGAGAACCAGCTGGCGGTGCTGGATCCCAGATGCGTTGCCCCAGTGTGCAAGAGCCAATGGCACGACCGAGGACCAGCTGGCGGTGCTGGAACCCGGTTACTAAGCTGTAGGTGCCCGCGCTTAAAAGCACTACCAAGGACCACCTGACGTTGGCGGAACTCGGATACCCAGGAGGAGGCACCTAAGCCAAAGGCTCGGCCTGGAACCAGCTGACTGTGCTGGAACCAGGTGGTGGACCCGAAGGCCCACAGGAGAGGAGAGAACAGCTAGGCCGCGAGGCAGCCGCAGTTACCGAATCCCAACAGTCCTACAGGGGGAGCTGGGCCTACTGGCACTACAGAACCAGCCTTGACTACCAATTCACACAGCCCACATAGGAAGCTCCTAAACTGGAGGCACCCTGGAGTTGGCTAACCCGACCGCACCACGACGGGGCAAGCATAGGCGTCTCAGTGAGCTTGACACAACCCGGAAACAGCTGACGGTGCTGAAACCAGGCTTGGCACGAGGGAGTACCTGTGTCAAGAACACTGCCGAGAACCAGCTGGCGGTGCTGGAACCCAGATGCGTTGCCCCAGTGTGCAAGAGCCAATGGCACGACCGAGGACCAGCTGGCGGTGCTGGAACCCGGTTACTAAGCTGTAGGTGCCCGCGCTTAAAAGCACTACCAAGGACCGCCTGACGTTGGCGGAACTCGGATACCCAGGAGGAGGCACCTAAGCCAAAGGCTCGGCCTGGAACCAGCTGACGGTGCTGGAACCAGGTGGTGGACCCCAAGGCCCACAGGAGAGGAGAGAACAGCTAGGCCGCGAGACAGCCGCAGTTACCGAACCCCAACAGTCCTACAGGGGGAGCTGGGCCTACTGGCACTACAGAACCAGCCTTGACTACCAGTTCACGCAGCCCACATAGGAAGCTCCTAAACTGGAGGCACCCTGGAGTTGGCTAACCCGACCGCACCACGACGGGGCAAGCATAGGCGTCTCAGTGAGCTTGACACAACCCGGAAACAGCTGACGGTGCTGAAACCAGGCTTGGCACGAGGGAGTACCTGTGTCAAGAACACTGCCGAGAACCAGCTGGCGGTGCTGGAACCCAGATGCGTTGCCCTAGTGTGCAAGAGCCAATGGCACGACCGAGGACCAGCTGGCGGTGCTGAAACCCGGTTACTAAGCTGTAGGTGCCCGCGCTTAAAAGCACTACCAAGGACCGCCTGACGTTGGCGGAACTCGGATACCCAGGAGGAGGCACCTAAGCCAAAGGCTCGGCCTGGAACCAGCTGACGGTGCTGGAACCAGGTGGTGGACCCCAAGGCCCACAGGAGAGGAGAGAACAGCTAGGCCGCGAGGCAGCCGCAGTTACCGAACCCCAACAGTCCTACAGGGGGAGCTGGGCCTACTGGCACTACAGAACCAGCCTTGACTACCAGTTCACGCAGCCCACATAGGAAGCTCCTAAACTGGAGGCACCCTGGAGTTGGCTAACCCGACCGCAACATGACGGGGCAAGCATAGGCGTCTCAGCGAGTTTGACACAACCCGGAAACAGCTGACGGTGCTGAAACCAGGTTTGGCACGAGGGAGTACCTGTGACAAAAACACTGCCGAGAACCAGCTGGCGGTGCTGGAACCCAGATGCGTTGCCTATTAAAGATTGTCTTCCTAGAGCCCCAACTAGCGGTGCTGGAGCAAAGGGTAAGCAGGGGGAGCAGAGTGTAGGCCGAAGCCTGCACTGGAGGCAGCTTTGTGTCAGCGTTGCGTTTGCAGGACACTTTGCCGGCTACACAGAGTGGGAACAGCTGGCGTTGCTGAACCCCACTAACACAATGGCGGGTGTGTTTCTCTGTGCAGCTAGCACTTGCGGGCAAAAACTTGCGATGTTAGAGCCCGTGGTGAAGCAGGAGGAGGAGGAGAGGAGCAGAGTGTAGGCCGAAGCCTAGTTGAACCAATTTCAAAGGAAACCTTTAACCCCCCCTCAGGTGTTACAAAATACAAGAGACACACCATGTGCAGTATTAATGCTGCACAAGTGAAAGGTTGCTCTATTAATTTGTCTACTTGCACACGCTGAATGAAAGACGTACACAATTTAGCCCATTCTACAGTCAAACTGTAGTGGATGCGTGACTTGGCTTTTTAAGGAGACGCAGCACAGGTGTCCCAAATAACGCCTTGGTGCTTGGCGCAGCTTCTTGAGCGTTGTTATTTGCTGTACAGGAGTCTGCACTCTTGTGTTATCCCTTGGCAATGCCCTGTTAGAGCTGCCCGTCTTATGACCTCATTTCATGTTGGCCGGTGCGGTTAACGATGGCCATAAATCCCAGACCCACAGTGCCTTTTCATAAAGTCACACTGCGGTGCTGGGATTCGTGGCCTTGAGCAGTAAATATTTTGGCCGCTCACACACGTCCTTACACCTGCTTCAGACTGGGCGGCCTCTGCTGATCCCTTCTCGCATGCCGCGGCCATGAGGCTGCACAGTCTGAAGAAGGCGGAAGGAGATGAGTTAAGACAGGCGAAGATATGCACTGCTCGTGCCCATCAATCACACCCTCGCAGTCAAAATAAGTAAGACAACGAGGAGCATTGTTTCAGGCAGGGCGGACGCACAGGCGCAACAAGCCAACCAATGATGTCAGAAGACGGGCAGCGCTACCAAGGGGGGTGCTGCGTATCATTAGAAAGGAAAGTCACACCTCAGGGACAGTGGAATGGTCTCTAATGAGACACATTTTGTACGTGTTGAGTTCCACGTGGGCAAGGAGAAAAAGTCAGCCACCTTGTACAAATGCAGCAGTACTGCTGTACAAGGTGGCTGTTATACATAGAAACACCTGGGGGGGTGGGGCCAGGTTCCCTTTAATTTCAGTTCATGTGCCTGCGTGGCGTTTGCAGGTCACGTTGCCGGCTACACAGCAGGGGAACAGCTGGCGGTGCTGAACCCCACTAACACATTGGCTGGTGTTTTTCTCTGTGCAGCTAGCACTTCCGGGCAGAAACTGGAGGTGTTTGAGCCCAGGGTCAGCAGGAGGAGGAGAGGAGCAGAGTGTAGGCCGAAGCCTGCACTGGTGGCAGCTTTTGGTCAGTTGTGCCAGCGTGGCTTGTGCTGGACACGATGCCGGCTACACAGCGGGGGAACAGCTGGCGGTGCTGAACCCCACTGACACAATGGTGGGTGTTTTTCTCTGTGCAGCTAGCATGTCCGGGCAGAAACTGGCGGTGTTTGAGCCCAGGGTCAGCAGGAGGAGGAGAGGAGCAGAGTGTAGGCCGAAGCCTGCACTGGTGGCAGCTTTTGGTCGGTTGTGCCAGCGTGGCTTGTGCTGGACACGATGCCGGCTACACAGCAGGGGAACAGCTGGCGGTGCTGAACCCCACTAACACATTGGCTGGTGTTTTTCTCTGTGCAGCTAGCACTTCCAGGCTACAACTGGTGGTGTTATAGCCCAGGGTCAGCAGGAGGAGGAGAGGAGCAGAGTGTAGGCCGAAGCCTAGTTGAACCAATTTCAAAGGTAAACTTTAACCCCCCCTCAGGTGTTGCAAGGTACAAGAGCCACACCTTGAACTGCATTAATGATGCACAAATCAAAGGTTGCTCTCTTAATTTTGCTCCTTGCACACGCTGAATAAAACACGTACACCATTTAGCCCATTATACTGTCAAACAGTAGTGGAGGCGTGACTTGTCTTTTTAAGGAGATGCAGCACAGGTGTACAAATTTACACCTAGGTGCTGGGCGCAGATTCCTTACCGTTGTTATTTGCAGTACAGGAAACTGCGCTCTTGTGTTATCCCTTGGCAATACCCTGTTAGTGCAGGCCGTCTCATGACCTCATTTCATGTTGGCCGGTGCGGTTAACGATGGCCATAAATCCCAGACCCACAGTGCCTTTTCCTAAAGTCACACTGCGGTGCTGGGATTCGTGGCCTTGTGCAGTAAATATGTTCGCCGCTCACACATGTCCTTACACCTGCTTCAGACTGGGCGGCCTCAGCTGATCCCTTATGGCATGCCGCGGCCATGAGGCCGCCCAGTCAGAAGAAGGCGGAAGGAGGGGAGTGAAGACAGGGGAACATATGCACTGCTCGTGCCCATCAATCACACCCTCGCAGTCAAAATATATGAGACAACGAGGGGCGTTGTGTCGGGCAGGGCGGACGCACAGGCACAGCCAGCCAACCAATGATGTCAGAAGACGGGCAGCGCTACCAAGGGGGGTGCTGCGTATCATTAGAAAGGAAAGTCACACCTCAGGGACAGTGGAATGGTCTCTAATGAGACACATTTTGTACGTGTTGAGTTCCACGTGGGCAAGGAGAAAAAGTCAGCCACCTTGTACAAATGCAGCAGTACTGCTGTACAAGGTGGCTGTTATACATAGAAACACCTGGGGGGGTGGGGCCAGGTTCCCTTTAATTTCAGTTCATGTGCCTGCGTGGCGTTTGCAGGTCACGTTGCCGGCTACACAGCAGGGGAACAGCTGGCGGTGCTGAACCCCACTAACACATTGGCTGGTGTTTTTCTCTGTGCAGCTAGCACTTCCGGGCAGAAACTGGAGGTGTTTGAGCCCAGGGTCAGCAGGAGGAGGAGAGGAGCAGAGTGTAGGCCGAAGCCTGCACTGGTGGCAGCTTTTGGTCAGTTGTGCCAGCGTGGCTTGTGCTGGACACGATGCCGGCTACACAGCGGGGGAACAGCTGGCGGTGCTGAACCCCACTGACACAATGGTGGGTGTTTTTCTCTGTGCAGCTAGCATGTCCGGGCAGAAACTGGCGGTGTTTGAGCCCAGGGTCAGCAGGAGGAGGAGAGGAGCAGAGTGTAGGCCGAAGCCTGCACTGGTGGCAGCTTTTGGTCGGTTGTGCCAGCGTGGCTTGTGCTGGACACGATGCCGGCTACACAGCAGGGGAACAGCTGGCGGTGCTGAACCCCACTAACACATTGGCTGGTGTTTTTCTCTGTGCAGCTAGCACTTCCAGGCTACAACTGGCGGTGTTATAGCCCAGGGTCAGCAGGAGGAGGAGAGGAGCAGAGTGTAGGCCGAAGCCTAGTTGAACCAATTTCAAAGGTAAACTTTAACCCCCCCTCAGGTGTTGCAAGGTACAAGAGCCACACCTTGAACTGCATTAATGATGCACAAGTCAAAGGTTGCTCTCTTAATTTTGCTCCTTGCACACGCTGAATAAAACACGTACACTATTTAGCCCATTATACTGTCAAACAGTAGTGGAGGCGTGACTTGTCTTTTTAAGGAGATGCAGCACAGGTGTACAAATTTACACCTAGGTGCTGGGCGCAGATTCCTTACCGTTGTTATTTGCAGTACAGGAAACTGCGCTCTTGTGTTATCCCTTGGCAATACCCTGTTAGTGCAGGCCGTCTCATGACCTCATTTCATGTTGGCCGGTGCGGTTAACGATGGCCATAAATCCCAGACCCACAGTGCCTTTTCCTAAAGTCACACTGCGGTGCTGGGATTCGTGGCCTTGTGCAGTAAATATGTTCGCCGCTCACACATGTCCTTACACCTGCTTCAGACTGGGCGGCCTCAGCTGATCCCTTATCGCATGCCGCGGCCATGAGGCCGCACAGTCAGAAGAAGGCGGAAGGAGGGGAGTGAAGACAGGGGAACATATGCACTGCTCGTGCCCATCAATCACACCCTCGCAGTCAAAATATATGAGACAACGAGGGGCGTTGTGTCGGGCAGGGCGGACGCACAGGCACAGCCAGCCAACCAATGATGTCAGAAGATGGGCAGCGCTACCAAGGGGGGTGCTGCGTATCATTAGAAAGGAAAGTCACACCTCAGGGACAGTGGAATGGTCTCTAATGAGACACATTTTGTACGTGTTGAGTTCCACGTGGGCAAGGAGAAAAAGTCAGCCACCTTGTGCAAATGCAGCAGTACTGCTGTACAAGGTGGCTGTTATACATAGAAACACCTGGGGGGGTGGGGCCAGGTTCCCTTTAATTTCAGTTCATGTGCCTGCGTGGCGTTTGCAGGTCACGTTGCCGGCTACACAGCAGGGGAACAGCTGGCGGTGCTGAACCCCACTAACACATTGGCTGGTGTTTTTCTCTGTGCAGCTAGCACTTCCGGGCAGAAACTGGAGGTGTTTGAGCCCAGGGTCAGCAGGAGGAGGAGAGGAGCAGAGTGTAGGCCGAAGCCTGCACTGGTGGCAGCTTTTGGTCGGTTGTGCCAGCGTGGCTTGTGCTGGACACGATGCCGGCTACACAGCAGGGGAACAGCTGGCGGTGCTGAACCCCACTGACACAATGGTGGGTGTTTTTCTCTGTGCAGCTAGCATGTCCGGGCAGAAACTGGCGGTGTTTGAGCCCAGGGTCAGCAGGAGGAGGAGAGGAGCAGAGTGTAGGCCGAAGCCTGCACTGGTGGCAGCTTTTGGTCGGTTGTGCCAGCGTGGCTTGTGCTGGACACGATGCCGGCTACACAGCAGGGGAACAGCTGGCGGTGCTGAACCCCACTAACACATTGGCTGGTGTTTTTCTCTGTGCAGCTAGCACTTCCAGGCTACAACTGGCGGTGTTGTAGCCCAGGGTCAGCAGGAGGAGGAGAGGAGCAGAGTGTAGGCCGAAGCCTAGTTGAACCAATTTCAAAGGTAACCTTTAACCCCCCCTCAGGTGTTGCAAGGTACAAGAGCCACACCTTGAACTGCATTAATGATGCACAAGTCAAAGGTTGCTCTATTAATTTTGCTCCTTGCACACGCTGAATAAAACACGTACACTATTTAGCCCATTATACTGTCAAACAGTAGTGGAGGCGTGACTTGTCTTTTTAAGGAGACGCAGCACAGGTGTACAAATTTACACCTAGGTGCTGGGCGCAGATTCCTTACCGTTGTTATTTGCAGTACAGGAAACTGCGCTCTTGTGTTATCCCTTGGCAATACCCTGTTAGTGCAGGCCGTCTCATGACCTCATTTCATGTTGGCCGGTGCGGTTAACGATGGCCATAAATCCCAGACCCACAGTGCCTTTTCCTAAAGTCACACTGCGGTGCTGGGATTCGTGGCCTTGTGCAGTAAATATGTTCGCCGCTCACACATGTCCTTACACCTGCTTCAGACTGGGCGGCCTCAGCTGATCCCTTATCGCATGCCGCGGCCATGAGGCCGCACAGTCAGAAGAAGGCGGAAGGAGGGGAATGAAGACAGGGGAACATATGCACTGCTCGTGCCCATCAATCACACCCTCGCAGTCAAAATATATGAGACAACGAGGGGCGTTGTGTCGGGCAGGGCGGACGCACAGGCACAGCCAGCCAACCAATGATGTCAGAAGACGGGCAGCGCTAACAATGGGGGTGCTGCGTGTCATTAGAAAGGAAAGTCACACCTCAGGGACAGTGGAATGGTCTCTAATGAGACACATTTTGTACGTGTTGAGTTCCACGTGGGCAAGGAGAAAAAGTCAGCCACCTTGTACAAATGCAGCAGTACTGCTGTGTAAGGTGGCTGTTATACATAGAAACACCTGGGGGGGTGGGGCCAGGTTCCCTTTATTTTCAGTTCATGTGCCTGCGTGGCGTTTGCAGGTCACGTTGCAAGCTACACAGCAGGGGAACAGCTGGCGGTGCTGAACCCCACTAACACATTGGCTGGTGTTTTTCTCTGTGCAGCTAGCACTTCCGGGCAGAAACTGGAGGTGTTTGAGCCCAGGGTCAGCAGGAGGAGGAGAGGAGCAGAGTGTAGGCCGAAGCCTGCACTGGTGGCAGCTTTTGGTCAGTTGTGCCAGCGTGGCTTGTCCTGGACACGATGCCGACTACACAGCAGGGGAACAGCTGGCGGTGCTGAACCCCACTAACACATTGACTGGTGTTTTTCTCTGTGCAGCTAGCAGTTTTGGGCAAAAACTAGCGGTGTTTGAGGCCAGGGTCAGCAGGAGAGGAGCAGAGTGTAGGCCGAAGCCTAGTTGAACCAATTTCAAAGGTTACCTTTAACCCCCCCTCAGGTGTTGCAAGGTACAAGAGCCACACCTTGTGCAGCATTAATGCTGCACAAGTAAAAGGTTGCTCTATTTAATTTGCTCCTTGCACACGCTGAATAAAACACGTACACTATTTAGCCCACTATACTGTCAAACAGTAGTGGAGGCGTGACTTGTCTTTTTAAGGAGATGCAGCACAGGTGTACAAATTTACACCTAGCTGCTGGGCGCAGATTCCTGAGCGTTGTTATTTGCTGTACAGGAGTCTGCGCTATTGTGATCCCTTGGTCATGCGCTGTGAGCGCTTCCTGTCTTCTGACCTCATTTCATGTCGGCCGTTGCGGTTAGCGATGGACATGAATCCCAGACCCACAGTGTGTTTTCAAAAAATCACACTGCGTGGCTGGGATTCGTGGCCTTGTGCAGTAAATATGTTTGACACTCACACATGTCCTTACACCAGCTTCAGACTGGGCGGCCTCATCTGATCCCTTATCGCCTGCCGCGGCCATGAGGACACCCAGTCTGAAGAAGGCGGAAGGAGATGAGTGAACACAGGCAAACATATGCACTGCACATGCCCATCATTCACACCCTCGCTGTCCAAAAAAATAAGACACCGAGGGGCGTTGTTTCGAGCAGGGCAGACGCACAGGCGCAGCCAGCTAACCAATGATGTCAAAAGACGGGCAGCGCTAACAAGGGTCGTGCTGCGTATCATTAGAAAGGAAAATCACACCTCAGGGACAGTGGAATGGTCTCAATGAGACACATTTTGTACGTGTTGAGTTCCACGTGGGCAAGGAGAAAAAGTCAGCCACCTTGTACAAATGCAGCAGTACTGCTGTACAAGGTGGCTGTTATACATAGAAACACCTGGGGGTGGGGGGCAGGCTCCCTTCAATTTCAGTTCATGTGCCTGCGTGGCGTTTGCAGGTCACGTTGCAAGCTACACAGCAGGGGAACAGCTGGCGTTGCTGAACCCCACTGACACATTGACTGGTGTTTTTCTCTGTGCAGCTCGCATGTCCGGGCAAAAACTGGCGGTGTTAGAGCCCAGGGTCAGCAGGAAGAGGAGAGGAGCAATGTGTAGGCCGAAGCCTGCACTGGTGGCAGCTTTTGGTCGGTTGTGCCAGCGTGGCTTGTGCTGGACACGATGCAAGCTACACAGCAGGGGAACAGCTGGCGTTGCTGAACCCCACTGACACATTGACTGGTGTTTTTCTCTGTGCAGCTCGCATGTCTGGGCAAAAACTGGCGGTGTTAGAGCCCAGGGTCAGCAGGAGGAGGAGAGGAGCAATGTGTAGGCCGAAGCCTGCACTGGTGGCAGCTTTTGGTCGGTTGTGCCAGCGTGGCTTGTGCTGGACACGATGCAAGCTACACAGCAGGGGAACAGCTGGCGTTGCTGAACCCCACTGACACATTGACTGGTGTTTTTCTCTGTGCAGATCGCATGTCCGGGCAAAAACTGGCGGTGTTAGAGCCCAGGGTCAGCAGGAGGAGGAGAGGAGCAGAGTGTAGGCCGAAGCCTAGTTGAACCAATTTCAAAGGTTACCTTTAACCCCCCCTCAGGTGTTGCAAGGTACAAGAGCCACACCTTGTGCAGCATTAATGCTGCACAAGTAAAAGGTTGCTCTATTTAGTTTGCTCCTTGCACACGCTGAATAAAACACGTACACTATTTAGCCCATTATACTGTCAAACAGTTGTGGAGGCGTGACTTGTCTTTTTAAGGAGACGCAGCACAGGTGTCAAAATTTGCACCTAGGTACTGGGCGCAGATTCCTGAGCGTTGTTATTTGCTGTACAGGAGTCTGCGCTATTGTGATCCCTTGGCCATGCGCTGTGAGCGCTTCCTGTCTTCTGACCTCATTTCATGTCGGCCGTTGCGGTTAGCGATGGACATGAATCCCAGACCCACAGTGTGTTTTCAAAAAATCACACTGCGTGGCTGGGATTCGTGGCCTTGTGCAGTAAATAGGTTTGCCGCTCACACATGTCCTTACACCTGCTTCAGACTGGGCGGCCTCAGCTGATCCCTTATCGCCTACCACGGCCAGGAGGCCGCACAGTCTGAAGAAGGCGGAAAGAGATGAGTTAAGACAGGCGAACATATGCACTGCTCGTGCCCATAAACCACACCCTCGCTGACAAAATAAATATGACAACGAGGGGCGTTGTTTCTAGCAGGGCGGATGCACAGGCGCAGCCAGCTAACCATGATGACAAAAGACGGGAAACGCTACCAAGGGGGGTGCTGCGTATCATTTGAAAGGAAAGTCACACCTCAGGGACAGTGGAATGGTCTCAATGAGACACATTTTGTACGTGTTGAGTTCCACGTGGGCAAGGAGAAAAAGTCAGCCACCTTGTACAAATGCAGCAGTACTGCTGTACTAGGTGGCTGTTATACATAGAAACACCTGGGGGGGTGGGGCCAGGTTCCCTCTAATTTCAGTTCATGTGCCTGCGTGGCGTTTGCAGGTCACGTTGCCGGCTACACAGCAGGGGAACAGCTGGCGGTGCTGAACCCCACTAACACATTGGCTGGTGTTTTTCTCTGTGCAGCTAGCACTTCCGGGCAAAAACTAGCGGTGTTTGAGCCCAGGGTCAGCAGGAGGAGGAGAGGAGCAGAGTGTAGGCCGAAGCCTGCACTGGTGGCAGCTTTTGTTCTGTTGTGCCAGCGTGGCTTGTGCTGGACACGTTGCCGACTACACAGCAGGGGAACAGCTGGCGGTGCTGAACCCCACTGACACATCAGCTAGTGTTTTTCTGTGTAGACAACACTTCCAGGTGGCAACTGACAGTGTTGAAACCCAGGGAATCAAAGAGGAGCAGAGTGTAGGCCGAAGCCTGCAGTGGAGCAAGTTGAAAGGGAACCTTTAACCCCCCCCCCCCCAGGCATTTGTTGCTGAAAGAGCCATCTTGTACAGCAGTAATACTGCACATGGAAAATGGTGGCTCCGAAAATTATGCTCCTTGCAAACGCTGAAGTACACACTCATATAATGTGTCCCCTCACACCGTCAAACCATCCCGGAAGTGGGACTTTCCTTTGTAATGTGACACAGCACAGCCGTCATTCCAACCCCCTTGGTGCCGGGCGCCACCTCCTCAACGTTGTTTGGTTCTGTCACGGAGCCCGCGCTGTAATGTTATCCCTTGGCCATGCACAGTTAGCGGTGCCCGTCTTCTGACATCATGTAGGTGTCAGGCTGGCAGTGCCTGTGCGTCCAAGCTGCCCGAGATCCAACCTTGCAGTGTCATCTAATGTAGTCCCACTGCGGGCCAGGGATCCATGGGCATGCGCAGTGCATATCATCGCCTCTCACTCACCTCCTTCCTGCTTCTTCAGACTGTGCGGCGTCACGGCCGTGGCATGCTATTAGGGATCAGCTGACGCCGCCTAGTCTGAAGAAGCGTGAAGAAGGGGAGTGAGAGGCTAGTATATGCACTGCGCATGGCCATGGATACCAGGCCCACTGTGGGATCACATTAGACGACACTGCGAGGTGTGATTTCGGGCAGCGTGGACGCACAGGCGCAGCCAGGACGACAACAAATGATGTCAGAGGATGGGCAGCGCAAACTGTGCATGGCCAAGGGATAACATAACAGTGCAGGGTCCATGACGGAATCAAACAACGCTAAGGAGGCAGCGCACGGTGCCAAGGGGGTAGCAATGACGGCTGTGCTGCGTCACATTACAAAGGAAAGTCCCACCTCCGGGACGGTTGGACGGTGTGAGGGGACACATTACATGAGTGTGTAGTTCAGCGTTTGCAAGGAGCATAATTTCAAGAGCGACCTTTCCCTTGTGCAGTATTAGTGCTGCACATGGTGGCTCTTTCAGTAACAAACGCCTAGGGGGGGGGGTGGGGACAGGTCCCCTTACATTTTAGTTGTGCCAGCGTGGCGGTCGCATGACACGTTGCCGGACACACAGCTGGGGATCAGCTGACGTTACTGAACCCCAATAACAGAGGAGCGACTGTTGACTGTGCACACAGCACTTCCAGGCACCAACTGGCGGTGTTAGAGCCCAGGGACAGCAGGAGGAGCAGATTGGAGGTATTGCCGCACACACAGCTGGGGATCAGCTGACGTTACTGAACCCCAATAACAGAGGAGCGACTGTTGACTGTGCACACAGCACTTCCAGGCACCAACTGGCGGTGTTAGAGCCCAGGGACAGCAGGAGGAGCAGATTGGAGGTATTGCCGCACACACAGCTGGGGATCAGCTGACGTTACTGAACCCCAATAACAGAGGAGCGACTGTTGACTGTGCACACAGCACTTCCAGGCACCAATTGGCGGTGTTAGAGCCCAGGGACAGCAGGAGGAGCAGATTGGAGGTATTGCCGCACACACAGCTGGGGATCAGCTGACGTTACTGAACCCCAATAACAGAGGAGCGACTGTTGACTGTGCACACAGCACTACCAGGCACCAACTGGCGGTGTTAGAGCCCAGGGACAGCAGGAGGAGCAGATTGGAGGTATTGCCGCACACACAGCTGGGGATCAGCTGACGTTACTGAACCCCAATAACAGAGGAGCGACTGTTGACTGTGCACACAGCACTTCCAGGCACCAACTGGCGGTGTTAGAGCCCAGGGACAGCAGGAGGAGCAGAGGAACAGAGTCTAGGCCGAAGCCTGATTGGAGCAAGTTGAAAGGGAACCTTTAACCCCCCCCCCAAGACGCTTGTAGCTGAAAGAGCCATCTTGTGCAGCACTAACGATGCAAAAGGAAAAGGTGGTTCTTTTAATTATGCTCCTTGCAAACACCGAAGTAAACACTAAAAATGTGTCCCCTTATACCGTTAAACCGTCCCGGAGGTGCGAATTTCCTTCGTAATGGGACACAGCACAGCTGTCATTCCTATCCCCTTGGTGCCGTGCGCTGCCTCCTCAGCGTTGTTGACTGTCACTGCCTGTGCGTCCACGCTGCTCCAGATCCCACCTCGCAGTCTCGTCCAACGTAATCCCACTGCGGGCCTTGGAACCATGGACATGCACAGTGCATATCCTCGACTCTCACTCCCCTCCTTCCCTCTTCTTCAGACTGTGCGGTGTCACGGCCGTGGCATGCTATTAGGGATCAGCTGACGGCGCACAGTCTAAAGAAGGCGGAGGGAAATGAGCGAGAGCCCGAGGGGAAGATATGCACTGCGCATGCCCATGGATCCCAGGCCCGCAGTGTGACTCAATCAGAAGACACAGCGAGGCGGGATCTCGGGCAGCGCGGCCGCACAGGCGCAGCCAGCCTGACACCAAATTATGTCAGAAGACAGGCAGCGCAAATATGGCATGCCCAAGGGATAACAGAACAGCGCAGGCTCCGTGACAGCTTAAAACAACGCTGAGGAGGCAGCGCATGGCACCAAGGGGGTAGGAATGACGGCTGTGCTGCGTCACATTGCGAAGGAAAGTCCCAGCTCCGGGACAGTATAACGGTATCAGTGAACACATTTTATAAGTGTTAAGTTCTGCGTGTGCAAGGAGCTAAAAAAAAGAGCTACCTTTTCCTTGTGCAGCATTACTGCTGCACAAGATGGCTCTTTCAGTAACAAACAACGGGGGGGGGGGCAGGTTCCCTTACATTTAGGTTGTTGTGCCAGCGTGGCGGTCGCAGGACACATTGCCGGCTACACAGCTGGGGATCAGCTGATGTTACTGAAACCCAATAACACTGGGTCGTATGTTTTTACTGTGCAGCCTGCACTTCTGAGCCGCAACTGGCGGTGTTGGAGCCCAGGAATAGCAGTTCAGGTGGTAGAAAGATGAACACAGCAGGAGACCTGGATGACACCCAATTACTTAATCAGGCAGAGGAGTGGCAAATTCCTGCGAGATCCAGGCCTGGTTCATTTTCAGGAAAGTAAGCCGGTCAACGTTATCGGAGGATAGTCGCATGCGACGGTCTGTTAGTACACCACCTGCGGCACTAAAGACACATTCCGATAAGACACTAGCCGCAGGGCAAGCCAGCACCTCCAATGCATACTGGCTTAGCTCTGGCCATGTATCCAGCTTAGAGACCCAAAACTTGAACGGGGAAGAGCTGTCTGGGAGTACAGTAAGAGGGCAAGCCATGTAGTCTGTCACCATCTGACGGAACCGTTGCCTCCTGCTGACTGGAGCCGCCGGTGATGGTGTAGACATTTGGGGCGGGCACACAAAAGTGTGCCAGAGTTGTGCCATACTGGGCTTGCCTTGGGCAGAGGCACTGCTTCTGCTCCCTCTTTGGGCAGAGCCTCCCCCACTGCCTCGACGCACTGAGCTGCTTTGTAAAGCACTAGCAGCACTCCTCTCAGTTGGACAGGAGAAGATGATGGAATTCACCAGTGTGTCGTGGTACTCCCGCAATTTACGCTCCCGGGTCAACGCAGGGATGAGGTTTTGGACGTTGTCCCGGTAGCGAGGATCGAGGAGGGTGAACACCCAATAATCAGGCATGTTGAGAATGTGGTCGATGCGGCGGTCGTTTCTCAGGCACTGCAGCATGAAATCCACCATGTGCTGCAGAGTGCCAACTGGCCCAGAAACGCTGTCCCCTGCTTGAGACATGATCTCTGCCCGCTCATCATCACCCCACCCTCGCTGTACACACTGACCACTGGACAATTGTTTCGCTCCCTCCTCTGGACGGAGCTCTTCCTCCTCCATTGACTCCTCCTCATCCTCCTCACAAATTGGCCCCTGCGTACCCCTTTGTGAGGAACCACGTGGCGCTGACTCTCCAGAAGCTGATGGAAAAGGTGACTCCTCATCCTCCACCTCTTCCACAACATCATCCCTTAACCCTTGCAAAGTTTGCTGAAGCAGGCAGATAAGGGGGACAGTCATGCTGACTAGTGCATCATCTGCACTTGCCATCCGCGTGGAATAATCAAAAGGACGCAAAACCTGGCAGACGTCCTACATAGTGGCCCACTCTGTGGTTGTGAAGTCTGATCGGCGCTGACTGCGACTTCTTTGCGCCTGATGCAGCTGGTACTCCATAACTGCTTGCTGCTGCTCACACAACCGCTCCAACATATGTAACGTGGAATTCCACCGGGTAGGTAGGTCACATATGATGCGGTGTTCCGGAAGGCGGAATCGGCGCTGCAGAGCAGCAATGCGGGATCTGGCCAAGCTGAAACGCCGCAAGTGAGCACACTCTAGGCGGACCTTGTGCAGCAGGGCATCAAGATCCGGATAGTCCCTCAGAAAACTCTGCACAACCAAATTGAGCACATGTGCCAGACATGGGATGTGAGTGAGGTTGCCAAGGGCCAAAGCTGCCACCAGATTTCGGCCATTGTCACACACTACCATGCCTGGCTGGAGATTCGCTGGCAGTAACCACACATCGCTCTCCTGCTTGATGGCATTCCAGAGCTCCTGCGCTGTGTGGCTTTGATGCCCCAATGAAACTAGTTTCAAGACGGCCTGCTGACGTTTGGCCACGGCTGTGCTCATGTCGGTCATAGGTAAAAGTTCACGGGTCCATGTGGAGGTGGACTGTGACGGATCCTGCAGAGAGGAATCTGAGGTACTGGTGTAAGAGGAGGAGTCGATGCGTACAGACTGGATTCCTGCAATCCTTGGAGTGGGCAGGACACGTCCTGCGCCACTCGCACGATCTGTACCTGGCTCAACAACATTAACCCAATGGGCAGTGAGGGAAACATATCGCCCCTGTCCATGCTGACTGGTCCACGCATCGGTGGTGAGGTGGACCTTGCTACTGACGGCGTTCAGTAGCGCATGTTTTATGTTTGCCTCAACATGCCTGTGCAGGGCAGGGACAGCCTGCCTGCTGAAGTAAAAGCGGCTGGGCACCTTGTACTGTGGGACTGCCAATGCCATCAAGTCACGGAAGCTGTCAGTCTCCACCAGCCTGAACGAGAGCATTTCCAGGGACAACAGTTTGGCAATGCCTGCATTCAGAGCCTGTGCTCGGGGGTGGTTGGCCGAGAATGCCCGCCTTTTCTCCCATGCCTGTACTACCGATGGCTGTAGAGTAGACTGGGAGTGTGAGGATGACTGGGAAGGTGGTGCTGTGGGTGGAATTACACTAGGTCTCTGGACAACAGTGGAGGAAGAGGCAACACGAGATGAAGAGGTGGTAGCTGCCGCTGTTGGTTGGCCTACGTCTTCACTGTGTTTCTGTAACTCCACCGCGTGCCTGGTCTGCACATGTTTCCACATATTTGTGGTATTGAGGTTGCTGACACTTTTACCTCTTTTTACTTTCTGATGACACAGCTTGCATTTGACAAAACAAATGTCATCTGCAACTGTGTCAAAAAAGGACCAGGCACTGCAAGTCTTGGGAGCGCCCTTTTTGGCTTTGGAAAGAGACAGGCTCCTAACGGGTGCCAAAGTGGAGGCTACAGGCTCCGCAGTCTTCCCCCTCCCTCTCCCTCTTTGGCCCGTAAGGGGAAGCTCTTCCTCAGAGCTGCTCCCACCACCTTCCTGTTCCTCACGCCACGATGGGTCAAGGACCTCATCATCTCCACTACCCTCTGCCACCAACTGCTCCTCCTGGGTAGTCTCGGCAGCACAGTACGCATCAGAAAGCGGCACCTGAGTTTCATCATCAGATGCGTACTGCGCTGTGGTCACCGGAGGCACTGGCCCACCTGCCTCTTCAGAGTCAGAGAGAAAAAGCTGTTGGGCATCACTGCACACTGCCTCTTCTTCCATTTCTCCAATGCTGCTTGGCTGGCCCCCTGTTTCCAAGCCAAGAGATTCAGAGAACAGAAGTAGAGACGGCTCCTGTCCTGGGCTCTCTGACTGCCTGGCCAATTTGGCAGGTGGTGAAGAGACAGATGGCTGCTCTCCAGTGCTCTGTGCCTGAGAGGATGTGGCACTAACTGAAGTCGATGCCGAGGCATTAGCTGCCATCCACCCGACAACGGCTTCAATTTGGTCTTCACGCAGCAGCGGTGCACGGCGCTCTCCGACAAAGCTGTGCATGAAGGACTGTTCCCTGCTGAAACTGAGTGACGACGAGTCACCGGCGCCCGCAGCAGGCACAGAATCACCACGTCCTCTCCCTGCTCCTCTCCCTGCTCCGCGCCCACGCTCACGTGCCTTACTCCCTGCCCTCTTCATCTTGGTTGACAGATAAAGATAAGCAGAAAAGTACTAAGGCCTTAGTGTGCTTATTCCTGAAATGCTCCTTCTAACAGGTGTAAGAAACACTAATGTTGTAAATTGTGGACTAAACTTTATTATTTTTCAAATGTGGCCTACACAAGTGTTAAGTTGTGTTTGGTGAACTTTACTTTTTTTTTTGTGCAGATCGGGCTACAGAGCTAGTTTAAATCACACGGAGACCGTGCAGACAGCCGTAAACGGCGCTGCAAGGCCAAAAAACCCTCCTCTAGGTTATCCTATGTAGTGTTTTTCCACTATTTAGCTGGAGACGGGTGGAAAGACACTAATAGGAATTTTTTTTTTTAAATTTTAAACAGGCTGCACCATTTGAAAAAAAGGAAATTGTTTTTCAAGGTATGAGGCAGTAACGCACCCTGAGCTGAATCCAACCGGCTATAGCTGCACACAGACTACAGGGCGAGCTGCGCTCACACAGAGACCGTGCAGACAGCCGTAAACGGCGCTGCAAGGCCCAATAAACCCCCTCTAGGTTATCCTATGTAGTGTTTTTCCACTATTTAGCTGGAGACGGGTGGAAAAACACTAATAGGGAATTTTTTAAAAAATTTTTAAACAGGCTGCACTATTTGAAAAAAAGGAAAATTTTTCTCAAGGTATGAGCCAGTAACGCACCCTGAGCTGAATCCAACCGGCTATAGCTGCACACAGACTACAGGGCGAGCTGCGCTCACACGGAGACCGTGCAGACAGCCGTAAACGGCGCTGCAAGGCCCAAAACCCCCCCTCTAGGTTATCCTATGTAGTGTTTTTCCACAATTTAGCTGGAGACGGGTGGAAAAACACTAATAGGGAATTTTTTTTAAAATTTTTAAACAGGCTGCACTATTTGAAAGAAAGGAAAATTTTTCTCAAGGTATGAGCCAGTAACGAACCCTGAGCTGAATCCACCCGGCTATGGCTACACACAGACTACAGGGCGAGCTGGGCTCACACGGAGACCGTGCAGACAGCCGTAAACGGCGCTGCAAGGCCCAAAAACCCCCCTCTAGGTTATCCTATGTAGTGTTTTTCCACAATTTAGCTGGAGACAGGTGGAAAAACACTAATAGGAAATTTGAGAAAAAATGTGCAGCAGGCTGCACTATGAGCAAAAAAGGACAACTGTGTGAGGCAGTGTGAACCCCCCCTGAGCTGAATACAACCGGGTATATGGCTGCACACAGACTACAGAGTGAGCTGCACACACACACACACACACACACAGAGACCTTGCAGAACGCTGTTAAAACAGCGCTGCAAGGCAAGAGCAAGGTGAACAGTGAAGAACACACAGCGTTTTGCTAAATTAGCCTTTGGAAAGGAAAATAAAGCAATTAGCTAGCTCAACTGGCCCTCAGTTAGAACACAGCGTCCTGTCCCTAACTGAAATCACAGCAGAGTGAGCGCAAAATGGCGGCAGCGCTTTTTATAGTGCAGAGTGACATCATTTCAGCAGCCAATCACAGCCTTGCCAGTACTTACATACCCACCATGCTAAACAGGATGTGCCCACACTTCCAATCATTCCTCATTGGCTGCTGCGTTCTGTTTGAATTCTGGGAACTTCCGATTCCGGTATCCGATACGCGGGAAGTATCGGAATTCGGTATCGGAATTCCGATACCGCAAATATCGGCCGATACCCAATACTTGCGGTATCGGAATGCTCAACACTAGTTATCAACAAAACTAGGGAAAAATCAATGGGTAAGGTTAGGAGAAAGTTCAATAGTGGCCACCACCTGCACCGTTCCTTTGGGTTTTTTTTGGTGGGAGGGTTCTCTTGCTGTTGCTCTCCAGGGCTCCTGTTGCTACTTTCGTTGGCACCAATGCAGTTGATTGATTCACAATTGCTTTGCTTCCTGCAGGACACATTGATATATCAAAGTGCTATTAATCTAATATGAGCGTTCCCTGATTTTTGGATCTGTAGACGTCACCAGCACAGATCAATTTGCTGTGCTAAAAGTTTGCAATGTATTAGAAGTGAGGACAAATCTGTTCACATAGATGTCTACTAATGAATCCATCTGCAGCAAACCTTCAGCTATTGAGTCGTATTAGGTCTCTAGAAATTGCAGGACATGCAAGTCCACCAGTAGTTACTGAAATCTTCGGTAAAATGTGCTTGCCTTGTGTAGAGCATACCTTGCAAAGGATGAAATCAAGAGCAAGTTGTCATTTAGAGCATGCACTAAACTATTGCACGCCCATGTTGTGATGAGTGTGTCTTCCTGCTGCGAGAGAGGCACATAGAGCTGCTTGGTTCAGGATCACTGATCTGCGCTCTATTCAGCTGCAGAATCCTTAAACGGGTTGTCCGAAACCAAAGAGATCAAATTTAATAATTAACATCTTTTCTAGTATACTTCAATTAAAAGTTTCCTATAGTTCCCCCTCTAAAGTCCTGCGTGTTTTTTTTTTTTTTATTCTAACTTTTGTTAACGTTTTGTTTGCGTATCTGTCTCAGCTTGTGCGGATTCTCAAACTGAGCTTCATTAGAGGGTCGGGGCAGCTGTCTCTGACCTTGCTGGGTCTTAAAGGGACACTGTCACCTGAATTTGGAGGGAACACTCTTCAGCCATGGAGGTGGGGTTTTGGGGTTTTTGATTCACCCTTTCCTTACCCGCTGGCTGCATGCTGGCTGCAATATAGGATTGAAGTTCATTCTCTGTCCTTCATAGTACACGCCTGCGCAAGGTGCAATCTTGCCTTACGCAGGCATGTACTACGGAGGACAGAGAATGAACTTCAATCCTATATTGCAGCCAGCATGCAGCCAGCGGGTAAGGAAAGGGTGAATCAAAAACCCCAAAACCCCGCCTCCATAGGTGAAGATTGTTCCCTCCAAATTCAGGTGACAGTGTCCCTTTAAGGAAAGTGGTGAGATGGCAAGAAAGCGCACTGTCAGTGCATATTAAAAAGGATAGATTGCCGAGAGCAGGGAGAACAGAGACCAGCCCCCCGAAAAATAAATGTCACCGGTGACGTCCATTTCACGGGTTAGGTCTCTGCTCGCCGTGTTTAGTTTTTTGTTTTTTTTCAATACTTCCTGACAGTGCGCTCTCTTTCCGTCTCATCACTTCTCTTAAGACCTGAAGAGGGAGCACAATATCAGTGTGCAGGAAGCTCGTACTGAGGATGTTGGACTGGACTAACAAACAGGCAATCACTACGTCTGTCGGACAGCCGCGAGACATGCATCCTTGCGGACTCGAATGTGTTTTTCGAGCACGCCGAAGACACTTGACTAGCACCCGAGCATGCTCTGATGAACAGACTTATGTATTTGTGGTCTTCATTCTCTAAACCTAGTAATTCATTAAGTTAAACCTGTAAAGTTACTGAGTAGGGGTGGTTTACTTTTGGTGTTAATGTCTGCATTTACCCCCTTCTAAATCCATAATGTTAGGCTCCAATTTGATCTTTTACATTTGCACAATTATTTCCAGTATCTTTTACAGACCAAACTTCATATTTTTACTCTCCCTCCTCCTATAGCTGCACATTATAAAGTATTAATGCGATAGTTCTCACACCCCAGCCCAATGATAGGCTTGATGCTTTCAAGATTGTGCCAAAGCAAACCACCTCCATAATGATCTGCATACCTTCTACGACGTGTGACTGGCACCGATCACGACTATTTTTTCCTCTTGTCCTTTGTTCACAGCAGAAACTGCAAATATATTTCATCTTCTCGACCGAACGTGGGGCGGCTCCAAGCTCCCCTAAATTCTGTGTAATGTGAACCAGACGTGAGGACAGATTCTTCATAAGCTGAACAGTCGGATACTTTACAGCAGAAATCGAAAGAAGCAGCTGGACATCACTGTCGCTGTATGCAGGATGAGGCAGATTACTGGTCCCAGTTCACTATAATAACTGGTCTTGACCTGTTGGTGCATGATTACTTTTTACAGCATGTGTAGGCAATTGTTCGAGAGGAAATTCTATCGTAATTTGGGATGGTCTTCAGCCCTACGTGTCACCATTCACCCTGCACTCCGTGCCATCTCATGTTGGGATATGTTCTCTTTCTTTATGCTCTCCATCTGACCCAGACCAACATCACACTTTCTCCAGTCATGATCCATGTATATAAATACATACACAATGCCTAAAAAACATGTACCGAACTACCCCATAGTCATACCTCCCAAGAATTGAATCCCGGAGTGACATTAACTCAAGAACATGTAAAAGGTATCAAACAGAAAAAACGTGGCAAGGAGGAGGATGCAGCGGGGCACAAGAATGATACCAAGGCCTCTTTCACACGTCTGTCTCCGGTACGTGTACTGACAGTTTTCTCACGTACCGGAGACACTGACACACGTAGACCCATTCAAATGAATGAGTCTATGCACATGTCTCCGTGTTTTCACGGACCGTGTGTACGTGTGTACGTGTTGAAAACACGGAGACATGTCCGTTTTTCTCCGGCAGCACGGTCCGCAAAGCATCCCGCACATGTGCACACGGAGAACAGTGTGCACTCTCCTCCGTGTGCACATACTGCCCGCAGGAGAGACAGCGCTACAGTAAGCGCTGTCCTACCCCTGCGTGTGGTGCTGAAGCCGGAATTCATTCCTTCCCAGCAGCGTTCGCTGGAGAGAAGGAATGAAAAATCTTTTTTTCTTTTCCCTTAAAAATAAAGTTTGTGTGTCCCCTCCCGCCTCCCATCCCCTGTGCGCGTCCTCCCCCCCCCCGCTTGCCAGGAAATACTCACCGACACCCAGCTCCAGCGATGTCTCCTCTCAGCGCCGGCAGCAGGCCCTGTGTGAGCGGTCATGTGGTCCCGCTCATTACAGTGAGGAATATGCGCACAGGGCCTGCTGCCAGCGCTGAGAGGAGACATCGCTGGAGCTGGGTGTCGGTGAGTATTTCCTGGCAAGCGGGGCAGGGGGCGCACAGGGCATGGGAGGTGGGAGGGGACGCACAAACTTTATTTTTAAGGGAAAAGAAAAAAAAAAGATTTTTCATTCCTTCTCTCCAGCGAACGCTGCTGGGAAGAAGGGATGAATACCGGCTTCAGCACAGCACGCAGGGGACAGCGCTTAACTGTAGCGCTGTCTCCTGCACGGTCCATGTGGTCCTCAGTCGGCACACGGGCGGCACACGGCTGCCGCACATGTGCCACACTGATGTTCAACGTAAGCACACGGACACGGATAATTCCGGTGCCGATTTCGCCGGTACTGGAATTATCTGGACGTGTGAAAGAGGCCTAAATAACATCTTTTGCATCCTATGGATTGGATAAAGTTTTAAGTGGTGTCTGTCCCGTGATGAACGAGCTGCAGACCCTTAACATATATTTTTTTATAATTTTTTTAATCACAGCTGTTTTGGCGTATATAGGATTTTACAGGTGCCAGATTATTTCTGGACCCATACTATAAACGTCTGGGTGGTCCACACTTTACTCTGCAGTGACATTCTAAAATGTCAATGCGTAGTAAGCAACTTGCACAAGATTGTGCAGCTGTGGAGTCAGGAAGCCAGTTGTCAGACACAGCCAGGCTCCTCACAGAGAAGAAAAACATGATTTATTACTATGTTTGCCTTCCTGTTTGCATTGTTTATACAGATTAGGACTCACTGAGAGTGCTTCCTTCTCCAGACCCAGTAATCATGTGATTGATGGGTGCAGACAGGAAACAGAAGCTACTGTGTCCTGAAAAACCCAATTAGTTTAGCTACAGCCAGGAGGCTGAATTTCCCCTGTAACTGGGGCTAATATACCAGTTACAGGGGAAATCGGCAATAAAAAAAATGTGTTCATATGCCTCCCATAAGACCTGATTTGAGGCACAGTGTGTAAAAAAAAAAAAAACATTCTGGATCGCTATTCTTAAATCCTATATATGCCAAAACATATTTTAAATCACTGTTTCTAGCTATGCTCCTCCTATCTAAGAAAAAGACGTCTAATATATCAAAATAATTTCTATGCAAATGGGGAACATAATTTTAAAGTTTTTTCAGCTGTTCTTTGTGGTTTTAAAAAGAATTTTTAAAAAGTGTGAAAATCAAAAATTATCATAAAAATGAATCCCTGTGTATCGTGGAGAAAAGGCAAAACCTGTTTAACTATCCAAATGAGAAAAAAATGAGCAGTTAAAAGTACGGTAAAACATGAGTCCGAGCAGGAACAAAGGAAAAAAAAATGGCCTGGTCCTGAACTAGTTAAATATTCTAGATTATTAGGCCGGGGTCACACTAGAGAGTTTTACGGACATATGAGAGGCGCAAAAACTACGCAATGCACACGGACCAATGATTTTCTATGGGGCAGCTCCTATCTGCTGTATATTTCTCAGCTGTATTTTGCGGGCGTAGAAAATCGCAGCATGCTGCGTTTGTCAGCGTATTGCGCAAAACATACGCCAATGAAAGTCTATGGGGGCCCACACCAGTTTTTTCCGCGATTTAACCCTTTATTTTAACAGCTAGAGCCCCCAAATTTTGCACATACACACTACTAACATTAGTAGTGAGGAATATGCAAAATAAAAGGAATATGAAAACATTTACTGTATGTAACCATGTCTCATATCCTGCCGGGTTTGGGAAGGAGATAGGAAAAGCCGGCAATTGAATTACCGGCTTTTCTGCTATCTGGCGCTGGATGAAATATAAATATATGTATATATATGTGTCTCACTGATATATATTTATGCGCTAAGAATCTTCATTTTATCTACAACTAAGTTTTATGAAAAAAAAATTTTTGAAAATTTTTTTTATGAAAAAATATTTTTTGAGTAGTATGATTCATATCGAATATTTGTCTGTGTTTTCACATGGCCTAGATTCATATACATGTGCTGCTGTGTTTCTTTATATCTATATGATACAGCTTGCAGCTTGCATGTGTTCACATTGGGAGTGCTGGTTGGTTTTTTTTCTTTGTTTAGTGTATGGATGTGGCTGCATCCAGACTGATCTTGCACTCCTCCCATTGACCTTGCAGGTGGCGGTAATCATCTCTACTTGCCCATAATTTGTAGGTTTAGCCCAGAGTGACATGTTTGTCCTAAGTTGTAGGCTGGTGGCCCAAGAGTGGCATGTACAGTAGAGTAGGACCCATCAGAGGGAGATCACCTTGCCGTGGTTGATGGGCACACATGAATTGGCCAATTTATGCACTAAGAATCTTCATTTTATCTACAAATGTAAGTTTTATGAAAAAAAAATTTTTGAAAAATTTTTTATGAAAAAATATTTTTTGAGTAGTATGATTCATATCGAATATTTGTCTGTTTTCACATGGCCTAGATTCATATACATGTGCTGCTGTGTTTCTTTTTATATATATATATATAGCTATTGAACCCGTTCTACGCCCGGGTGCCGAGCATTTATATTGGTATATGGTCTCCATCCTGGTATGTGCTGCTCCATCCTGCGTCCCCATCCTGTCATGTGCTGCTCCATCCTGCGTCCCCATCCTGTCATGTGCTGCTCCATCCTGCGCCCCCATTCTGTCATGTGCTGCTCCATCCTGCATCCCCATCC
Organism: Ranitomeya imitator; assembly: GCF_032444005.1. Classification (NCBI taxonomy): domain Eukaryota; kingdom Metazoa; phylum Chordata; class Amphibia; order Anura; family Dendrobatidae; genus Ranitomeya; species Ranitomeya imitator. Next base: position 662,512,991 of record NC_091286.1, on the reverse strand, counting down.
TGTCATGTGCTGCTCCCATCCTGCACCCCCGTTCTGTCATGTGCTGCTCCCATCCTGCGCCCCCGTTCTGTCATGTGCTGCTCCCATCCTGCGCCTCCTATCTGTCATTTGCTGCTCCCATCCTGTCATGTGCTGCTCCCATCCTGCGCCCCGTTCTGTCATGTGCTGCTCCCATCCTGCGCCCCCGCTCTGTCATGTGCTGCTCCCATCCTGCGCCCCCGCTCTGTCATGTGCTGCTCCCATCCTGCGCCCCCGTTCTGTCATGTGCTGCTCCCATCCTGCGCCTCCATTCTGTCATTTGCTGCTCCCATCCTGTCATGTGCTGCTCCCATCCTGCGCCCCCGTTCTGTCATGTGCTGCTCCCATCCTGCGCCCCCGTTCTGTCATGTGCTGCTCCCATCCTGCGTCCCCGTTCTGTCATGTGCTGCTCCCATCCTGCGCCCCCGTTCTGTCATTTGATGCTCCCATCCTGTCATGTGCTGCTCCCATCCTGCGGCACCGTTCTTTAATTTGCTGCTCCCATCCATATGCCCCATACGCTGCTCCATAAGATGCTCCATAGTATATGCCCCGTATCAGGTGGCGTAAGTAACAAATAGCTGTGGCATGAAGTGCCACAGCCTCATGCCACAGCAATTTGTTACTTGCGCCACCTGATTCCTTTCCGCCGCCATTTTCTTGGTCCTCCTGCTGGCGGAATCGGCGCCTGCGCAGTCCGCGCTTTCCGGCGCCATTTTCTTGAAGACACACCTGCAGTGTGTCTTCAAGAAAATGGCGCCGGCAGTGTGTCTTCAAAAAAATGGCGCCGGAAAGCGCGGACTGCGCAGGCGCCGATTCCGGCAGCAGGACCAAGAAAATGGTGGCGGAAAGGAATCAGGTGGCGTAAATAACAAATTGCTGTGGCATGAAGTGTCACAGCTTCATGCCACAGCAATTTGTTACTTACGCCATTCCTTTCCACCCATTTTCTTCATCCTCCTGCTGCCGGAATCGGCGCCTGCGCAGTCCGCGCTTTCCGGCGCCATTTTCTTGAAGACACACCTGCAGTGGAGCCGGAGTGTCTTCAAGAAAATGGCGCCGGAAAGCGCGGACTGCTCAGTCACCGATTCCTGCTGCCGGAATCGGCACCTGCGCAGTCCGCGCTTTCCGGCGCCATTTTCTTGAAGACATACCTGCAGTGGAGCCGGAGTGTGTCTTCAAGAAAATGGCGCCGGAATGCGCGGACTGCGCAGGCGCCGATTCCGGCAGCAGGAATCGGCGCCTGCGCAGTCCGCGCTTTACGGTACCATTTTCTTGAAGACACACTCCGGCTCCTCTGCCTGTGACTGGTCAGAGGGCGGCGCCGGCGCGCATTAAGCGCGTCATCGCGCCCTCTGAACTGTCACAGCAGAGGAGCCGGGAGACGGAGCCGCACGCAGCGCTGGAACATGGAAAGGTGAATATACTTACCCTCCTGGCGGTCCCTGACTCTCCGGTGGAGATCGCGGTATGCGTTCAGTGCTTACGCATACCGCAATCTCCTGGGAGCGTTACTCTGTGGGGCCAGACTGCCGGCGGTTGCGCCGGCGCAGTCTATAAAGGCTTCGGACAGAGTGACGCTCCCAGCGTTATATTATAGATAGAGATATATATATATACTAGATGGCAGCCCGATTCTAAAGAATCGGGAGTCTAGAATCCATATATACTTTATTTATTCAAATGTAAGAATAATACAATTAATAAATAATAGTAAGAAAGAACAAAAAATGGCTGCACTTACCAGCTCTTGACAATTCTTGTTATTTAAGAAATTGCTGGGCAATAATGGACAATGTCCTTATGTGGCAAATAATAGAGCAATATACCCAATGTGGCAAAGAAGAGGTTAATAAACGGCAGTCTCTCAGTATAACAGTCAGTGAATAATAGGCAGTATATGGAGAAAACACCAAACAAAAGTTCAAAATTGGTGTGAAAATGTCACTGAACCACTTCACAACTAAATATATATAGTTTTGGTAAATGGTATTATCATTTTTTTGACGAAATTCGGCAGGAGCTTGAAGAGCAACGTCACTGGGCCCGCCTCCACGCAGTAGAAACTTGCTGTGAGGTAAAAATTCAAAAATCACACCAAAATGGCGGGCGGAGTGTGTCACAGTACGGCACGTTTCTGATTGGTCGCTCGCAGCAGGCGGCAACCAATCAGACACTGGACACTGTTGACGTCACTTATCTCCGGACTTTAGCTCCGGACATTAGCTCCGGACTTTAGCTCCGGACATTAGCTCCGGACATTAGCTCCAGACATTAGCTCCGGACATTAGCTCCGGACAGGAAGTTGGCACAAATTGCAGGAAGTAGTATTCTAGGCAATTATATATTAGATATACAGTGGGGCAAAAAAGTATTTAGTCAGTCAGCAATAGTGCAAGTTCCACCACTTAAAAAGATGAGAGCCGTCTGTAATTTACATCATAGGTAGACCTCAACTATGGGAGACAAACTGAGGAAAAAAAATCCAGAAAATCACATTGTCTGTTTTTTTAACATTTTATTTGCATATTATGGTGGAAAATAAGTATTTGGTCAGAAACAAAATTTCATCTCAATACTTTGTAATATATCCTTTGTTGGCAATGACAGAGGTCAAACGTTTTCTGTAAGTCTTCACAAGGTTGCCACACACTGTTGTTGGTATGTTGGCCCATTCCTCCATGCAGATCTCCTCTAGAGCAGTGATGTTTTTGGCTTTTCGCTTGGCAACACGGACTTTCAACTCCCTCCAAAGGTTTTCTATAGGGTTGAGATCTGGAGACTGGCTAGGCCACTCCAGGACCTTGAAATGCTTCTTACGAAGCCACTCCTTAGTTGCCCTGGCGGTGTGCTTTGGATCATTGTCATGTTGAAAGACCCAGCCACGTTTCATCTTCAATGCCCTTGCTGATGGAAGGAGGTTTGCACTCAAAATCTCACGATACATGGCCCCATTCATTCTTTCATGTACCCGGATCAGTCGTCCTGGCCCCTTTGCAGAGAAACAGCCCCAAAGCATGATGTTTCCACCACCATGCTTTACAGTAGGTATGGTGTTTGATGGATGCAACTCAGTATTCTTTTTCCTCCAAACACGACAAGTTGTGTTTCTACCAAACAGTTCCAGTTTGGTTTCATCAGACCATAGGACATTCTCCCAAAACTCTTCTGGATCATCCAAATGCTCTCTAGCAAACTTCAGACGGGCCCGGACATGTACTGGCTTAAGCAGTGGGACACGTCTGGCACTGCAGGATCTGAGTCCATGGTGGCGTAGTGTGTTACTTATGGTAGGCCTTGTTACATTGGTCCCAGCTCTCTGCAGTTCATTCACTAGGTCCCCCCGCGTGGTTCTGGGATTTTTGCTCACCGTTCTTGTGATCATTCTGACCCCACGGGGTGGGATTTTGCGTGGAGACCCAGATCGAGGGAGATTATCAGTGGTCATGTATGTCTTCCATTTTCTAATTATTGCTCCCACTGTTGATTTCTTCACTCCAAGCTGGTTGGCTATTGCAGATTCAGTCTTCCCAGCCTGGTGCAGGGCTACAATTTTGTTTCTGGTGTCCTTTGACAGCTCTTTGGTCTTCACCATAGTGGAGTTTGAAGTCAGACTGTTTGAGGGTGTGCACAGGTGTCTTTTTATACTGATAACAAGTTTAAACAGGTGCCATTACTACAAGTAATGAGTGGAGGAAAGAGAAGACTCTTAAAGAAGAAGTTACAGGTCTGTGAAAGCCAGAAATCTTGATTGTTTGTTTCTGACCAAATACTTATTTTCCACCATAATATGCAAATAAAATGTTAAAAAAACAGACAATGTGATTTTCTGGATTTTTTTTTTCTCAGTTTGCCTCCCATAGTTGAGGTCTACCTATGATGTAAATTACAGACGCCTCTCATCTTTTTAAGTGGTGGAACTTGCACTATTGCTGACTGACTAAATACTTTTTTGCCCCACTGTATATATATATATATGTCAGTGAGATACATATATGTATATATATTATTACTTCATACAGCGCTAGATAGCTTTAAAGCCGGTAATTCAATTGCCGGCTTTTGCTATCTTTTTCCTAAACCCGACATGATATGAGACATGGTTACATACAGTAAACCATCTCATATCACCATTTTTTTTTGCATATTCCACACTACTAATGTTAGTAGTGTGTATATGCAAAATTTGGCCGTTCTAGCTATTAAATAAAAGGGTTAAATGGCGGAAAAAATTGGCGTGGGCTCCCGCGCAATTTTCTCCGCCAGAGTAGTAAAGTAGAAAAGTTCCCACGATCTAGGGACAACCAGCAGAGGGCGCCTCACCGCAAATGAAGGTAAATATAGGTCATTGACCTACTTTACCTTCATTCTCCGGGGTTTTGCAGCCAGGAGCAGCGCTGCATTAGCAGAGCTCCTGGCTGCAAAATATTTTAACCCCTTCAGATGGATTTACATCGTGGGACCTTACAGATCTTCGGAAGGTATGTATATTGTTGGTTTATTATTTTTTCTTTGTTACAGAGCGAGGGTCTTCAGATGGATTGAGCGTAGAATAAAATATTACAACAACCTTTGTGATTTTTTCATTAAAATAATTTTTTAATAATGTGCTTGTGTTTTTTTTAACCCTTTACTACTATTGGATTAATAATGGATAGGTGTCATAATTGACGCTTCTCCATTATTAATTTGGCTTAATGTCACCTTACAATAGCAAGGTGACATTAACCCTTCATTACCCCATATCCCACCGCTACACGGGAATGGGAAGAGAGTGGCCAAGTGCCAGAATAGGCGCATCTTACAGATGTGCCTTTTCTGGGGTGGCTGGGGACAGATGTTTTTAGCCAGGGGGGGGGGCAAAAACTGTGGACCCTCTCCAGGCTATTAATATCTGCCCTCAGTCACTGGCTTTACTACTCTGGCGGAGAAAATTGCGCGGGAGCCCACGCCAATTTTTTCCGCCATTTAATAGCTAGAACGACCAAATTTTGCATATACACACTACTAACATTAGTAGTGTGGAATATGCAAAAAAAATGGTGATATGAGATGATTTACTGTATGTAAACCAGGTCTCATATCATGTCGGGTTTAGGAAGGAGAAAGCAAAACCGGCAATTGAATTACCGGCTTTAAAGCTATCTAGCGCTGTATGAAGTAATAATATATATATATATGTGTCTCACTGACATATATATATATATATATATATATATATATATATATATATATATATATATATATAAATATGTGAACTGTTATGTCTGCTAATGAAAGGTGTAATGAAGGCAATCCAGAGACACAGTGTGCCTAGCGATCCGAGCGCACACAGAGATCTGACAAATACCAAAAAACAAAAGAACGAGCTCTGAGACGTGGAAACTCTGTAGACTGCACACCTGATCCTATCCTAAACACAACTAATAGCGGCTGTGGATTGCGCCTAGCAACTACCTATGCAACTCGGCACAGCCTAAGAAACTAGCTAGCCTGAAGATAGAAAAATAGGCCTGACTTGCCCCCAGAGAAATACCCCAAAGGAAAAGGCAGCCCCCCACATATAATGACTGTGAGTAAGATGAAAAGACAAAACGTAGGGATGAAATAGATTCAGCAAAGTGGGGCCCGATAATCTTAGACAGAGCGAGGATAGTAAAGCGAACTTTGCAGTCTACAAAAAACCCTAAAGCAAAAACCACGCAAAGGGGGCAAAAAAGACCCACCGTGCCGAACTAACGGCACGGCAGTACACCCTTTGCTTCTCAGAGCTACCAGCAAAACAAAAGACAAGCTGGACAGAAAAAAAGCAACAAAATAGCAAAAAAGCACTTAGCTATACAGAGCAGCAGGACACAGGAACAATCAGGAGAAGCTCAGATCCAACACTGGAACATTGACAAGGAGCAGGGATAGCAGCATCAGGCGGAGTTAAGTAACGAAGCAGTTAACGAGCTCACCAGAACACCTGAGGAAAGAAGCTCAGAAGCTGCAGTACCACTTGTGACCACAGGAGTGAATTCAGCCACAGAATTCACAACAGTACCCCCCCCTTGAGGAGGGGTCACCGAACCCTCACCAGAGCCCCCAGGCCGACCAGGATGAGCCGCATGAAAGGCACGAACAAGATCGGGAGCATGAACATCAGAGGCAAAAACCCAGGAATTATCTTCCTGAGCATAACCCTTCCATTTAACCAGATACTGGAGTTTCCGTCTAGAAACACGAGAATCCAAAATCTTCTCCACAATATACTCCAATTCCCCCTCCACCAAAACCGGGGCAGGAGGCTCAACAGATGGAACCATAGGTGCCACGTATCTCCGCAACAACGACCTATGGAATACATTATGTATGGAAAAGGAGTCTGGGAGGGTCAAACGAAAAGACACAGGATTGAGAACCTCAGAAATCCTATACGGACCAATAAAACGAGGTTTAAATTTAGGAGTGGAAACCTTCATAGGAATATGACGAGAAGATAACCAAACCAGATCCCCAACACGAAGTCGGGGACCCACACGGCGTCTGCGATTAGCGAAAAGTTGAGCCTTTTCCTGGGACAAGGTCAAATTGTCCACTACCTGAGTCCAGATCTGCTGCAACCTGTCCACCACAGAATCCACACCAGGACAGTCCGAAGACTCAACCTGTCCTGAAGAGAAACGAGGATGGAACCCAGAATTGCAAAAAAATGGAGAAACCAAGGTAGCCGAGCTGGCCCGATTATTAAGGGCGAACTCAGCCAACGGCAAAAAGGACACCCAATCATCCTGGTCAGCAGAAACAAAACATCTCAGATATGTTTCCAAGGTCTGATTGGTTCGTTCGGTCTGGCCATTAGTCTGAGGATGGAAAGCCGAGGAAAAGGATAGGTCAATGCCCATCCTACCACAAAAGGCTCGCCAAAACCTTGAAACAAACTGGGAACCTCTGTCAGAAACAATATTCTCAGGAATGCCATGCAACCGAACCACATGCTGAAAGAACAAAGGCACCAAATCAGAGGAGGAAGGCAATTTAGCCAAGGGCACCAGATGGACCATTTTAGAAAAGTGATCACAGACCACCCAAATGACTGACATCTTTTGAGAAACGGGAAGGTCAGAAATGAAATCCATCGAAATATGTGTCCAAGGCCTCTTTGGGACCGGCAAGGGCAAAAGCAACCCACTGGCACGAGAACAGCAGGGCTTAGCCCTAGCACAAATCCCACAGGACTGCACAAAAGTACGCACATCCCGTGACAGAGATGGCCACCAGAAGGATCTAGCCACTAACTCTCTGGTACCAAAGATTCCAGGATGACCAGCCAACACCGAACAATGAAGTTCAGAGATAAGTTTATTAGTCCACCTATCAGGGACGAACAGTTTCTCCGCTGGACAACGATCAGGTTTATTCGCCTGAAATTTTTGCAGCACCCGCAGCAAATCAGGGGAGATGGCAGACACAATGACTCCTTCCTTGAGGATACCCGCTGGCTCAGATAAACCCGGAGAGTCGGGCACAAAACTCCTAGACAGAGCATCCGCCTTCACATTTTTAGAGCCCGGAAGGTACGAAATCACAAAGTCGAAGCGGGCAAAAAATAACGACCAACGGGCCTGTCTAGGATTCAAGCGCTTGGCAGACTCGAGATAAGTCAAGTTCTTATGATCAGTCAATACCACCACGCGATGCTTGGCTCCTTCAAGCCAATGGCGCCATTCCTCGAATGCCCACTTCATGGCCAGCAACTCTCGGTTGCCCACATCATAATTACGCTCAGCGGGCGAAAACTTCCTGGAAAAGAAAGCACATGGTTTCATCACTGAGCAATCAGAACCTCTCTGTGACAAAACCACCCCTGCTCCAATCTCAGAAGCATCAACCTCGACCTGGAACGGAAGAGAAACATCTGGCTGACACAACACAGGGGCAGAACAAAAACGACGCTTCAACTCCTGAAAAGCTTCGACAGCAGCAGAAGACCAATTAACCAAATCAGCACCCTTCTTGGTCAAATCGGTCAATGGTTTGGCAATGCTAGAAAAATTACAGATGAAGCGACGATAAAAATTAGCAAAGCCCAGGAACTTTTGCAGACTTTTCAGAGATGTCGGCTGAATCCAATCCTGGATGGCTTGGACCTTAACTGGATCCATCTCGATAGTAGAAGGGGTAAAGATGAACCCCAAAAATGAAACTTTCTGCACACCGAAGAGACACTTTGATCCCTTCACAAACAAAGAATTAGCACGCAGGACCTGAAAAACCATTCTGACCTGCTTCACATGAGACTCCCAATCATCTGAGAAGATCAAAATGTCATCCAAGTAAACAATCAGGAATTTATCCAGATACTCACGAAAGATGTCATGCATAAAAGACTGAAACACAGATGGAGCATTGGCAAGTCCGAACGGCATCACTAGATACTCAAAATGACCCTCGGGCGTATTGAATGCAGTTTTCCATTCATCTCCTTGCCTGATTCTCACCAGATTATACGCACCACGAAGATCTATCTTAGTGAACCAACTAGCCCCCTTAATCCGAGCAAACAAGTCAGATAACAATGGCAAGGGATACTGAAATTTAACAGTGATCTTATTAAGAAGGCGGTAATCAATACACGGTCTCAGCGAACCATCCTTCTTGGCTACAAAGAAGAACCCTGCTCCCAGTGGTGATGATGATGGGCGAATATGTCCCTTCTCCAGGGATTCCTTCACATAACTGCGCATAGCGGCGTTTTCGGGCACGGATAAATTAAATAATCGACCTTTAGGGAATTTACTACCAGGAATCAAATTGATAGCACAATCACAATCCCTATGCGGAGGTAGGGCATCGGACTTGGGCTCTTCAAATACATCCTGATAATCAGACAAGAACTCAGGGACCTCAGAAGGGGTGGATGACGAAATCGACAAAAATGGAACATCACCATGTACCCCCTGACAACCCCAGCTGGACACCGACATGGAATTCCAATCCAATACTGGATTATGGGTTTGTAGCCATGGCAACCCCAACACGACCACATCATGCAGATTATGCAACACCAGAAAGCGAATAACTTCCTGATGTGCAGGAGCCATGCACATGGTCAGCTGGGCCCAGTACTGAGGTTTATTCTTGGCCAAAGGTGTAGCATCAATTCCTCTCAATGGAATAGGACACCGCAAAGGCTCCAAGAAAAACCCACAACGTTTAGCATAATCCAAATCCATCAGATTCAGGGCAGCGCCTGAATCCACAAACGCCATGACAGAAAACGACGACAAAGAGCATATCAGGGTAATGGACAGAAGGAATTTGGACTGTACAGTACCAATGACGGCAGACCTAGCGGACCGCTTAGTGCGCTTAGGACAATCAGAAATAGCATGAGTGGAATCACCACAGTAGAAACACAGCCCATTCAGACGTCTGTATTCTTGCCGTTCAACTCTGGTCATAGTCCTATTGCACTGCATAGGCTCAGGTTTAACCTCAGGCAATACCGCCAAATGGTGCACAGATTTACGCTCGCGCAAGCGTCGACCGATCTGAATGGCCAAAGACAAAGACTCATTCAAACCAGCAGGCATAGGAAATCCCACCATGACATCCTTAAGAGCCTCAGAGAGACCCTTTCTGAACAAAGCTGCCAGCGCAGATTCATTCCACTGAGTGAGTACTGACCATTTCCTAAATTTCTGACAATATACTTCTATATCATCCTGACCCTGGCACAAAGCCAGCAAATTTTTCTCAGTCTGATCCACTGAATTAGGCTCATCGTACAGTAATCCGAGCGCCAGGAAAAACGCATCGACACTACTCAATGCAGGGTCTCCTGGCGCAAGAGAAAATGCCCAGTCTTGAGGGTCGCCGCGCAAAAAAGAAATAATAATCAAAACCTGTTGAATAAGATTACCAGAAGAATGAGGTTTCAAGGCCAGAAATAGCTTACAATTATTTTTGAAACTTAGAAACTTAGTTCTATCTCCAAAAAACAAATCAGGAATAGGAATTCTTGGTTCTAACATAGATTTCTGCTCAATAGTATCTTGAATCTTTTGTACATTTATAACGAGATTATCCATTGAAGAGCACAGACTCTGAATATCCATGTCCACACCTGTGTCCAGAAACACCCAAATGTCTAGGGGAAAAAAAAAAAAAAAAAGTGAACACAGAGCAGAGAAAAAAAAAATGGTGTCAGAACTTTTTCTTTCCCTCTATTGAGAATCATTAGATAGGCTCCTTGTACTGTTATGTCTGCTAATGAAAGGTGTAATGAAGGCAATCCAGAGACACAGTGTGCCTAGCGATCCGAGCGCACACAGAGATCTGACAAATACCAAAAAACAAAAGAACGAGCTCTGAGACGTGGAAACTCTGTAGACTGCACACCTGATCCTATCCTAAACACAACTAATAGCGGCTGTGGATTGCGCCTAGCAACTACCTATGCAACTCGGCACAGCCTAAGAAACTAGCTAGCCTGAAGATAGAAAAATAGGCCTGACTTGCCCCCAGAGAAATACCCCAAAGGAAAAGGCAGCCCCCCACATATAATGACTGTGAGTAAGATGAAAAGACAAAACGTAGGGATGAAATAGATTCAGCAAAGTGGGGCCCGATAATCTTAGACAGAGCGAGGATAGTAAAGCGAACTTTGCAGTCTACAAAAAACCCTAAAGCAAAAACCACGCAAAGGGGGCAAAAAAGACCCACCGTGCCGAACTAACGGCACGGCGGTACACCCTTTGCTTCTCAGAGCTACCAGCAAAACAAAAGACAAGCTGGACAGAAAAAAAGCAACAAAATAGCAAAAAAGCACTTAGCTATACAGAGCAGCAGGACACAGGAACAATCAGGAGAAGCTCAGATCCAACACTGGAACATTGACAAGGAGCAGGGATAGCAGCATCAGGCGGAGTTAAGTAACGAAGCAGTTAACGAGCTCACCAGAACACCTGAGGAAAGAAGCTCAGAAGCTGCAGTACCACTTGTGACCACAGGAGTGAATTCAGCCACAGAATTCACAACAGTGAACACATTTATTCTACCTATTCTATTGTAAGCTGTCAGTGTGATTTTACTGTACACCGCACTGAATTGCCGGCTTTTCTCTCTAACACCGCTGCGTATTTCTCGCAAGTCACACTGCTGGTCCGTGTGTAATCCGTATTTTTCTGGCTTCCATAGACTTTCATTGGCGTTTTTTTTGCGCAATACGGTGACGAACGCAGCATGCTGCGATTTTCTACGGCCTTAGAAAGCCGTATAATACTGATCAGTAAAATATGGCAGATAGGAGCAGGGGCATAGAGAATAATTGGGACGTTTGTTAGGCGAGTTTTACGGACGTATTTTATGCGCTCATACGTCCGTAAAACTCGCTAGTGTGACTCCAGCCTTAGGGGGGGAAAAGATCTGCCCCAGGACGATTTCAAGGTATGAGGGACAAAGTTCATAAACGATTATTTCAGCAGTGCCAGGAACAAGAACTAAAAGAGCCAGCTTGTCAGAATGCAACATTAGTGCTGCACAGGGTGGCTGTTTTAGTTACAAACGCCTGGGAGGGGGTGGGGGAAGGGAGGGTGACAGGTTCCCTTTAAAAAGATGAGAGAGGCCTGTAATTGACATCATAGGTAGACCACAACTATGAGAGTCAAAATGAGAAAACAAATCCAGAAAATCACCTTGATCACTCTGATTTGACAAGATTTATTTTGCAAATTATGATGAAAAATAAATATTTGGTCACCTAAAAACATGCAAGGTTTCTGGCTCTCACAGATCTGTATCTTCTTCTTTAAGAGGCTCCTCTGTCCTCCACTCATTATCTGTACTAATGACGCCTGTTTGAACTTGTTATCAGTATAAAAGACACCTGTCCACATCTTCAAACAGTCTGACTCCAAACTCCTCTATGGTGAAGACCAAAGAGCTGTCGAAGGACACCAGAAACAAAATTGTAGCCCTGCACCAGGCTGGGAAGACTGAATCTGCAATAGCCAACCAGCTTGGTGTGATGAAATCAACTGTGGAAGCAATAATAAGAAAATGGAAGACATACAAGACCACTGATAATCTCCCTCAATCTGGGGCTCCACGCAAGATCTCATCCAAAATGATCACAAGAACGGTGAGCAAAAATCCCAGAACCACACGGGGGACCTAGTGAATGACCTACATAGAGCTGGGACCACCGTAACAAAGATTACCATCAGTAGCACACTACGCCGCCAGGGACTCAGATCCTGCAGTGCCAGACAGGTTCCCCTGTTTAAGCCAGTAAAGAGAGAATGTCATATGGTCTGATGAAACCAAAGTAGAACTGTTTGGTAGAAACAAAACTCATTGTGCTTGGAGGAGACAGAATGCTGAGTTGCATCCAAAGGACACCATACCTACTGTGAAGCATGGGGGGTGGCAACATCATTCTTTGAGGCTGTTTCTCTGCAAAGGGATCAGGACGACTGATATGTGTACATGAAAGAATGAATGGGGCCATGTATCGTGAGATTTTGAGTGCAAACCTTCCATCAACACGGACATTGAAAATGAACCGTGGATGAGTCTTTCAGAATGATAATGATCCCAAGCACACCACCAGGGCAATGAAGGAGTGGCTTTGTAAGAAGCATATGAAGGTCCTGGAGTGGCCTAGCCAGTCTCCAGATTTCTACCCATGGAAAACCTTTGGAGGAAGTTGAAAGTCCGTGTTGCCAAGCGAAAAGCCAAAAACATCACTGCTCTAGAGGAGATCTGCATGGAGGAATGGGCCAACATACCACCAACAGTGTGTGCCATCCTAGGATATGTAACAAAATATTGAGATGAAGTTTTGTTAATAACCAAATACTTATTTTCCACCCAAATTTGGTAAAAAAATCTTGCCAAATTAGATAAGATGATTTTCTGGATTTGTTTTCTCATTTTGACTTTCATAGTTGTGGTCTACCTATGATGTCAATTACAGGACTCTCTCATCTTTTTAAGTGGGAGAACTTACATAATTGGTGGCTGACTAAATACTTTTTTCCCCACTATACATGGTGGGGAGGACTGGAGTGGAGTTGCGCCAAGTTTTGCAACTTTTTTAGAAGTTGCAATTTATGAATCAGGTTAAAACATCTAGAATTGCTAAACTATGCACAAATAGTAGAAAACAGGAAGAAAAAAACTGTAGAGCACGTATACTTAAGAGAAAGGTGCAAATAGAATAATGAATTGGTTACAAGCAGAAAAAAGGCAAAAAACACACAAAACTAGCCAAAAAACAGGCGCAAAGGCAATGATGTATCGGTGCCATTCGCCATACTTTTTTTCTGGCTGACATTTTAAACTGCAATATTTTCTAATCTAAAATAAATAAAAAAAAGTAGTAGCTGGGGACAATGTATATTAGCTAAAAAAGATGAAATAAGTCTCCTGCTACTTAGGCCTCATTCAGACATCAGCGATTTTCCCGTAAGGAAGAAAAAAGTGTTTGGTTAATTTGTCCTTTTTTTTTGCTACAACAGATTTTCTCATATACTTAAAGGGAACTTGTCAACTCGTGAAACGCTATTTGCCTGCAGCTATAGGGTTAATCTTCGGGTTAATAGGGCTACAACGCTGCCCGGCTGCTTTACTGAAAGCGAAGCTACAGGACGAATATGAACTTGTTTCCTCCCAGGAGCCACCGGTTTTCAGTCAAAGGGGCGTGTACCGCTATGCTGTGATTGGCAGTTGTAAGCATGCCCCGGAACATTGATTGACAGCCTGCACTGCAGAGCCGACTGTCAAAGTGCCAATGCTTTCTTACAGTAGTGCTCCATGCACTGTCTGTGTGAGCGGTGGTCCGGTATGTGCACTACTGCTCAATTCACTGGGTGCCTGGGCCCCCTAGCGATCATATATTTATCACCCATCCTGTATAGAAGTATACATTTTGGCCAAGGCTCCATGATATGGCCTGATGGAAACTTTTTTTTTTGTCTTGAAAAGACATTTTCCAAAAAACTCAATAAAAATACAGATCCTCAAAATTTCACTGTGGCAGAGATGGGGAACCTCCAGCACACGGGCTGTTTACGGACAGTGATGTCCTTCTCTGTCCCCCAAGCAGATTACTATAGACTGCAGTGCTCAGGTCAGTCTCCCCATTCTGCCAACCGCTGCCCATTAATTGCTCCTGACACTGTGAACATGCACATGCAACGTTCAGTGACCCATACGATGAAGGATTACGTCCTGATCCTAGCCAGGGCATTAGGATGTACTTTGTTGGCGCATTCAGCGCTCTCTTAGCTCCCGTTTCACAGATGATGACAGCAGCCTCCGTGTCTGCTATGTGATGCTCCAGCCCCAGTCTCTTCTATGTGATGTATATTCTGCAGCCCCACAGTCTGCTAAGTGATAAATATACTCTAGCCCCTCTGTCTCCTATATGATAATATACTTCATCCTCATCTCTTATGTGATGTATATGCTCCAGCCTCTGTGTCTCCTATGTAATGCATATGCCCCAGCATCTCCTATGTGATGTAGATTCTCCAGCCTCAGTCACTCTGATGTGATGTATATATACCATCCCCACTGGCTCCAATATGATATATATGCTCCAGCCCCAGTGTCTTCTACAGTATGTGATGTACATTCTCCAGCCTCAGTGTCTCCTATGTGATGTTTATGTGCCAGCATCTCCTATATAATGAATATGCTCCAGCCACGACATCTCATTTGTGATGTATATGCCCAAGCATTTCCAATGTGATATACAGTGCCTTGCGAAAGTATTTGGCTCCCTGGAACTTTTCAACCTTTTCCCACATATCATGCTTCAAAACATAAGGATACCAAATGTAAATTTTTGGTGAAGAATCAACAACAAGTGGAACACAATTGTGAAGTTGAACGAAATTTATTGGTTATTTAAAATTTTTGTGGAAATTCAAAAACTGGAAAGTGGGGCGTGCAATATTATTCGGTGCAGCAAACTCACTCCAGAAGTTCATTGTGGATTTCTGAATGATCCAATGTTGTCCTAAATGCCTAATGATAATAAATATAATCCACCGGTGTGGTATCAAGTCTCCGTATAAATGCACCTGCTCTGTGATCGTCTCAGGGTTCTGTCTGAAGCACAGAGAGCATCATGAAGACCAAGGAACACAACAGGCAGCTCCGTGATACTGTTGTGGAGAAGTTTAAAGCCGGATTTGGATACAAAATGATTTCCAAAACTTTAAATATCCCAAGGAGCATTGTGCAAGCGATCATATTGTAATGGAAGGAGTATCATACCACTGCAAATCTACCTGTAATCGCAGCAAAAATATTAAGTTAAAGGGGCTGAATAATATCGCACGCCCCACTTTTCAGTTTTTGAATTTCCACAAAAATTTAAAATAACCAAACTACAAAATACAAAATACAGCAAACTACAGCAAGCTGCTGAGCAAGTAACACATCCCTGTGTCTCTGCCCCTATATTATGCTGCTCTGAGATTAAATAGCTAAAAACTTGCTGACAAAATCCTTTTAAGGTCACATTGTGGTTGCTGTAATTTATTGATTTTAGCCCTGGCTTTAAAATAGCACAAAACGTTGCATCAGGCTGTGGACAAACCCTTATTTCCTCAGCAAGAAAGCAGCCGGGACTTGACTGAAGGACCTTTTACGCAGTCAGAACAGAAAACATGGCTCCAGAGCCGTTGTGGTTACGGTTCCTCTGCGCACCCTCTTGGATGATCAGTTTTGGCTCACGTATTGTTAACAGGGGGAGATCTCTGGTCAACAAAAATGCAGCTTTTATGTAGGAGTCAAAGGTTTTCCCTAATCCGATAAAACAGGCTTGTCCTGCCGACTCGTGAGATCATTCCTATATTTGCAGCTTGTAACAATGTTTCTGAAGTATTTCATTTGCCATTGTGTTTCTATCCCTAGGGGTAGAGGGAGGCTAAAAAACCAAAAAAATCTATCCTTCTCAGATCATTTATGGGCAGTGGTAACATTTATGAGCTGTCCTGGGAAGCAAAGAGCCCATTTGTCATGTACGCAGCTCGTTCCTCAGCTCCGCTGCCAGCTCTGTCTCACAGGTAAAAGCCATTTCGCATCTGACCCAACGCATCTTGTCTTCGACATCAAGGACTGTCTGATCGCGAGGTCCTCCAGAAGAAAATGACCCGAAATGTGATTCTAATCAGCATTCACGGCATGCTCTGAATCAATCGCTGCACGATTTCACAATACGGGGCGAGCTGTCAGACTATTCACTACAGACTTTAGGAAATACACCCAGATTTCCCAAAAAATATTCTTAATGATCCAAATAACCAAGAAAACTTTCTGTTGATCCTGGAAGCCCAGGCACAGGATTTCTCCACTCCCCGGCGACATGTCACCAGAAAACTTTGGTTATAATGCCCAAAGGGGTGTGATAACATGGATAGAGACTGACTAGTCTGGGGCAACTAACTCCTCATCAACTAATCAAAGCCCAAACGTGGACATTATAAATGCTTTTTTTATAACTTATTTTAAATCAACAACCTTATGCAGGGAATTTGCTCATAAATAGGTGAATGCTGCTGGGTTGGAGGGCATGGAGGACCTGACATTGCTACCTTGGTATTTTCAGTGTTTTTCTACCTCACAACCTGAAATTTCACAGTTTTTTTTTTGAGGGTTTGCATCAGTTCATATAAATGCCTACAACTGTGAACATTTGGTTTTCTTTTTATTGTGAAGCAAACAACAAATACGACAAATAACTGAAAACTTCAGAATGATTCAGTCCCCCAAAGTCCATATTTTGTAGCGCCTCCTCTTGAAGCAATTATAGCTTCAAGAGTCAAGATGCTTTATGAGATTTCCACATCTTACCACTGTGATTTGTGCCTGTTCCTCAAGGCAAAACTACTCCAGGTCCTTCCAAGTTAGATGGTTTTCTCTGGTAAACATTAATCTTCAAAAGAGATGGGCGAACCCGAGCAGTAAAGTTTGGGGTCTGTACCAAATACCTAGTGTTCTTGCATGAACCCTGAACATGGACTTCTCACGAAGTCCGTGTTACTGTTCAGGTTTAGCAATCCAAATATCGACTGTTTCCCACGCTGTCATGTGCATCACAGCGTGAGAAATGCAGGCGGCTCTGATCGGTGGTAAGCCTAAAAAAGGGTCATGTCAGAGAGCTGCGGTTCCCACGCTGTCAGATGGCAGCATGAGCCAGCAGCTGTGATGGTCGGTAAAAAGGTTACCTCTGGTCCCAGTCGTAGGCTGATGAGAGTACTACTCCCATCAGTCTACACCTGTACTGATAACACTGAGAGCAGACAACACTGATGAGAGTATTCATCACCTGGTGCCTGTGCACTACAAATAAATCAATTTAAAAAAAATGGCTCGTATCCTCTCCATTTTTGATAGCCAGCCAGGCAAAACTGATAGCTGCAGGCTGCAGCACAGAGCTGTCAGCTTTACCATGGCTGGTTATCAAGAATACAGGGGCTTCACTTCATGTTTGTAAATTACTGAAATAAATAATAAAAAAAGGTATTGGGTGTGAAGAAACGGAGAAAATGGGTCAGTGGATGCTCTTGTCTGCTGGCCCAGCTGTCTTTAGCAAGACTGCATGGACCATGGCTCATACCACTGAACGCCCGCTCTATCTCCCAGTGGGCAATACACTACGCAGACAACACAGGGTTAAGGTAAAACAGTGTGGCAATACTTTATTGAACCACAGCACACAATAGCATACAGAACAATCCCAACATGGCTGCAATTGCTTGATTACATGGGCGCATATAAAATATCACTGCGTCTCCACGTATTTCCAGTATGACATGATGTCAGAGCTCCCAGGGTCGCTACTCCATCTGTGGATGAACGCACAGAGAAGAGGTAACGACAAGCATAGGGAGATGACCAAGAACTGTCCATAGAGTCCATACAAGGTCCAAAGCTAGTTGACACGATGTCAGAGCTCCCAGGGTTGCTACTCCATCTGTGGATGAACGCACAGAGAAGAGGTAACTAACGACAAGCATAGGGAGATGACCAAGAACTGTCCATAGAGTCCATACAAGGTCCAAAGCCAGTTGACACGAGAGTCACCACCTGGCTTATCTGACCATCTCCATGGAACCAGGCGACCAGCGGGTACCAAACCTGGCTTTCTCCAAACATATCCATGGTTCAGAGATGGTCACTGGATCGGATCTGTGTCCTTCCAACCGGAGCCGAAAACCCCTAGGTTGTTTCCTATAGAATCAAAGATCAGTGTCCCTCGTGATGGTGCCATGATGAATTGGCTGCAGTCCTTTCTCTTGTCTGTTGGGTGGTTTGCAGAATGTCTGGCTGGTAGCTCTGTGTACTTCAGTCTCCCCAGGATGTGATCTTTGAGTCTTTTTATACCCAAGGCATGTAAGCTATTTTTAGAATTACCCAGTGTCCTTTAGTTCAACATCAAGATATGGCAAACAATGGTGATGAAATTACGTAGTACTACTTGACCATTAAATCTATTTGCACAGTCTTTCCTTCTCTGCTTTAGAAGAAGTCACCAAGCTAGTTCAGGAATTCAATGCACAATTAGCATATCAGCACACATCAATAAACAAAGATAAACACACACTATGTACAAGTCACTATTACAGGCTTACACTGTATGTTAAATGGTATCAGTTTGCAAGTCTGTCTTCTTGAACCACCAGACATAAACACTTAAATGCACAAGCCAATATTCAAATGAAAAGTCAGTTCTTATCGGTTTGCAAAAAGGTAGCTGTCTGGGAAATTAAGATACAATCCGGTTTCTTCACATTGGGTCCCCCATATTTTGGACAACCAGCTAAGCCAAAGCAAACAGCTGGGGACTAGTATCCTCAGACTGGTAAGGGACCATAGATATTGATCCCCCAGCCTAAAAATAGCAGCCCTCATTCACCCCAGAAAAGGTGTATTTATTAGATATGCCAATTCTGGTACTTTGCCTGGCTCTTCCGAATTGCCCTGGTGTGGTGACAAGTGGGGTAATATTTGCGGGTTTGATGTCAGCTGTTTTATAGCTGCTGATATCAAGTCCACTGGTTAGTAATGGAGAAATGTCTGTAAGACACACCCATTACTAACCCCATAGTCATATTGTAAAAAAAGTATATGATTGCTTATTATTTTCTGTTTTTTTTACAGGTGACATGGGCTTCAATGGATTAGGTGTAAAGGTGAGTATAACTACTTTTTTTATTTTTATTTCAAGTAAAGGTGTCAGCATCTTTCTTTCAATTAAAGAACTTTTTTCATGCTGTCTCTTTTTCACAATCTAACTATGGGGTTAGTAATGGAGCCGTCTTTTAGATGCCTCTCAATTACTAACCACTGGACTTGATGTTATCTGCCGATACAAAGCTGACATCAACCTCACAAATATACCACTTGCCACTGCACCAGGGCAAGTGGGAAGAACAAGGCTAAGTGCCAGGTTTGAAGCATCTTATTGATTTAATCTGGGAGGGGGCTAATATTCATGACCCTTTTTTAGGCTATTAATATCAGCTTGCAGCTGACTTCATAGTCTTTGCTGGTTATTGAGCATAGGGGGAACCCCACATCATTTTTTTTCGGGGGGGGGGAGGCTCTCCCCTATAATAACCAGTGAAGGCTAAGCAAATAGTTGTGAGCTGATATTACTAGCTTTGGAACCATTATGGCTATTAGCGCCATCCAACAATATTAACATTTACCCTCAGCTGTCCCTCTGTTGTTTATAAAATTTAGGTGGGGGGCCGTACGCCTTTTTTTAATTTATTTTTTTATTAACAAGTAGAGTAACATTTATGCCCAAGGTAACCTTAGTTCACAGCCTCCAGGTGTTCCAGCAGTTGGAAACTCCAGTAACCTTAAAATGTCCCTCGAAATTTCCCATTAGGTTTCCAGGCCTTGCAGCTGCCAGGAGACCCGATGGCTGTGAACTCCAGTAACCTTAAAGGTTACCTGAGTTCCAGCCACCATGTCTCACAAATGCTCCAGTGCTGGACTGTTGAATGCCGGAGCGATGAGCGTTCTCCTATACACAACCCCCGCACTGTATAGCACCCCCACAGTATACTGACCCCTTAGTAGCCACCAAACTGTTTGATGGCCACAACACGGTATAATGGCCCACACACTGTACAAAGACCTCACATTAGCTCCCACACTGTATGATGACCCCCTCAGTGTATGATGGCCCCCTCACTGTAATCCCCACACTGTATGATGGCCGCCTAAATAGCTTCCATGTAGTATAATGTACCAAATAGGCCTCAATAGAGTATAATGCACTTTCAGTAGGCCTCTATATAGTAAAATGCACTCCTCATAAAAAATACAATACTCACCTCTCTTCCTCATTTCCCCGCTTCTCCAGTCTCTGCAGTGAGCTCTCTGAGCACCTGCACATCTCAGCACAGCGCGTGCTATGTAGTGACGTCATCGTGCCCTCTGTGCTGAGACGTCAGATGAAGAGGTGGAATGATAGGAGACGCTCCCTCTCTCATCATTGCTTTCAATTGTCCCGGCATCTAGGATGCCTATACAGTTGAATGACGAGTGGGGGTCCCCATAATGTCCGCATGGCAGTGCAGGGAGGATCATGTCTCCCTGCTCTGCCAGAGAGTTTAACAGTTAAAAGTTGAGTAGCCTTGGGTGGGCCCCTCAGAGCACAGGCCCGAGGCAACCGCACCCTCTGTCCCGTTAGTAGCTACGTTACTAAGTAGAGCACTATATCTTCCCTTTATGGCATACAGCCCCTGACCTAGTGGGTGCCAGAAGATCAGGACCGAAGAGTCGAAAACTAATCTAAAGAGAGCAGAGGACTAGGTAGGAAACCGTGGAAGGAAGAAAAGTGAGGGTCTTGCCTAGAACTGGTGAATATGATCTTTTATAATTATACCCCTCCATAATTAGAGAGCATAGTACATTTCTTTTCAGTGTTAAAGGGACACTGAATTTGGAGGGAACAATCTTCAGCCATGGAGGCGGGGTTTTCGGGTCTTTGATTCACCCTTTCCTTACCCGCTGGCTGCATGCTGGCTGCAATATTGGATTGAAGTTCATTCTCTGTCCTCCGTAGTACACGCCTGCGCAAGGTGCAATCTTGCCTTGCGCAGGCGTGACAGTGTCCCTTTAAGATTTAATTTAAACAAAACATTTTTTGGCCCAAATTAAATATGGAAACTGATTTGAGCAACTCTGTAACAAATTTCAGGAGATTTTTACTTAGGCTACTTTCACACTAGCGTCGGACTCGGCCTTTCGCAGTGCGTCGGGCCGAGGTTCCGACGCTAGTAGTGAAACGGAGGCACAACGGAGGCAACGGATGCATTTTTCCTTTGCATCCGCTGCCCCATTGTAAGGTGCGGGGAGGTGGGGGCGGAGTTCCGGCCGCGCATGCGCGGTCGGAAAAAGCGGTCCGTCGGCAGCAAAAAACGTTACATGTAACGTTTTTTGCTCCCGGTGGTCCGCCACAACACGGCGCAACCATCGCACGACGGTTGCGACGTGTGTCAATGCGTCGCAATGCGTCGCTAATGTTAATCTATGTGGCAAAAAACGCATCCTGCAAACAACTTTGCAGGATGCGTTTTTTTCCCCTAAACGACGCATTGCGACCTATTGAAAAAAACGCCAGTGTGAAAGTAGCCTTATCCAAGGCATCGATCAGACGTCCTTGATTTTTCATGGACGCAAAAAAAAAAAATGGTTCTGGTGTCATCAGTGTTTGGTCCGTGTGTCAATTTTTACCCTCAGTGTTTCATCAGTGATTTTAACATGTGAAAAAAAATAAATAAATGGAAAAGCTTCTCCTATACATTGTAATGTTCCTCATAGACAGCACATAAAATTATACACTGATGCCATCTGTGTGGTGTATGTGATTTTCTCTGGCCCATAGACTTGTATGGGTAATTTTCGTCTGTGAAGCTGATAAAAAACACACGTCTCCATGATTTCTCCTGCATATGCAAAACCACAGACATGCGAACAGCCCCGTGGACTATAATGGGTAAGTATTTTATCATTTAAAAACAAGACGTCTAAATGAGGCTTAAAGGGAATCGGTCAGTAGGATCAACCCTCCTAATCCATGTATATAGATATGTACAGTGGGTGCGGAAAGTATTCAGACCCCTTTAAATTTTTCACTCTTTGTTTCATTACAGCCATTTGGTAAATTCCCCAAAATTCATTTTTTTCTCATTAATGTACACTCTGCACCCCATCTTGACTGAAAAAAAAACAGAAATGTAGAAATTTTTACAAATTTATTAAAAAAGAATATGATGTTGGAGAAAATGACCCTGAAGGTCCCTTCTAACTCTAACATTCTATGATTCTATAAAATGAACTCTAGAGGCAGATTCTCCAGGAGATATGTGTCCCGCCCATAGATTGCAACAGCTAATTTGCATTTTTAGAAAAATGTTGATTTCTCTGGAATAATACATCGGATCTCAGAAATCAAGGTATCATTTTATTCAGTTTCCTATTACCTACATGCCCACGTAGGCGGCTTAGGAGGGTTGATTCTACTGACATATTTCCTTTAAGGGGGGAATTTACTATAATTTCACCATGCCCTTTGGTGTGTATGCATTTTATCGCATGTACAAATGTTTTATACCCTTTTAGAAATGCAACTCATTCCTTAGTTGTGTAGAGTAATGTTGATGCCACATCCAGCTTCATGGCATTGACCCGTTTTTGGCCTTAAGCCCAACATGGCACATGATGAACTCTCTACGATGTCTTGGAATTGACATTGATAGGGATTGAGCCCATTTGATGAACCGGCCAATTCATTAATCATCTGAATGAAGGTTTACACATCCGGAAGGAATGCGAGTAACTTGCTTATCTGTGCATCTAATAATCATCCACCTATTATACCAGATCCCAATAAATTCCTGGCCCTGACAGGTCCCGACAGAAAGCCGGGGATATATCCATCATCTGAATTTGTAGCAAATGAAGCAAGCGCCTATTGTGCAGCGCTAGCCCTGCCAAACCCTGCTGCTTCCTAATAATCTGCCTCTGAAGACAATGATTAAAGGAGTTTAGGAGCCTCGGGGCATGATGATATGACTTAATAGCCGGCTCTCTGAGGACTGGAGGCTTAATCACATTCATGTCTATGACTGTGTTTGGAGATTTTCGCAATCTTCAAATCGAAAACTTTTATTTTATTTTATACAGACAAGTTCTCAATAAAACTTCAGAATTACTTTTTTAATTTTCAGACTAACTTACGACCTGTCTACAGATTTGGCATCTTTATTGTGCATTTTTATCAGTATTTTAGGTAATATATTGACAATACTCTTAAAATGTTGAGTGGATTACCCAGAAATGCAATTTAATGGGTCCCTGCAGGGCAGCTTCTGCCATAAGACAAGATGGGCATCTCTCCTCACATGGCATTGCCAGGTGCCTCTTATAGGGCAGCAGTGGACAGCATGGGCCTGTATAACGTAACATTAGTGGCGTTCTTAGGACACCAATACTGTTAATAGCTGTGGCACAACATGAAGCCATCTTACTCTGCCACCTACTCCAGCAGACAGCAGGGTAATTCTGGGCTTTGGCATGTTGGAGGTTTGCTCCACACAGGGGAGGTCAGATGGCATTGAAAGCAGGTGTGAGGATGCAGTAATGGTCCGAGGCAGGGCAAGGGTTAACAGAGGAATTTAATCTAACAGCGTTACTCCACAAAGGGAGGAGGAAAACGGAGGATAGGGCAGTAAAACTGTATACGGATCACTTACGGCAACACTGCGTTCGGCATCATTCATTCCCTATGGGACTCGCGGACATGTGCGGCACTTGCGGTTTTGCCGCGATCCGGGAAATGCGGTATTTGCAGCAATGGGACAAAACGCTGCCAGCAGTGTTTTTGTCTCACCGCAAGTGCAAAACCGCCAGTGCCGCACATGTCCGCAAGTAGCCATCACTACCTGTCCCTGCACCTTGCTAACTCGTCCCTAACCATTCCTTCCTGACCTAAAACTACACTATAAAGCTTTAGAAAAACAATTTATTAAAGGGAATCAGTCACCCCAAAACTGGTATATGAGATAAGGCCACCAGCATCAGGGGCTTATCTACAGCATTCTGTAATGCATTCTGTAATGCTGTAGATAAGCCCCCGATGTATCCTGAAAGGTAAGAAAAACAGGTTACATTATACTCACCCAGGGGCAGTCCCGGTCCGGTTCGGGTCCGATGGGCGTCCTATCTTCATAGGATGATGTCCTCTTCTTATCTTCCTACGCAGGCGTACTTTGTCTCCCTGTTGAGGGCAGAGCAAAGTACTGCAGTGCGCAGGCGCCGGGAAAGGTCAGAGAGGCCCAACACCTGCGCACTGCAGTACTTTGTTCTGCCCTCAACAGGGCAAACAAAGTACGCCTGCGCAGGAGCAGGGGCAGGAAGACAAGAAGAGGACGTCATCGTAAGAAGATAGGAGGCGCTGGACACGCACCGCGACACCCATCGGACCGGACTGCAGCAGACCCGCCCCTGGGTGAGTATAATATAACCTCTTTTTCTCATCTTTCAGGATACATCGGGGGCTTATCTACAGCATTCTGTAATGCATTACAGAATGCTGTAGATAAGCCCCTGATGCTGGTGGCCTTATCTCATATACGATTTTTGGGGTGACAGGTTCCCTTTAACTGACATATTCCTATGGTAATGAGGGCTCCAGGCTACGGCGTAGAGTGGGACGGGCAGTCTCCGGGTCTCCATTCTCTCTCTGTGCACACCCTCATTCCCTGCCTCACTGCCTGTGCTGCACTGTGCACAGAACTCCCTCCACCGAACCCGGTAATCACCGCTCACAGTAGCATACCGGCAGAGGTGTATGTCGGTTTTCTGGCACCCGGGGAAATAATTCATTTTGGTGCCCCCCCAGCACACATGCGATTTGCACACTTAATCATGTACCCACAAGCTCTGTTGTGAATTCTGTTGTCAAACTCCCTCCTGTGGTCATGAATGGTACTTCGGCGAGTTCTGTCTATGGGCTCCCTCTGGTGGCTATGAGTGAAGCTGCTGCTTCTGAGGTTCCTTACACAGGTGACGTGGGTTATCCTTTGGTTGGCTGCTCTATTTAACTCCTCTCAGATCGTTACTCCATGCCAGCTGTCAATGTTTTTGCATTGGTTCAGTTCGCTCCTGGATCTCTCTGGTGACCTGCCTTCTCCTGCAGAAGCTAAGTTCCTGATAGTCATTATTTGTTCATTGTTTTCTTGTCCAGCTGGTTATCATGATTTTGCCTTGCTTGCTGGAAGCTCTGGGATGCAGAGTGGCCCCTCCGCACCGTGAGTCGGTGCGGAGGTCTTTTTTGCACACTCTGCGTGGTCTTTTGTAGGTTTTTGTGCTGATCGCAAAGTTACCTTTCCTATCCTCTGTCTATTTAGTAAGTCTGGCCTTCCTTTGCTGAAACCTGTTTCATCTCTGCGTTTGTGACTTCTATCTTTACTCACAGTCAATATATGTGGGGGGCTTCCTTTACCTTTGGGGAATTTCTCTGAGGCAAGGTAGGCTTTATTTTCTATCTCTAGGGCTAGCTAGATCTTAGGCTGTGACGAGGCGCCTAGGGAGCGTCAGGAGCACTCCACGGCTATTTTTAGTGTGTGTGATAGGATTAGGGCTTGCGGTCAGCAGAGCTCCCACATCCCAGAGCTCGTCCTGTATGAGGTTTAACTATCAGGTCATTCCGGGTGCTCCTAACCACCAGGTCATAACAAAGCTCCTCTCCCTAATGCTCTCAATGTTCTGTGAAAAACAGCTCCCGCCCCTCACGTGCCTAGTGGCAAATATGGCCCTGGTCCAAGTCAGCACGGTCAGAGGTTGCTGGAAGCGTCTGCACCTGTGGTCTCTGGTAAGCTGGCATAGGCACCTCTGGCTTAGGCCTACGTCATCCTGACCGTGCTGTGCAGGATGGCTCACGCTCTATTCCCGCACACTAACGCTTCCCACACAAATTGACCTGGTTCCCACTTACTGCCGCCCAATTATGTCCTCCACGCCCCCTGGTCTTAAGTTCAAAAGTCTGTCCGGGGAACTAAACTCTCCCCCCTGCCACACGGCTGGTGACAGCACCGATGGTTCCGGACTTATTCTGGAAAAGGCACACCACGGCCGTCTATCCTCCTTACAACATGATAACATTACTGCATTGAACCGACTGAGCCAGCTGACTGGGAGACAAGCCGGAAGAGAAGATTAAGGCTGCAGTGGACAAGAACAGGATTAAGCGAGTAGAAGGTTGGGCTTTTTTTGCAGCTCATTGGAGACATCATACTGTACATAGCAAGCTGTGGATACCCCATACTGTATATAGGGAGCTGGTGTCATCCATACTATGTGTCGGGGAGCTTGGGGGACATCATACTGTGTATCAAAAACTATAGGATCATCTGTTGTGAATTCAGCTTTTGGGCTCCCTCCGGTGGTTGTAGAGGGTAATGCAGTTGTGCCTGGACTGCAGGAGTGGACAGGTGTATCTACTAATTGCAAAATTGACTGGGGTATATAGCCTTGCAGGATCCTTTAGTCAGTGCCAGTTGTCCATTGTTCTGGAAGGATTCTCTTTCCTGCTGGTCTCTCCAGTTTGCTGTGCTTTTCTACAAAGATAAATCCTGGCTTTGTTTTTGCTGTCCACCTGCTGTGGACCTATTGTTCTGTGCATATTCATGTTTTTGTCTTGTCCAGCTTAGTCTGTGAAGGATTTTTTGCAGCCTAGTTATTTCTCTGGAGATGCAGATATGGTGATCCGTATTTTCTGCGGTGGATATTTTCTAGTGTTTTTATACTGACCGCATAGTACTCTGTTCTATTCTTTCTTTTTAGCTAGTATGGCCTCCTATGCTAAAATCTGATTTCATATCTGCGTATGTTATTTCCCTCTCCTCTCACAGTCAATATTTGTGGGGGGCTATCTATCCTTTGGGGACTTTTTCTGAGGCAAGATAGGTTTCCTGTTTCTGTCTTTAGGGGTAGTTAGATCTTAGGCTGTGCCGAGGGGTCTAGGGAGTGTTAGGTACCCCCCACGGCTACTTCTAGTTGCGCAGCTGGGTTCAGGGTTTGTGGTCAGTGCAGGGACCACCTTCTCCAGAGTCCGTCTCATGCTGCTCCTAGGCCACCAGATCATAACAGTACAACTGGCCAACAATGAGTTAATTGCATCTCAGAAGAAGGGCGGGAAGCTTTTGAGCCATTTTTTTTTCCTTAGCCTGTTTGGTATTTTCCTCCCTCTTTACCTCTGGGTGGCTACGGAGTCTAGTATTAACATGAATGTTCAGGAGTTGGTTTCTCGGGTGGATCAGCTTGCTGCTAGGGTACAGGGTATTTCAGATTTCATTGTTCAAACTCCTGCCTTAGAACCTAAGATTCCCACTCCTGATTTATTCTTTGGTGACAGATCCAAATTTTTGAGTTTCAAAAATAACTGTAAACTGTTTTTTGCATTAAGACCCCGGTCTTCTGGTGATCCTATTCAGCAGGTTAAAATCATCATATCTCTGCTGCGTGGTGACTCACAGGATTGGGCATTTTCCCTGGAATCTGGCAATCCTGCTTTGCTTAATGTTGATTCGTTCTTTCAGGCATTGGTGGATTCAGGCGCCGCTCTGAACTTAATGGACTTAGAATTTGCCAGACGCTGTGGTTTTCCCTTGCAGCGTTTGCAGAACCCTATTCCTTTGAGGGGCATTGATGCTACACCGTTGGCTAAAAATAAACCTCAGTTTTGGACACAGCTGACCATGCGCATGGCGCCAGCCCATCAGGAAGATTGTCGTTTTCTGGTGTTGCATAATTTGCATGATGATATTGTGCTGGGTTTTCCATGGTTGCAGCTACATAATCCGGTGTTAGATTGGAAATCCATGTCTGTGACTAGTTGGGGTTGTCAGGGGGTTCATGATCAGGTTCCTTTGATGTCAATTTCCTCTTCCCCCACTTCTGAAGTTCCTGAGTTTTTGTCTGACTTCCAGGATGTATTCGATGAGCCCAAATCCAGTTCCCTTCCACCGCATAGGGACTGTGATTGTGCTATTGACTTGATTCCAGGTTGTAGGTTCCATAAGGGCCGACTTTTCAACCTGTCTGTGCCTGAACATACCGCCATGCAGAGCTATATTAAGGAATCTTTGGAGAAAGGGCATATTCGGCCATCTTCTTCACCGTTGGGAGCGGGGTGCTTTTTTGTTGCCAAGAAGGATGGCTCCTTGAGACCCTGTATTGATTATCGCCTCTTGAATAAGATCACGGTTAAATTTCAATACCCCTTGCCTTTGCTTACTGATTTGTTTGCTAGGATTAAGGGGTCTAGCTGGTTTACTAAGATTGACCTTCGAGGGGCATATAATCTTATTCGTATCAAGCAGGGTGACGAATGGAAAACTGCATTTAATACGCCCAAAGGCCATTTTGAATACCTTGTGATGCCATTCGGACTCTCTAATGCCCCATCTGTGTTCCAATCCTTCATGCATGATATCTTTCGGAGTTATCTTGATAAATTCATGGTTGTATATTTGGATGATATTTTGATTTTTTCCAATGATTGGGAGTCTCATGTGAAACAGGTCAGGATGGTATTTCAGATCCTCCGTAATAATGCTTTATTTGTGAAGGGGTCAAAGTGCCTCTTTGGAGTGCAGAAGGTTTCTTTTTTGGGTTTCATTTTTTCTCCCTCATCTATAGAAATGGATCCGGTTAAGGTTCAGGCCATTCATGATTGGATTCAGCCCACATCTGTGAAGAGCATTCAGAAATTCTTGGGCTTTGCTAATTTTTATCATCGTTTCATTGCCAACTTCTCCAGTGTGGTTAAACCTCTAACCGATTTGACCAAGAAAGGCGCTGATGTGACGAATTGGTCCTCCGCGGCTGTTTCTGCCATTCAGGAGCTTAAACGCCGATTTACTTCTGCCCCTGTGTTAAGTCAGCCAGATGTTTCTCTTCCATTACAGGTTGAGGTTGACGCGTCTGAGATTGGGGCAGGGGCCGTTTTGTCTCAGAGGAATTCTGATGCTTCCTTGATGAAACCGTGTGCCTTCTTTTCTCGGAAGTTTTCGCCTGCGGAACGCAATTATGATGTCAGCAATCGGGAGATGTTGGCTATGAAGTGGGCATTTGAGGAGTGGCGACATTGGCTTGAGGGGCCCAAGCACCATATTGTGGTCCTGACCGATCATAAGAATCTGATTTACCTCGAGTCTGCCAAACGGCTGAATCCTAGACAGGCTCGATGGTCCCTGTTTTTCTCCCGTTTTGATTTTGTGGTCTCGTTCATTCCTGGTACTAAGAATGTTAAGGCGGATGCCCTCTCTAGGAGTTTTTTTCCTGATTCCCCTGGGGTTCTTGAGCCGGTTGGCATTTTGAAGGAAGGGGTGATTCTTTCTGCCATCTCCCCTGATTTGCGACGGGTTCTTCAGGAATTTCAGGCTGATAAGCCTGACCGCTGTCCTGTGGGGAAACTGTTTGTTCCTGATAGATTGACTAGTAAAGTGATTTCTGAGGTTCATTGTTCTGTGTTGGCTGGCCATGCTGGGATTTTTGGTACCAGAGATTTGGTTAGTAGGTCCTTTTGGTGGCCTTCTTTATCACGGGATGTGCGTTCTTTTGTGCAGTCCTGTGGGATTTGTGCGCGGGCTAAGCCTTGCTGTTCCCGCGCTAGTGGGTTGCTTTTGCCATTGCCGGTCCCTGAGAGACCTTGGACGCATATTTCTATGGATTTTATTTCTGATCTTCCTGTTTTCCAAAGAATGTCGGTTATCTGGGTTGTCTGTGACCGATTTTCTAAGATGGTTCATTTGGTGCCTTTGCCCAAATTGCCTTCTTCTTCTGATTTGGTTCCGTTGTTTTTTCAGCATGTGGTGCGTTTGCATGGCATTCCGGAGAATATTGTGTCCGACAGAGGTTCCCAGTTTGTTTCCAGGTTTTGGCGGTCCTTTTGTGCCAAGCTGGGCATTGATTTGTCTTTTTCTTCTGCATTTCATCCTCAGACAAATGGCCAGACTGAGCGAACTAATCAGACCTTGGAGACCTATTTGAGATGCTTTGTGTCTGCTGATCAGGATGATTGGGTGGCTTTTTTGCCATTGGCCAAGTTTGCCCTTAATAATCGGGCTAGTTCGGCTACTTTGGTTTCGCCTTTTTTTTGTAATTTTGTTTTTCATCCCCGTTTTTCTTCTGGGCAGGTTGAGCCTTCTGACCTTCCTGGTGTGGATTCTGTGGTCGACAGGTTGCAGCAGATTTGGGCTTATGTGGTGGACAATTTGGTGCTGTCTCAGGAGGAGGCTCAGCATTTTGCTAACTGTCGTCGGTGTGTTGGTTCCCAGCTTCGGGTTGGTAATCTGGTTTGGTTATCTTCCCGTCATGTTCCTATGAAGGTTTCTTCCCCTAAGTTTAAGCCTCGATTTATTGGTCCTTATAGGATTTCTGAGATTATTAATCCGGTGTCCTTTCGCCTGGCGCTTCCGGCCTCTTTTGCTATTCATAATGTCTTCCATAGATCTTTGTTGCGGAAATATGTGGAGCCCGTTGTTCCCTCTGTTGATCCTCCGGCCCCTGTATTGGTCGATGGGGAGTTGGAATATGTTGTTGAGAAGATTTTGGATTCCCGTTTTTCGAGGCGGAAGCTTCAGTACCTTGTCAAGTGGAAGGGTTGTGGCCAGGAGGATAATTCTTGGGTTTCTGCCTCTGATGTCCATGCCGTTAATTTGGTTTGTGCCTTTCATCGGGCTCATCCTGATCGGCCTGGGGGCTCTGGTGAGGGTTCGGTGACCCCTCCTCAAGTGGGGGGGGGGTACTGTTGTGAATTCAGCTTTTGGGCTCCCTCCGGTGGTTGTAGAGGGTAATGCAGTTGTGCCTGGACTGCTGGAGTGGACAGGTGTATCTACTAATTGCAAAATTGACTGGGGTATATAGCCTTGCAGGATCCTTTAGTCAGTGCCAGTTGTCCATTGTTCTGGAAGGATTCTCTTTCCTGCTGGTCTCTCCAGTTTGCTGTGCTTTTCTACAAAGATAAGTCCTGGCTTTGTTTTTGCTGTCCACCTGCTGTGGACCTATTGTTCTGTGCATATTCATGTTTTTGTCTTGTCCAGCTTAGTCTGTGAAGGATTTTTTGCAGCCTAGCAATTTCTCTGTAGATGCAGATATACCCCCCATGTCTTTAGTCAGATGTGGTGATCCGTATTTTCTGTGGTGGATATTTTCTAGTGTTTTTATACTGACCGCATAGTACTCTGTTCTATTCTTTCTTTTTAGATAGTATGGCCTCCTATGCTAAAATCTGATTTCATATCTGCGTATGTTATTTCCCTCTCCTCTCACAGTCAATATTTGTGGGGGGCTATCTATCCTTTGGGGATTTTCTCTGAGGCAAGATAGGTTTCCTGTTTCTGTCTTTAGGGGTAGTTAGATCTTAGGCTGTGCCGAGGGGTCTAGGGAGTGTTAGGTACCCCCCACGGCTACTTCTAGTTGCGCTGCTGGGTTCAGGGTTTGCGGTCAGTACAGGGACCACCTTCTCCAGAGTCCGTCTCATGCTGCTCCTAGGCCACCAGATCATAACAATCATCATACTGTGTATCTGGTGCTGTGGGGAAATCATATGATATGTAGGAAGCTATGAGGCTATCATGCTTTATATAAGGAGCTGTAGGGAGGCTGTACTGTATATAAGGAACTGTAGCCTCCTACATACAGTACGAGTCCTCACATAGCCTCTCCAAGAAGTTCTTTCACTCTCAGATTTGGATTTCCTCAGATTTGGAACTCATCAAGATTTGGATTCCTTCGCAATAAGCGCCATTACCATGTGGTACTTGACCTTTTCTCCTAGCAACCTGATTAGCCAAACAGAACTTTTTCTGTTTTTTTAATTATATACTGTTTGCCTATCTCCAATTGGGTGCCCTTATTATAAAAACCTTATTACATTCCTCTTTCCCCAACACACCCCCTGAGGAAATAGGGCAAAACGCACATTAGGCCACTTGGGACACTTTATTCAGACTGACCTGTGCTAAGTATGCCTCAAGTATTCAATATTTTGTTTTACTTCTATAATGATGCTCCTATAGACACCCTTATTATATTTTCTCTTTCCTATTAGTTTGGCATTTGCACACTTTCTCTATATTAGCAGGGCCGGTTTTATACAAAGTGGGGCCCTGGGTAAAAGTTTAAAGTGGGGCCCGAAATGCTCACATATTATAACCAAAATGTTTCTCTGTGATGGTACATTTACTTGCGCTGAATTCAGGCCTCTAAAGGAGCTCGATTGACAATACTGAAGTCGCTCGACGCTTGTTTCCCAGCCTCTTTAGGGTAGGTGCTCACGTTCAGTAATTGGCAGAGCTTTGTATGCAGCACATGTCCACAGCGCTGCCGGCTATTGAGCACAGGTGAATCCACATGTGTTCATTGAACTGTGCAGATTCACCGCCTCCAGTACTCCAGTACATTGTACGGGTGAAATTTATCCTGCGGATGATCACGTCTCAGCAAGATAGAATTCTGCGGTCTGGAGAGATGTGCCGCATGTCCATCTCCGCACACATAGTGGACATGGGATTTCTTAAAATCCCATCCACTATGCCGTAATATCTGGACGAAGCACAAGTACGCAGTGTCCTAACCGCATCGTTTTCTGACTGTGTGCACCTACCATTACGCCGGCTGAGGAAAAATGATTGGTACAGATAGTCCTCTATACAGTGTAATGCAGGTCCCATATAGTACATATAGTAAAATGCACACCCCATGGTCCTTGATAGTGTATAATGCAACCCCCCTCAGAGTATAAAGCAGCCCCCTCAGAGTAAAATGCAGTCCCCCACAAACACACAGTATAGTGCAGCCCCCTCACACACAGTATAATGTAGCCCCACACAAACACACAGTATAATGCAGCCCCCTCAAAGTTTAATGCAGCCCCTCACACAGTACAATGCAGCCCCACACACAGTATAAAGCAGCCCCCTTGGAGTATAATGCAGCCCCTTCAGATTATAATGCAGCCCCCCACACAGTACTGTATAATGCAGCCCCCCCACACACAATATTGTGTATTGTGCAGCCCCCACACACAATATAGTGCAGTCCCCCCACACACAGTATAGTGCAGCAGACACACACACAGTATAGTGCTGGCACAAACTGCTGAGTCAGAGGCAGAGGGAGAGTGATGGGAGAGGGAGTGTCACATGACCCTCTCTCCTCCATCACTGCTTTCAACTTGATGCCAATAAGTTGAATGTGGGGGGAGGGCGGACGGTGCCGGGCTCCTCTTACTCATGGGCCCCATAGTGGCAGTGTGGTGTGCTGCCATTAGTAGCACGCCACTGGCTGGTGGGGCCCCTGGAGGAGCAGGAACCATAGGCATCTGCCTTATCTCACTGCCCCTAATTCCGGCCTTGCATATTAGTATACATCTAAAAGGACTTACTCCACTGTGAAATACTCTATTGCACCAGTGGGGAATTAATTCTCCCGAGGGGCCACGTAAGAGACCGTGACTATTTTGGAGGGCCGAACATGTACAAGAATATAACTGATATACTGTAATACTGCTCCAATGTACAAGAATATAACTACTATAATACTGCTTATATGTACAAGAATATAACTACTATAATATTTCCCCTATCTTCAAAAATATAACTACTATAATACTGTCCCCTATGTACAAGAATATAACTACTATAAATTCCTCTATGTGCAAAAATATAACTACTATAATACTGTCCCCTATGTACAAGATTATAACTAATACAATACTGCCCATATGTACAAGAATATAGCTGCTATAATACTGCTTTTATGTACAAGAACATAACTATTATAATACTGCTCTTATGTACAAGAAAATAACTAGCATAATACTGCCCCTATGTGCAAGAATATAACTTCTATAATGCTGTTCCTATGCAAAAGAATATAACTACTATAATACTGCTCCTATGTACAAGAATGTAACTACTATAATACTGCTCATATGTACAAGAATATAGCTACTATATTAATGCTCCCATGTACAAGAATATAACTACTATAATACTGCTCCTATGTACAAGAATATAACTACTATACTAATGCTCCTATGAAGAAGAATATAACTACTATAATACTGCTCATATGTACAAGAATATAACTACTATAATAATGCCCCTATGTACTAGAATATAACTACTATAATACTGCCCCTATGTACAAGAATATAACTACTATAATACTGCTCCTATGTACAAGAATATAACTACTATAATAATGCTCCTATGTACAAGAATATAACTACTATAATACTGCCCCTATGTACAAGAATATAACTACTATAATACTGCTCCTATGTACAAGAATATAACTACTATAATACTGCTCCTATTTACAAGAATATAACTACTATAATACTGCCCCTATGTAAAAGAATATAACTGCTATAATACTGCCTCCATGTACAAGAATATAACTACTATAATACTGCTCCTATGTACAAAAATATAAGTACTATAATACTGCCCCTATGTACTAGAATAAAACTACTATAATACTGCCCCTATGTACAAGAATATAACTACTATAATACTGCTTCTATGTACAAGAATATAACTACTATAATACTGCTCCTATGTACAAGAATATAACTACTATAATACTGCTCCTATGTACAAAAATATACCTACTATAGTACTATAATACTGCTCCTATGTACAAGAATGTACCTACTATAATACTGCTTCCTATGTTCAAGAATATAACTACTATAATACTGCCCCTATGTACAAGAATATACCTATTATAATACTGCTCCTATGTACAAGAATATAACTACTATAATACTGCTCCTATGTACAAGAATATACCTACTATAATACTGCTCCTATGTACAAGAATATACCTACTGTAATACTGCAAGAATATAACTACTATAATACTGCTCCTATGTACAAGAATATAACTACTATAATACTGCCCCTATGTACAAGAATATAACTACTATATTACTGCCCATATGTACAAGAATATAACTACTATAATACTGCCCCTATGTACAAGAATATAACTACTATAATACTGCCCCTATGTACAAGAATATAACTACTATAATACTGCTTCTATGTACAAGAATATAACTACTATAATACTGCTCCTATGTACAAGAATATAACTACTATAATACTGCTCCTATGTACAAAAATATACCTACTATAGTACTATAATACTGCTCCTATGTACAAGAATGTACCTACTATAATACTGCTTCCTATGTTCAAGAATATAACTACTATAATACTGCCCCTATGTACAAGAATATAGCTATTATAATACTGCTCCTATGTACAAGAATATAACTACTATAATACTGCTCCTATGTACAAGAATATACCTACTGTAATACTGCAAGAATATAACTACTATAATACTGCTCCTATGTACAAGAATATAACTACTATAATACTGACCCCTATGTACAAGAATATAACTACTATAATACTGCCCCTATGTACAAGAATATAACTACTATAATACTGCTCCTATGTACAAGAATATAACTACTATAATACTGTTCCTATGTACATGAATATAACTACTATAATACTGCCCCTATGTACAAGAATATAACTACTATAATACTGGCCCTATGTACAAGAATATAACTACTATAATACTGCTCCTATGTACAAGAATATAACTACTATAATACTGCTCCTATGTACAAGAATATAACTACTATAATACTGCCCCTATGTACAAGAATATAACTACTATATTACTGCCCATATGTACAAGAATATAACTACTATAATACTGCCCCTATGTACAAGAATATAACTACTATAATACTGCTCCTATGTACAAGAATATAACTACTATAATACTGACCCCTATGTACAAGAATATAACTACTATAATACTGCCCCTATGTACAAGAATATAACTATATTACTGCCCATATGTACAAGAATATAACTACTATATTACTGCCCATATGTGCAAGAATATAACTACTATAATACTGCCCCTATGTACAAGAATATAACTACTATAATACTGCCCCTATGTACAAGAATATAACTACTATATTACTGCCCCTATGTACAAGAATATACCTATTATAATACTGCTCCTATGTACAAGAATATAACTACTATAATACTGCTCCTATGTACAAGAATATACCTACTGTAATACTGTCCCCTATGTACAAGAATATAACTACTATAATAATGCCCCTATGTACAAGAATATAACTACTATATTACTGCCCCTATGTACAAGAATATAACTACTATAATACTGGTCCTATGTACAAGAATATAACTACTATAATACTGCTCCTATGTACAAGAATATAACTACTATAATACTGACCCCTATGTACAAGAATATAACTACTATAATACTGCCCCTATGTACAAGAATATAACTACTATATTACTGCCCCTATGTACAAGAATATAACTACTATAATAGTGGTCCTATGTACAAGAATATTACTACTATAATACTGCTCCTATGTACATGAATATAACTACTATAATACTGCCCCTATGTACAAGAATATAACTACTATAATACTGCCCCTATGTGCAAAAATATAACTACTATAATACTGCTCCTATGTACAAGAATATAACTACTATAATACTGCCCCTATGTACAAGAATATAACTACTATAATACTGCCTCTATGTACAAGAATATAACTACTATAATACTGCTCCTATGTACAAGAATATAACTACTATAATACTGCCCCTATGTACAAGAATATAACTACTATAATATTGCCCCTATGTGCAAAAATATAACTACTATAATACTGCTCCTATGTACAAGAATATAACTACTATAATACTGCTCCTATGTACAAGAATATAACTACTATAATACTGCTCCTATGTATAAGAATATAACTACTATAATACTGCTCCTATGTACAAGAATATAACTACTATAATACTGCTCCTATGTACAAGAATATAACTACTATAATACTGGTCCTATGTACAAGAATATAACTACTATAATACTGCTCCTATGTACATGAATATAACTACTATAATACTGCCCCTATGTACAAGAATATAACTACTATAATACTGCCCCTATGTGCAAAAATATAACTACTATAATACTGCTCCTATGTACAAGAATATAACTACTATAATACTGCTCCTATGTACAAGAATATAACTACTATAATACTGCCCCTATGTACAAGAATATAACTACTATAATACTGCCTCTATGTACAAGAATATAACTACTATAATACTGCTCCTATGTACAAGAATATAACTACTATAATACTGCCCCTATGTACAAGAATATAACTACTATAATACTGCCCCTATGTGCAAAAATATAACTACTATAATACTGCTCCTATGTACAAGAATATAACTACTATAATACTGCTCCTATGTACAAGAATATAACTACTATAATACTGCTCCTATGTACAAGAATATAACTACTATAATACTGCCCCTATGTACAAGAATATAACTACTATAATACTGCCCCTATGTACAAGAATATAACTACTATAATACTGCTCCTATGTACAAGAATATAACTACTATAATACTGCTCCTATGTACAAGAATATAACTACTATAATACTGCCCCTATGTACAAGAATATAACTACTATAATACTGCCCCCTATGTACAAGAATATAACTACTATAATACTGCTCCTATGTACAAGAATATAACTACTATAATACTGCCCCTATGTACAAGAATATAACTACTATATACTGCTCCTATGTACAAGAATATTACTACTATAATACTGCTCCTATGTACAAGAATATAACTACTATAATACTGCTCCTATGTACAAGAATATAACTACTATAATACTGTCCACTATGTACAAGAATATAACTACTATAATACTGCTCCTATGTACAAGAATATAACTACTATAATACTGTCCACTATGTACAAGAATATAACTACTATAATACTGCTCCTATGTACATGAATATAACTATTGCATTACTGTCCCCTGGGAACAAAAAAACTTCCTCCTCAGAAATCTGTTGTATATAATGCTATGTATATCGTTTCTTCTTGCTCTCACAGTAGCTGCGGTACATACGTGCTCTTCAAACCAAAGGAAGAAATTGCTAGTTCTATAATGTATAAACACGAATATAGCTCAAACACACACAATGTTAGTTTTTCCAGGGAAAAGGAATTTTCAGGAAACACATTAAATGTGCTGGGATTTTATCGCAGGTCTTTCCTTGGCCATAACCAAGTAGGATAATGCTATAATTATCTGCTGTTACGAGGCGGTAACCTGAGACGGTAATATTCCCAGGCCAAGGTGTTTAATATGCCGTCCTATTACTACTGAGCGGTCTAATGTACTAGAAGTGCTGTAAATGCCAACCCCCTTAATTCATTTTCTGCAATGAAATATGAGAGAAAGTAGAGATTTTTTATTAATTTATTTGCAGAGAGTATTTGCTATAGCAATTTGAGTTGTAGGATTAAGGGTGAAACGCGTGAGGTTTTCACAAATACACAACATGTGGGGTCACAAGGGGAATAGGTCTGGTCGCAAAATTCTTAAGGGCATTATTTTTCCATTTAAAATAAAAAAAGGATTTACTACTTATTTTTTTTTATTTCAATTTTACTGCATTTAAGTTGTGCAATCCTGGGGGGCCGGACCATATTGGTGCTTATTGGCCCCTCTGCAATGCAATCACGGGCTGCCAATAGGTTGCCATCTTGGTGATCCTGTGAAGCATAAAGAATATAACAATACATATCACTCCCCTTTTCTAAGTTTAAGAGTAAAAAAAAAACAAAAAAAAAAACATATATACTATTACCATTCCTATAAAATACAAACTATGAAATATAAAATAGCAAAACAACAAAAAAAGCCAGAATTGTTGTTTTTTCTGTCGTGCACCTCTTTAAAAAAAAATGCAGTAAAAAGTTAATAAAATGACATATAAAGCCTAAAAAAAAAAGAAAGCCCCACGTAGCTCCATTGGCTAAACAATCAAAAAGTTATTGCTCTCAGAAAAACGGCGACACAGACACATTTTTTTTCAAAATTCTATTGCTTGTTTTCACTGCTAAAATTAAAAAAAAAATCAATGTAATAGTTCACTATTGCTTTAATCATATTAACCTGAAGAATCATGCTGCCAGGTCATTTTTGTTGCCCAGTAAACATTTTCAAAACAAAAAGAAAAAACAAACTATGGAGGAATTGCTTTTTTTTTTTCATTATTTAACCTCATTTGAATTTTTTTTGCCAGATTCTATTAAATTATATGGTAAAATGACTGGTATGATTCAACGTTACAATTCGTCTGTTGAAAAGTAAGTCTTTATATGTTGACCAAAAAGTATAATGTCATTGCTTTTGGAATAAGGGGAGGAAAAAAATCAAAAATACAAAAACGAAAATTGGCCGTGCCAGGATGTGGATAAACTCCTTGCACATCATGTCTAACTTGAATTGTCTTTTAACCTCTCATCCAATCGGCTGTATACAATTTGGCTTCCGAACTTACCACTCTATGGAAACCATTTTAATCAAAGTCATGAACGATCTGCTAAATGACAAAGCCACGACTTTCTCCTTACACCTCCGCATAAAGTGTCTCCCTTTAATGTCTGAAACGACTTGGTGTCCATCAAGGCTCCATTCTAGGATTCTTACCCTTTGCCATTTACTACTTTGGCGTGGGACATCTCCAAGAATCAAGATCAAGACTGCGAACCCTGTTGAAGGTTCTACTGATCGTCAGGTTACAATTACTGGATCAACAGCCAGCATTAGTTTGGCCCAATATCTTATCAATGTCAGGCTTTCTTCAGAAGCTGGTGGCATGGGAAGCAGTTAAACATCTTCCAACATCTCTTCCTCTGTTTAGCTCATGTCAGTTTGCATAGCTCCTCAGATTTACTTCATTGGTCCAGTTGTTACCTCTGTGCTTTCCAGAATTCCAATGTTCCTGTGATATATCCACCAAATGTTCTCCTTTTCTTAAACTCAACATGTATCTCCTTTTCTTAAACCCTACATGTATAAAATTGATGTAGTTGAATTCACTATTTGTCCACCACCATTGCTCAATTCCCCACCAGATAAAAAAGTAAACGAAACAGATTCACTCTCCCAAGTCCTATACCTCTGGATAACCTTTCATGCCAAACTATCCTTCAGACAGCACTTTCCAGACCTTACCTCCTTCTGTTGACATCAAGTCCTAAACATTTCCAGATTCTACTCTTCTCATAAATTTTAATTGAACAAAATGTCTTATTACATGTCCCAATTATCTCCTGCAACCTACTATAATCCAATCTAGCACTCTTGGTCCCCTCCAATCCATCTTCAATTCTGCTGCTTGACTAATACACCTCTGCCCTCGTTACTCCTCTGCCTCTCCCTACAACAAGAGGGAGTCGCAAAGAGGGGAAAGAGATGAGAGCGCACTCATGCTGACACTTTGTGTGCACCTGTACAGCTACTGCAGTGTCAATGTGGAAGACCAGGATTATATTCAGTTTTCACCTGCTCTTTGAATTTGGTCTTCAGGTTATCGTCTCTGACCCATACTCTGACTTGGTCATCAACTTATCCTCCTGCTTTTCTAAGGGTTACCATCTTCAAACAATTTGAAAATTTAACTAGGAAAGTCCATACCTCCTGCTCATAAAAGTGAAGAACCAAGAATCCTCAGACTCAGCATTAACGGGTAGTTGTGCCAAACCAACTGCAGTTTAGAGGATCCTTTTCCTCATTGGCAAACAAAGAGCGGCGAGACCAGAGCCCACCAATGTCAAAAGTGGCGCTTTTTTAAAAGCAGCGATGGGTTTAGAATTATGGACAAGTCCATTAACTTTGTCTGCACTGACTAGCCCATCATCCCTGTTCAATATGTATATGAACCATATGAGAACATTGGAGTGGACCTTGAACTTTGTAAGGATAATGTCTGTAGTTCTCTCTTCCAATGACGTCTTCAAATACTTCAATAAATCTTGTAATGTAAACGAAGCATTTCTAATCCCCAGAGATTGAAGAATGTACAGTAAAATTGGAATCAGAACGAAGATTAGAGGGAATCTTTTTCCCCTGGAAAATATCTATGAAATTAGCTTTGTCTAGTGTTACTCGTTGCTTCATACTGGAAATCAATGGCACTCTGTGTTTCATTCTGTATATCAGTGGAGGGAAATTTGTTGCTAACTGCCAAAGGAGAAAGATGGATTTTCTGTCAAGGAAAACACAGCTGGAATTTCCTCCTTCTTCTCTTTATTCTCCTTTACTTCTGTACTTTATAAGTAAGAAAAGTAATATGGCTCAGCTCAATCAATTATTTGGAGCTGAGCATCCAGCATGCAGCTTATTAGATGTGATCTGTAGGATGATGCATTGAAATTTAGGCTGTAGGGTGGAACATTCTTGTGAAAGTAAAGTCTTCTTCACTTACAGCATTAAACTTAAGTATTTGGCCTTTTATTGTTAAGGTCGATACTGAGGTTGATGTTGACAATGAGGTTGATGTTGAAGTGAACAGTAAGATTGATGATGTTGACGTTGAGTTCCATGCTGCGCCTGTTGTTGAGGTTAATGGTAAAGTTGACATTCAAGTTGATGTGGATTTTTAGGCTGCTGATGGTTGAGGTTAGTTAAAGTTGATGGTAAGGTTTACATTGATGGTGAGATTGATGTTGAGGTTGATTGTGAGGTTGATGTTTAGGTTGACAGAGATGTTGGCACTGAAGTGGACTTCAAGGTTGAGGTCGACCATGGTGTTGATGTTGACATTCAGGTTGATTCCGAATTTGAGGTTGAAATTGAGGTTGACATTGAGGTTGAGTTTGATGGTGTCAAGGTTAAATTGAGGCTAATGCATTGAGGTTGATATATGGAGGTTGAAAATTAACGTTGAGAACGTGAGAGACAATGATGTACTCACCAATGAGAACAAATAATTGGGGCCAAGCTTCCTACTTGATGAGTACAAGGCACAGCTGAAAATATATCACATTACTGACATATACTGCAGTATCATGAAGACAAACAACTAATTGGGAAAGACATTTTAGAATAAAATAATTAATTATGTGGAAAACAGAATGAGGATGATACACCCCAACAAGGATGGAGATCTCAAGCACATGGCATTTCAGAGGCATAAAAAAAATGCCCCAAAGAGAAGACAGGAGGACACGATGAATGTAAAGTGCTCAAATCAGTTGAAAGGGGCACAATTGTTATATTTAGGATTATCGCCAATATGGAAATGGGAATTGTGCGGGGGAGAAAGTATAGCACTTTGAGATCCATGATAAGAGGACACATGGAACTCTTTCTCCTACCAGACATGACATAGTTATGGAGGCTACATGCAGTTAGAAAAAGTGGGAGCACACTACTTGCAGATTATACAGTTTCCATTGATTTTCTAGCTGTAGAAATCCATCCATGGTGACACAGAGGTCAACCGTACCGCTTTCATCCTTGGCCATTTTTTAAGTTTGAAAATGTGAGCAAAGGGTCAAGTTTTGCCATCAACATATAAATCTCAGAGGTTAAATAAAAAATGTTATTTAAAATCTTATTATAAAAGTCTTTCTCATACAACAAGAGCCGGCAATAAACAAGAGCAACCTGTAATCAGAAATGAGAAGGATATAAAATGACGCCATGGAAACACTGGTCCAATTTTCTTCATCCCGGAGTCTGCAATTATCCTATGCCCAGGAGGGAAATATTATCTGACACTTCAGGATGGCGTCTTACACACTTTGCTGTGGTTTTATAGCACAATCTTAAGGCCTATTTAATTCCAGAAGGCAATCACAGTGACCGCTACAGTACCATCATAAAACGCCTGAGTCACTGGGGTAACGGGAACAAGGTGCAAAGAGTTTTCAGCCTTTCAAGGTAGGAAAAGAAAGTGAGCTCCAAAACAGATTATGCAATACATTATGGGACCAGAGAAATATTGTAACTATAAGAGAGAAGGACTTAGAGAGAAGGTTACAAATGATTGGTTTTTCACATAAGACAAAATAATCTGTCACTTATTCCTATGACCCTACAGCCAAACGCTGCCTCATTCTTTACCAAGCTGTGCACAGGGGTGTGCACCTTTTCTTCAAGAGCCCCATATCAAATGCATGGTGTGCCTTAACCCATTCACGATATATGCCGTACATGTACGGCGCATGTTGTGTCTCTCCCTTTAATGTGGGCTCCAACGCTGAGCCCTCATCTTTCCCGGCACGTGTCAGCTGATTTGAACAACTGACATGTGCTCCTAACAGCCGTGGGTGGAATCATGATCTACTCGCAGCTGTTAACCTGTTAATTATTATTAATATTTATTATTATAGCGCCATTTATTCCATGGCGCTTTACATGTGAAGAGGGGTATACATAATAAAAACAAATACAGTACAATACAAGTCACAATGGTACAGGAGGAGAGAGGATCCTGCCCGCGA
Source organism: Ranitomeya imitator (assembly GCF_032444005.1). Classification (NCBI taxonomy): domain Eukaryota; kingdom Metazoa; phylum Chordata; class Amphibia; order Anura; family Dendrobatidae; genus Ranitomeya; species Ranitomeya imitator. The sequence continues at coordinate 662,469,438 of NC_091286.1, read as the reverse complement.
GGGCTCAAAATTTACAAGGGTTAGGTGAAGATACAATAGGTGAGGGTAGAGCTGGTCATGCAGCAGTTTGGTCAAGCAGTGGTTATTTCACGTTGTAGGCTTGTCAGAAGAGGTAGGTCTTCAAGCGCTTTTTGAAGGTTTCGATGGTAGGTGAGAGTCTGATGTGTTGTGGTAGAGGGTTCCAGAGTAGGGGTGATGCACGGGAGAAATCTTGTATGAGATTATGGGAAGAGGAGATAAGAGGGGAGTGGAGAAGGAGATCTTGTGAGGTCGGAGGTTGCGTGCAGGTAAGTACCGGGAGATGAGGTCACAGATGTATGGAGGAGACAGGTTGTGGATGGCTTTGTACGTCATGGTTAGGCTTTTGTACTGGAGTCTCTGGGTAATGGGGAGCCAGTGCAGGGAATGACAGAGGGGAGAGGCCAGGGAATAGCAGGGGGACAGGTGGATTAGTCGGGCAGCAGAGTTTAGAATAGATTGGAGGGTGCGAGAGTGTTAGAGGGGAGGCCACAGAGCAGGAGGTTGCAGTAGTCAAGGTTGGAGATGATGAGGGCATGGACTAGGGTTTTTGCAGATTCTTGGTTGAGTAATGTACGGATTTGTGAAATATTTTTGAGTTGAAGTCGGTAGGAAGTGGAAAGGGCTTGGATGTGTGGTTTGAAAGAGAGATCAGAGTCAAGGATCACCCCGAGACAGCGAGCTTGTGGGACTGGGGAGAGTGGGCTCGCTGCTGTCAATCTCTGACAGTGGCATTTAATGTGATCGCACCCGAAGCGCATAACTAATCCCGCCCATTGGCCTCTGTGTCACATGACCGCGGGTTGCCGATGGGTTGGCATGACAACCCAGGTCTGCAGCAGACCCCTGTGATTATCATTGTCAGATTGCTTTGTGTGCCGCCCTGCTCTATGTAGCACAAGATCGCAGCTTCTAGTCTCCCATGGAGAATACTGAAGCAAGTGTAAAGTTAAAAAAAAAAGTTTTTAAAAATATTAAAAAAATATCTAGTTCACACCACCCATCATTCGCAACATTCAAAATAAAACAAATAAATTTTTTTTTTAAATATACATATTTTTGCCGCGATCAGAATCGCACAATCTATCAAGATATAAAAAATAATCAATCCGATCGGCAAACGGCGTAGTGAAAAAAAGTCAAAACATCAGAAATACATTTTTTGGTCACCACAACATTGCATTAAAATGCAATAACGGGTGATCAAAAGATCTTATCTACGCCAAAATGGTATCAATAAAAACGTCAGCTCAGCACGCAAAAAATAAGCCCTCACCAAAATCCGAGATCACGAAAAATAGAGACGCTACAGGTCTCGGAAAATTACTAAATTTTTTATTATTTGGGGGGATTTTTGTTTAACCACTTACAGTAAATAAAAACAACCTATAAAGTCGTAATGACCCGGAGAATCATAATGGCAGTTTTAGCATTTGGTGAACTTGGCAAAAAAGCCCCTCAAAAAATAGTTGTGGAATTGCACTTTTTTTTCAATTTCATCACACTTGGATTATTTTTCATGTTTTCCAGTGACAATATCATAAAACCAATGGTGCAGTTCAAAAGTACAACTTGTCCCTCCAAAAAACAAGTCCTGACAAGGCCATATTGACAGAAAAATAAAAGTTATGGCTCTGGGAAGCAGGGGAGCAAAAAACAGAAACGCAAAAACAAATATGGGCTGCTGCATGAAATGGTTAAAGGGAATCCATCAGCAGGTTTTTGCAATGTAATCCAAGAGCAGCATGCTATAGGGGGCAGAGAGCTTGATTCCAGTGATGTGTCACTTACTAGACTGAGTGTTGCTATTTCAATAAAATCAGTGTTTTGTTCAGCTGCAGATTATCATTATGGGACTAGGTGTCTTGTGCCTCCTAGTCCAACCACGCCCCACCATGGTTTAGCATATTTCTATCAATACACAGTGTACACAGAAAGTTGCTAATCAGAGATGTGGTCTAGGTTATACACAGCTCAGCATTCTGAGCTCTGTCAAATCTGCAGCGGAGAAAACAAGGATTATATCAAAATGACAGCATGCAGCCCAGTAAGTAACCAATTTCCAATATTTTCACTTTTTCACCTTACAAGAGCTTGAACATTTCTAGTTTTCCTTGTCTTTGCAAAAAAAAAAGCACCATTTAATTTACCATAAAGTGTATTGAAAAACAGAAAAAAAAGGGGAAAACTTTTTCAAGATTGGTGGTGACTAGGGTTGAGCGACCTTGACTTTTTTAGGGTCGAGCCGGGTTTCGCGAAACCCGACTATCTCAAAAGTCGAGTCGAGTGAAATCGGCCGATTATGGCGAAAAGTCGAGGATCGACCGAAACACGAAACCCAATGCAAAGTCAATGGGATTATTTTTTTTCTCTCTCTCTCTCTCTCTCTCTCTCTCTCTCTCCTCCATCCGTCCCTGAACTGAAAAGCTGGTGTTACACAGTGCAAATCGCTACAGCGCACAAGCGACAACATGGCGATAGGCGTCCACGCCCCTAAGACCTATGTCATCACTCTGCCCACGCCCCTTCATTGGCTGAAAAAAATGGCGCCAAGCGCGTCATACGAAACGCGACTTTGGCGCGAAAGTCGCGTACCGCATGGCCGACCCCACACAGGGATCGGGTCGGGTTTCATGAAACCCGACTTTGCCAAAAGTCGGCGACTTTTGAAAATGAACGATCCGTTTCGCTCAACCCTAGTGGTGACCATGGCGGCCATTTTGAAGTCGGCCATTTTGGATCCAACTTTATTTTTTTCCAATGGGAAGAGGGTCATGTGACACATCAAACTTATTGAGAATTTCACAAGAAAAACAATGGTCTGCATGGTTTTAACATAACTTTATTCTTTCATGAGTTATTTAGAAGTTTATCTTTGTTTACAGCCATTGACATGTTGCAGAGGTTAACACGTGAGGAGCGGATAGAAATTGTGTTGATGTCTGGTGAACGCAGCACCCGGGTCATTGTAGCAGATTTCAATGCAAGACACCCTACGCAAGAAAACGGTCACCATTCCCATGTTATTTAGGTGTATCCATATAAATGGCCCACCCTAAAAAGTTTGCCTCATCACTGAACATAATGTTCTGTGTAAACTGAGAGTCCTGTTCCAATTTTTGTTTTGCCCATTCTGCAAATTCAGCGTGCCGATCTGGGACATCCTCGTTGAGATGCTGTAGCAGCTGGATTTGTTAAGGTGCCATTTGTGAGTAGCAAATATCGGCCGAAGGGATGTTCGACTGATGCCAGATCGGCTCTCTGAATTTGACAATTGAATTTAGTTTCCCCCTCCCATACACTAATGTGCCACAAACAGGATATCACCAACCATTACCATTTTATTTAGGTGTATCCATATAGGTGTATCCATATACATGGCCCACCCTGTTGTGTTTTTTTTATATGCTTGTGTTACTAAAGTCTTAATCCTTTTTTATTTTTATTTTTACTCTTAGATATGACTTTTTGATTTATTTTTTGATAAATGGGTTGATCAGGAACCGTCAAGTCTGATGATGTTGACAGCTGGATCATTATGGTGATATTGTATTAGTTCAAGACTTTTCAGACACGGCAATACAAAATATATTCATTATTTATATTTACTTTTTATGGCTCCAAATGAGGAAAAGGAGGGTTTTAGATTTCTCTTTATTTTTATTTTTCTATTTTTTTTTAAGTTCTACTAGGGGATTAAGACTTGCGATTGTTCGATTATTGGTACAATGTACTACGATTCCTCTTTATTGCCTGTCCTTTTATCTCTATCCTAAAGGCAGGGCTTAATAATAGTACAAAGAGTTGGGGCCTTCATTACAACCCATTGTGACTTTCCAATTGCTCTATGGGGGACTTATGGGGTAACAAAGAACAGGACCCTTTTTGCTTAGATCCCATGTCTTTTATTGACTTTGGCATATAAGGTGGGTATATTGCTGAGATTTCAATGATCTCTGCAGATACTTTACATATGGTTGTCAGCTGTACAACCCAACCAGTATCTGCTATGTATGGAGCAAGCTCAGTTTCTTAGCCCGCACCATGCACCTCCTACCCACATGTGATGTACATCAGGGGTGTCAAACTGCATTCCTCAAGGGCTGCAAACAGGTCACGTTTTCAGGATTTCCTTGTACTGCACAGGTGATAATTTAATCACCTACACAAATAATGAGTTGGTGATTAAATTATCACCTGTGCAGTACAAGGAAATCCTGAAAACATGACCTGTTTGCAGCCCTCGAGGAATGCAGTTTGACACCCCTGATGTACATGCATGTGACACGTTGCTAAGATGTTAAAAGAACTATAAATACTAAGGATATTTCAGTATTTTCTGACATTGTGTACCATATTTCGATCTCCTTACTTTTAATCCTGGCTATTATTAATCTGAGGCCAAACTGTCATGCTGTGTCGGTCTTCGGTAAGGACGTGGGGGACTCAAACTGTCCCTGCAACTGGGACCCTAACTCCCTGGAACTGGGACCCTATCTCTCCCTGTCCCAGGGGTAATCTTAACAAAAAGTAATTTACATACAAAACACTCACCAAGGGTACAGAGGAATAAAGAGAAGGATAGGAAGGTACAAACCAAATGGGAATAGGATAATGGAGAAAGCATGCACCCAAAAACAGCAGACAACAATCTCCAGCAGCAACTACAAACTCCAACTTCAGCACACCAACTCCAGCAAGCAAGGAAGCAAAACTTTCACAGGCAGGGATGAGAAGGTCTGGCCAACTTTTATAGAGAGAGAAAACGAGAAGGTCAGGAAGCAGCTGTGAGATGGAGTTACATGTCTCTAATCAGCATACAAAAAGCTGTTAACCTCTTCAGTGCCAAAGGAAACAAAGTCTATTTAATATGAGGAACAAAACACACAGGCTAAATGGAAGACCTGCGATTCACAGTACATAAAGTTCGCCTAACCCCAGATCTCCCAGGAGGATGAGACACAGTCGTGACACAGACACATTTTAGTGATATAACTCTTTCTTATTATTTGGGATTTGGGCTCAGCATGACTCTTTTTTAAATTTTTTTTACATTTTCACAGGCTGTCCCCCGAAAGACACAGAAGACCATTGGGGGGCCTTATTTTTTTTTTTAATAATTTTTCCAATCAAATTTTCATTTTTTGATTGATTGACTGGCTTAATCTGGCACCATAAATGTGCAATAGTATAGAAGTAAGGTCTAGGACCAACCGCGATAAATTTACTCTAGATCATAAGTAGTTTATCACTGTGCACAAATTATATAAAAGAAGAAAAAATATAAGTTATAGATAAAATAGCCCCAAATTGGACCAAACATGTTCCAAGTGAATAATCACATGGTTTTCTAGTGGGCCAGTCTGCAAGTTCTATATTTCTATAATTATACTTTATTACCTTTTGATTTTCATTAATATTTTTGTTTTATTTTCAATTTTTGTTTTGAAGGCCAAAATTATAAAAAAAAATAATTCTGTGAAATAATAATATTTATTTGGCGCCGGTAAAGGCTATCATTTCTGTCACTGCTCATACAATTTTTGCAGATTTATGACAGCTATAAAATGCGATAACTGAATGTAAAAATGTTTTCATACGAAGAGCTATCGGCTTCTAGAAAAACACAATGTCTGGAGGGAGCGCCGCTGCTGTTGCTCTTGGCATTGTGAATGGCGTTGTGTGCCTCGTTGCTTTTGTGTTCCCTGGCAGGCTAGCACATTGTAATGCTGTTATTATATATGGTGTGATGGAATGTGTAAAGAAACGGATGTGCTATGGGCTAAAATAGAAGGAGTTATTTTCTTGTTTGCTTAGGGTTCGCAAATGATGAGATACAGGCCTTGGAAAAAACCAAGGACAAACCCGATATTTATAGAAGAATTTGTATTTTTTCTCGTCTACTGTTAAACTAATACAAAGCAGTATGGAAATAGTCATTTCCTCACCTCCTTAAGTTTTATTAAATGGGTTTTCCATGCAAAAAGCTCATGTTCCTACCCTACAAAGTTACATGAGAAGATGCTCAAGTCCATTGACACCACCTGAAAGCCTTAGGCAAAAAAACAAGTCTATACAAAGTTTGCAAAATCGCCTTGAATGTCCAAAAGGCTCCTGGATAAAAAAAAAGTTGAGATCTCCTGGACTCCCGGAACAGAGAGCAATTATCACAAGTCCTGCAGAAAATTCACAAAAATCTCCCAGGATCAAATAAAGTTTCTTGTTAACTGAAGTGACGGAGAAGTTGTGATTGAGGCTTGGAAGGGCGGAGAACAAGCAGGAAATGATGTTGAGTTGTGTGGCCTTGAAAAAGGGGCAAAGTTATGATTGACATTTTTTGAACTTGTGCCGTCATCTAGTGGCCTCTGCGAAGTCAGGGGTCAGCAACTTGCAGCTCTTCAGGTGCTGTAAAGCTACAACTCCCAGTAAGCCAGGTTGCTGATACCTGGTCTTCATCAAGTAACTATTTTTCCTGACTGGGCATCATATTATTATTATTATTATTATTATTTATATAGCACTATTAATTCTATGTTGCTGTACATGAGAAAGGGGTTACTTACAGAGTTATAGATATAATTTACAGTAAACAAATTTACAATGACAGACTGGTACAGAGGGGAGAGGACACTGTCCTTGCGGACTTACATTCTATGGGATAATGGGGAAGTGACAGAATGTCGGGGGTGCGGCAGCTCTGGTGGTGGTGAGGCAGCAGCTTGGGTGGTAGCGAGGCAGCAGAATGGTTATTGAAGGCTGTAGACTTTCCTGAAGAGATAGGTTTTCAGGTTCCGTCTGAAGGATCCGAGGGCGGTGGATAATCGGATGTGTTGGGTAGTGGAATTCCAGAGGATGGGGGATATTCGGGAGAAATCTTGGAGGCGGTTGTGTGAGGAACGAATAAGTGTGGAGGAGAGTAGGAGGTCTTGGGAGGATCGAAGATTGCGCGAGGGAAGATATTGGGAATTTAGTTCAGAGATATAGGGAGGGGACAGGTTGTGGATGGCTTTGCAGGTCATTGTTTGTAGTTTGAACTGGATTCGTTGAGGAATTGGGAGCCAGTGGAGGGATTTGCAGAGGGGAGAAACTGGGGAGTAGCGAGGAGAGAGGTGGATTAGGCAGGCAGCAGAGTTGAGGACATATATAACCTTTTTGTTTGAGGTTAACATATTCGCATTTTGACCCTTGGAACAAAAAAGGCTGGACACCCCTGATTTATTGGGTTTGTATATTTCACTGAGGATCTGGAAAAAAATCTGCAGCAAATATTTTGTTGCTTTATTTCAAAGGGATTTTTTCTCATATTGAACTAATTAAAGGGAACCTGTCACCAGGTTTGACAGATAAAAGATACGGCCACCACCTTTCAGGCCTGATATGCAGCATTCTATAATGCTGTATATCTGCCCCCAACCCAACTTGAAAGATAGGAAAAAGAGCTTTTATTGTACTCACCTGTGGGGTGGTCCAGTCCGATGAGCGTCATTGGTCTTGGTTTGGCACCTCCCTTCTTTTTGCGATGGCGTCCTCCTTCTTGCTTTTTTTGCAGTTCCGCAGACAAGAAGACTTTTTTTAAAGGTCTAGCATTTGATACAAAGTTAAATAAGTTACATGCACTTCTTTCAGAACTGTTATTCATGGGATTGAGTTCATGGGCATCGAGTATAGTCAATGCCTTAATCAAAACATAGATGGATCACTGCTACCAAAGTCAACGTGTTCCTACGTGTTCCTCAAATTACACCGAGATCCATAATATTGAACTGGAAACCACCATCTATCAGGTATGGCCATTGGTTATTCTGCTGGATTTTACCAGTTCCTATGAAGTATAAAGGGGCACCAACCATAGTAGAGTAGTGACACTGACACCAGCACCGAGGTGTGAGCAGCGCCCAACCTTACTCCCCTAACATCCCAAAAAGATCTGTCCTTTTTAGGGTACATAAATACTTTTCAACCTTAGGGACATATTCTGGTTAGGCAGAAGATTCTAACTGCCCTTAAGGTTGAGCAACAAATTTAAATAAAAAAACGGTGAACCAAATTTTTCACATTTTGTTTAGTAAAATTGTAAATTGGACTAATCATATTAATCTTGTTAAACCCATAATCAGTCTGTAACTTATCATATTCCCCATTTCCCTCCATCACATATGTAGACAGGTCTTTTCCTCCCAAAGCATCACAGCACTCAACAACTGCCGATGCCGCAATTTATTCCCAACAATGTGATTGCTTTGAAAGGATGTGAGCACCTTGGGGACATCTATGTTGGGCAAAAAAAATCATTCTTGCATTTGGGCTTCCTTTAAGATGATGTACTGTTTCCCTCCTATAGCCTTTGCATTGCACTGTCTTATGCTGGCTGCAGAATGAATCACTTGAGAATACACCAGTGAGTTCCTTCTGACAGGGAGTTTGTAACTTTTTTTTTTCTACCTTTTTCTGCGTTCCTCTCTGATGACTAAAGATCACATGAAAGTTGTGGTAATAAATAGAGATGGGTAAACCCAAACAGTACAGTTCAGGGTCCAAACCTCGAGCATGGACTTCTAGCGGAAGTCCATGTTTCTATGCTGGTTCGGCAGCTTGACCAACGTTTTTTGAAATGCTGCAGCGCCACTAATCAACAAGATTTTCCTGTGTGGGTACTACCGGCCCCATCACAGCCATATCAAATATTGACATGGCTGTGATAGGCCGGCAAACTATATAAAAAAATAAATAAATGAACAAATAATAAGATATGGTGTTCACTCAATTCTTGATAACCAGCGCAGGTAAAGCTGACAGCTGCAGACTGCAACCCTCGGCTGTCAGCTTTATCTTGGTTTGTTATCAAAATAGATGGTTCCCATGCTGTTTTTTTTTTTTAATTATTTAAATAAATAATTTAAAAAATTGGCATGGGGTCCCCAACAATTTTGAAAGCCAGATAAGCTAAAGCAGGCAGCTGGGGCCTGGTTTTCTCAGGCTGAGAAGGGGCCATGGATAATGGTCCTCCTTAGCTTAAAAATAGCAGCCCGCAGTCCTTGTCCTTGTCACCCGTCCTTCAATAATTCACAATGCTGATGTTCCATGACGATCCCCAGCACTGCTACATCTGGTTGCATTGCTGAGCGGATATATTTGCAGTCTCACATCTCACCCCAGTAACCAAATCGCACTGAGCTGAACGTGAGAATGCGCCTGCATGTGACCAGCAATGATGTCGTGAAGATTACCACCGGTAACACACAGCCACATTTTCACGCTCACTGTGATTTGGTTACAGGGATAAGCAGTGACATTACTGATGTCACTACTTAGCAATGCAATCAGAGTTGGGGATCATTGTTGGGCATCTGAATTGTGGATTATAGGCGGACAGGTGCGGAATGGGATTACTTTGATTTTTAATTTATATGTTAATAAATGGGAAAAATGTGATTTATCAAGAAGTCTTTTGTTCAAATAACCCCTTTACCCCCACGGGTGGTTTGCATGTTAATGACCGGGCCAATTTTTACAATTCTGACCACTGTCCCTTTATGAGGTTATAACTCTTCTGGAATGTTTCAACAGATCCTGATGAATCTGACAATGTTTTCTCGTGACATATTGTACTTCATGATAGTGGTAAAATTTCTTTGATATTACCTGCGTTTACTTGTGAAAAAAACGGTAATTTTTCAAAAATTTTGAAAATTTTCGCAATTTTTCAACTTTGAATTTTTATGCCCTTAAATCACAGAGATATGTCACACAAAATACTTAATAAGTAACATTTCCCACAAGTCTACTTTACATCAGCACAATTTTGGAACCCAAAGTTTTTTTTGTTAGGGAGTTATATCAAGAAGTTTATTAACCCTTCAGGTGTTTCACAGGAATTTTTGGAATGTTTAACCCTAGAACGCATGGCGTTAAAAATATACATATTAACGTATTGGGGGCCTTTTAGGCCCCCATGCACATAATGCAGAAAAACACACTTAAATAACTTTCACAAGTTTATTTCAAAATTGCTCAATAAAATATGAATAGTGGACAAAATTTTAATTATATTTTTTCACAGAAAACACCAAAAAATCTTTTTTTTTCCCAAATTTCACACAAAGACATGAAAACACACAAAAGCGCATAGAAATCTATAGCAAACTAGCTGCAGCTACATTTTTATTCTAACTTTCTTTTCTATTATATTAGTCTTCCAAACAATTCTGACATGTTATTTTTTCAGAAGAGTGTTCTTTGCAAACAGTTTCCTTACAAGTGGAAGAATATCGCTCAGTTTTCCTCTCTATGTTTCTTGGACACATGAAACAACGCTTTCGTTTTCTTTCTCCTGGCTCTGGAATAATCTGAGACTGCACGCCACACCGTTTCATTGCTTCTTTAGTTTGCTTTGGCAAGCATTTCAAGTCGCTTCGCTCTATCATGTGAGGCATTACAAGTTCATGACAAAGGTCCTTCAAGAATATGCGTCTCCTGTCCTTCCTCTGTGCATGAAATTCCGGATGAGTTTCTGTATAAATAATGAATGAATTTAGGGCTGCTACATCAAGCATATTTGAAAATAGTACTACAGGCCATCGTTTTGTTTGCCTCTTACACGAATATTCTCCCACCATCTCATCCATTTTATCTACACCTCCTTTTGTTGTATTGTAATGCAGGATGATTTCTGGTTTCAATTTTTTGTCATTGCTGTCAACACTGCAATGGTACTGAGTAAAATTACAGATTTCTCCTTCTTCGTCTTGTAAGATACCAAAGTCGCTTTGTTATTGAATCCAAAGACACTCTCATAAAGTGCTCGCTGATGATTGTGTTTCACTGCTTCTGGAATTTCTTGTCTGTTTTGCTTTATAGTACCAACAAGTGTAATAGCTTTTGCAAGCAGAAAATTGCCTAGTTCAACATTGGTGAAATAATTATCCATGGTAATGTTTCTACCTGAATTGTATATTGGAACAGCAAGAGTTTTGACTATTTCAGACCCCAGATCCTTCTGTACTGGTGCACCAACCTCTTTGCCACAGTAGATTACGCCATTTATGCCATAATAATTTGCAGAATCACACATTCAGAAGATTTTTATTCCGTACTTGGCTGGCTTGCTGGGCATGTATTGTATGAACTTGCAGCGTCCTCTGAACGGTACAAGTTGCTCATCTACAGTAACATTAGTACTAGGATTGTAAAGTTTTGTGCAATTTTTGATAAATATGTTCCAGATATAACTGATAGGGGCTAATTTGTCTGTTTCAAGCCTCGCTGCATGAGTTCGCTTATCATCAAAGTGAATGATTCTTCTAATTTCCTCATATCTGCCCACTGACATTGTCGCCTTATAGTGTGGATCAGAAAGTGGGTCCAGAAATAATTCTCGTATTGGGACATCATATGATTTTTGACTTCCTGCCAGCAGTAAAAGTCCAATATATGCATAAAGTTCCTCTTTTGAGATATTTTTCCAGGACTTATTTTTTGAAGAAGCGATACGTCTTCCTTCTAGGTTTGAACATAATAGGACCTCTTCTGCAATATTGTCAGAAAAATAAGTACAGAATACATCTTTAGGGGTAAAGTAACTGGGACTTCCCACAGCTCCTTGACCCTGTCTCACAATATTGTGTGTTGGAGTACGTACGACTAATGTAGGATTACTGTCCCAAAAAACATTTGTTTTGGATGTTCTGCTTATGACTTCTTGAGGATCCACTAGATTCACTTCTTCGTCATCAGAAGAATCACTGGATGAGGATGTTTGATTAGCTGGTGGCAGATATTCTTCATCAGACAAAGATAGTTCACTTTCATCATCGCTTTGAAACATAATCGCTTCAATCTCTTGGTCAGTCAGACACTTGGAGGAAGAGTGTGCCATTGCTGACTAGATGTTAGCAAACTAAAAGAAAAAACAATGAACAGAATCAGGGTTGTCCACTCTTTGCTTGTGTGTGACACACTGTAAGTGTAATGTCCCCCCTTCTTCCTCTCACCCTCAGCAGCTCTTACCTTTTATACTTTTAGGTGGTGTACAATTCTCTGGATTTTTGTGGCTCACAAGCTCTAGACTTTGCAAGCTTCTTAGAAACAGAAACTGAAAATGAATCAGATTTCCTCTCAACAGCTTATCTTCTCACAGGTCATTCAGCAATTAGCTCACAGTGTATACTGTCCTCAGTACTCTATACACAGCTCATTAGAAGGACCTGAGGTGATGTCATGGCCTTATCACTCCCTCCAAAAATCACATGACATCCTCACATGTTATTATCCGCACCCTGGACCCTCCACCTACATTACTAAGTACAAATAAAGTAACTTGAGACACAAACACTACTGAGAACATGATAAAAATAGCGGGGGCCTAAAAGGCCCCCAATTTGTACAGATGTAGTTTTCACCAAACAAGCATTGTTACACCATAATGCCTATGAAAACAATTATATGAACAACTGGATATTATCAACAACGACATACTTGAGGAATACCTGGAGTTTCAAAATTCTAACTAAAGTAATTTTGCAGAGAATAGCAAAAAATTTACTTAATCTCCAATTTGTTTTATTTTACCAAGGGTAACAGGAGAAATTGGACCCCAAACATTGTTGTCAAGTTTATCATGAGTATGCTGATACCCTATATGTGGGGGCAAACCACTGTTTGCGCGCATGGCAAAGCTCTGAAGGGAAGGAGCGCCGTTTGACTTTTCAATGCAAAATTGACTGGAATTAAGATGGGACACCATGTCGCGTTTGGAGAGCCCCTGATGTGCCTAAACGTTAAAACCCCCACAAGTGACACCATTTTGGAAATAAGACCCCCCTAAGGAACTTATCTAGATGTATTGTGAAAACTTTGAACCTCCAAGTGTTTCACTACAGTTTATGATGCAGAGTCGTGAAAATAAAAATTATTTTTTAGCCCCCAGTTTTGTATTTTCCCAAGGGTAACAGGAGAAATTGGACCCCAAATGTTGTTGTCCAATTTGTCCTGAGCACGCTGATACCCCATATGTGGGGGGAACCACCGTTTGTGCGCATGGCAGAGCTCGGAAGGAAAGGCGCGCCGTTTGGAATGCAGACTTAGATGATTGGTCTGCAGGCGTCATGTTGCATTTGCAGAGCCCCTGATGTACCTAAACAGTAGAAACCCCCCACAAGTGACCCCATATTGGATACTGGACCCCCCAAGGAGCTTATCTAGATGTGTTGTGAGAACTTTGCACCCCCAAGTGTTTCACTACAGTTTATAACGCAGAGCTGAGAAACTAAAAATTCTTTTTTTCCACAAAAATTATATTTTAGCCCCAAGTTTTGTATTTTCCCAAGGGTAACAGGAGAAATTGGACCCCAAAAGTTGTTGTCCAATTTGTCCTGAGTATGCTGATACCCCGTATGGTAAACCCCTGTTTGGGCGCACGGGAGAGCACGAAAGGGAAGGAGCACTGTTTTACTTTTTTCAATGCAGAATTGGCTGGAATTGAGATCGGACGCTATATCGCGTTTGGAGAGCCCCTGATGTGCCTAAACAGTGGAAACCCCCCCAATTCTAACTGAAACCCTGACCCAAACACACCCCTAACCCTAATCCAAACCATAACCCTAACCACATCCCTTACCCTAATCCCAACACTAATCCTAACCGTAAATGTAATCCAAACCCTCACTTTAGCCCCAACCCTAAACCTAACTTTAGCCCCCAACCCTAACTGTAGCCCCAACCCTAACCCTAATCCCAACCCTAACTTTAGCCCCATCCCTAACCCTAACTTTAGTCCCAACCCTAACCCTAATGGGAAAATGGAAATAAATACATTTGTTTTAAATGTTATTATTTTTCCCTAACTAAGGGGGTGATGAAGGGGGGTTCGAACCTGGAAATTATAGGCCAGTAAGTCTAACCTCTATTGTTGGTAAAATATTTGAAGGGTTTCTGAGGGATGTTATTCTGGATTATCTCAATGAGAATAACTGTTTAACTCCATATCAGCATGGGTTTATGAGAAATCGCTCCTGTCAAACCAATCTAATCAGTTTTTATGAAGAGGTAAGCTATAGACTGGACCACGGTGAGTCATTGGACGTGGTATATCTCGATTTTTCCAAAGCGTTTGATACCGTGCCGCACAAGAGGTTGGTACACAAAATGAGAATGCTTGGTCTGGGGGAAAATGTGTGTAAATGGGTTAGTAACTGGCTTAGTGATAGAAAGCAGAGGGTGGTTATAAATGGTATAGTCTCTAACTGGGTCGCTGTGACCAGTGGGGTACCGCAGGGGTCAGTATTGGGACCTGTTCTCTTCAACATATTCATTAATGATCTGGTAGAAGGTTTACACAGTAAAATATCGATATTTGCAGATGATACAAAACTATGTAAAGCAGTTAATACAAGAGAAGATAGTATTCTGCTACAGATGGATCTGGATAAGTTGGAAACTTGGGCTGAAAGGTGGCAGATGAGGTTTAACAATGATAAATGTAAGGTTATACACATGGGAAGAGGGAATCAATATCACCATTACACACTGAACGGGAAACCACTGGGTAAATCTGACAGGGAGAAGGACTTGGGGATCCTAGTTAATGATAAACTTACCTGGAGCAGCCAGTGCCAGGCAGCAGCTGCCAAGGCAAACAGGATCATGGGGTGCATTAAAAGAGGTCTGGATACACATGATGAGAGCATTATACTGCCTCTGTACAAATCCCTAGTTAGACCGCACATGGAGTACTGTGTCCAGTTTTGGGCACCGGTGCTCAGGAAGGATATAATGGAACTAGAGAGAGTACAAAGGAGGGCAACAAAATTAATAAAGGGGATGGGAGAACTACAATACCCAGATAGATTAGCGAAATTAGGATTATTTAGTCTAGAAAAAAGACGACTGAGGGGCGATCTAATAACCATGTATAAGTATATAAGGGGACAATACAAATATCTCGCTGAGGATCTGTTTATACCAAGGAAGGTGACGGGCACAAGGGGGCATTCTTTGCGTCTGGAGGAGAGAAGGTTTTTCCACCAACATAGAAGAGGATTCTTTACTGTTAGGGCAGTGAGAATCTGGAATTGCTTGCCTGAGGAGGTGGTGATGGCGAACTCAGTCGAGGGGTTCAAGAGAGGCCTGGATGTCTTCCTGGAGCAGAACAATATTGTATCATACAATTATTAGGTTCTGTAGAAGGACGTAGATCTGGGTATTTATTATGATGGAATATAGGCTGAACTGGATGGACAAATGTCTTTTTTCGGCCTTACTAACTATGATTTACTTTTAAAGTGTTTTTTTGGCCGCTTTTTATGATTGGCAGCCGTCACACACTAAAAGACGCTTTTTATTGCGAAAAATAGTTTTTGCCTCTCCACATTTTGAGAGCTATAATTTTTCCATATTTTGGTTCACAGAGTCATATGAGGTCTCGTTTTTTGCGGGACGAGTTGATGTATTTATTGGTACCATTTTCGGGCACGTGACCTTTTTTGATCGCTTTTTATTCTGATTTTTGTGAGGTAGAATGAATAAAAACCAGCTATTCATGAATTTCTTTTGGGGGGCGCTTATATTGTTCCACGTTTGGTAAAATTGATAAAGCAGTTTTATTCTTCGGGTCAGTACGATTACAGCGATACCTCATTTATATTTTATTTATGTTTTGGCGCTATTATTCGATAAAAGCTATTTTATATATAAAATAATTATTTTTGCATTGCTTTATTCTGAGGACTTTAACTATTCTATTTTATCGTTGATGATGCTGTATGGTGGCTCGTTTTCTACGGGACAAGATGACGTTTTCAGCGGTACCATGGTTATTTATATCTGTCTTTTTGATCACATGTTATTCCACTTTTTGTTTGGCGGTATGATAAAAAGCGTCGTTTTTTGCCTTGCTTTTTTTTTTACGGTGATCACTGAAGGGTTTAACTAGGGGGACAGTTTTACAGGTCGGGTCATTACGGATGCAACAATACTAAATATGTGTACTTTTATTGTTTTTTTTATTTAGATAGAGAAATGTATTTATTGGAACAATATATATATATTTTTTTCCTTTATTTAGGATTTTTTTTTTTTACACATGTAAATATTTTTTTTTTATTTTGTCCCAGGGGGGACATGACTATACAGGGTCAGATCGCTGATCTGACACTTTGCTGTGCACTGTGTCAGATCAGCGATCTGACAGGCACAACAGGGAGGCTTCCCGACGCCTGCTCTAAGCAGGCACTTGGAAGCCTCCTCCCTGCTGGACCTGGAAGATCCCCCGTGGCCATTTTGGATCTGGGCCTGCAGGGAGGAAAAGGTAAGAGACCCTCGGAGCAACGCGATCACATCGCGTTGCTCTGAGGGTCTCAGGGAAGCATGCAGGGAGCCCCCCTCCCTGCGCGATGCTTCCCTATGCCACCGAAACGCTGCGATCATGTTTGATCGCATTGTGCCGGGGGTTAATGTGCCAGGAGCGGTCCATGACCGCTCCTGGCACATAGTGCCGGATGTCAGCTGCGATAGTCAGCCGTATTGCTATGTTCACCTCAAGTTTAGTTGATTACCCACTGTTGGCTTCAGTAGTATAGAATATGTTTTCCAGATAGTAATTGGACCTCTAATCCCAGATGATTGTCCAACTCTTGTCTAAACATAGGTAGATTGTGCTTATTCAGATTGGCATCGACCTGCAAGCCTAGTAGATTAGCCCCATCCTTGGTTCGACCATCATATATGATATTTTCCCCTAATCGTTATGTGTCAACAAGAACAGATGATTGTCAAAACTTGGCTTGACCTGGGAAGATCATGCTGTCCAATTCACTGTGGGCAATCCAAGAATACATCCTGTCTTAGATGTAATTGTAAAATGTATGGAGCCATCTCATAGTTCTCATAGTAAACATTGAACCAAGTCTAGCACTCTATTAACCTCTACATGAATCCAGTGCAGCTGGGACCCCCCTGCTGTAAATAGATAATTAAAGATGGTTATCTGATGGATCACAGACATGAATTTTAAGCACAGCTTGCAGAAGAATGTGGGAGGTAACAGATTTATAACCTGTGGAAATGCAATATGGCCTTTGCCTCCCTATGTCAGGGATAGGCAAAAAATCTGCTGTAAGCCTGGATTCCAGTTAGAAATATTGAAGTTTTCATGAACAGCAAGGGTTCTACAGTTACGGCAAGCATATTATCAGCATTGTTACAAAATGGCGATCGGAATTCGTAATGCACTGACTTACGTCACTGGTTGGTTGCCGTATCAGTCCCAAATTAAGCTCTAACAGATGGATGACACTATAAATGCCATGTATCTGATCTATGGAAAGCCTGGGCCTGGCCTGGGATCACAGGAGCAAAGATATCATGAGAATTGGAAATCTCTTGATTATTGGGACCTTATCCACATCCCATGACCAGCCCCAGTATGAACTCATCAAGAAGAGGTATGTGGGTGTGGTTATAACCAATAAAAGCAGATTTTGAGTATGTGCCATTGTCAGTCCTGGAAGACAAAGTTCACTGTGCTTCTGTACCATTTCCCGAAATGAAGTGCTTCCCTCCATAAAAGATCTGTGCAATTTCTGTGACACAGTTTTAGTACTTTTCTTTTGTTATTCCTTTCTACTTTATCATATTGTTTAAACAATATTGTTTTTCCCATTTTGTAACATCTTTGTATATTTTTATAAACCCTGCCTACATTTCAGATTACATATATGTGGCACCCCAGGAGTCCGGTTGCCACAATGGCATTGCCTTTCTCATGGAGATGTCATGCCTGGGAGTAAAGAGGGATCCCCTTAACAGGTAACACAAACATATAACACCTTCCTAACTCCAGACTAGAAGGGGGAGCTCTAAGCCCAGTTTCAGGGGAACTTCCCTATAAGTTCAGGTCTGGAATCGGGGTTAGGCCTCTTTCAGACGTCAGTGTCTCCGGTACGTGTAGTGACAGTTTTCTCACGTACCGGAGACACTGACACACGTAGACCCATTCAAATGAATGGGTCTATGCACATGTCTCCGTGTGTCCGTGTTGAAAACACGGCGACATGTCCGTTTATCGCCGGCAGCACGTACCGCCATACGTGCCGCACACGTGCACACGGAGAACAGTGTGCATTCTCCTCCGTGTGCACGTACCGCCCGCAGGAGAGACAGCGCTACAGTTAAGCGCTGTCCCCCCGCGTGCGGTGCTGAATCCAGAATTCATCCCTTCTTCCCAGCAGCATTTGCTGGAAAGAAGTGATGTTTTTTTTTTTTTCTTTTTTTCACCATAAAAATAAAGTTTATTTGTCCCCTCCTGCCTCCCATCCCCCGTGCGCCCCCCCGGCTGGCCAGGAAATACTCTCCAAGCTCCAGCGATGCCTCCTCTCAGCGGCTGCAGCCTGTGCTGTGTGAGCGGTCACGTGGTCTCGCTCATTACAGTGAGGGAATATGCGCATATTCCTCACTGTAATTAGCAGTCCCACGTGACCGCTCACACAGGAGAAGCTGCAGCCGCTGAGAGGACAGAGGAAACATCGCGGGAGCTAGGTGAGTATTTCTATGCAAGGGGCCGGGCGGCGCACGGGGGATGGGAGGGGGGAGCTCAGCAGAACTTTATTTTTAACAAAAAAAAGGATCTTTCATCTCTTCTCTCCTGCGGGAGAGAAGAGATGAATGCGGCTTCAGCACCACACAGGGGGGACAGCGCTTAGTGTAGCGCTGTCTCCCCTGCACGGTCCGTGTGGTCCTCAGGCGGCACACGGGCAGCACGCGGATGCCGCACGTGTGCCACACTGATGTGCTACGTGAGCACACGGACACACGGACACAGATAATTTCGGTACCAATTTCTCCGGTACCGGAATTATCAGGACGTCTGAAAGAGGCCTTAGAGAGTTTAGTGTGAGACACTGAAGGGAAAGTAAGCACGTGAGGAGAGAGACTGGGAATAGAGCTATAACTGAGCTCTTCCCAGGGTTAATCGCAAAGAAATCAGACACCGAGGTCCATGGTTGCACGGGTACTAAAGGCCCAGCAGCTAGAACCGGAGAGCAGGAGATTGCAGGTCTCCTGGCCCACCTAATACCTGGAGGCACCACAGAAAGTCAGGAGCCTGGGGCTGCCAGTGAGAAGACATTGCCCATGAAAGGCTCATGCTGTCAACCATACGGGTTAGGTGTAACAGACACTGAGAGGAACTTGTGTAAAGCTTCAGATGCAAGTGACAGAGAATTCAGGGCAGAAGGAAGGCCTCTGAACCCACCTGGCCAAGTGGATCCCAAGTTACTCCCAGGTTGTTCGGACCCAATCTACACCTGTAACCTGTGCCCCGGACTGCACCTGGAAAACATCAGTAAAAAGGTAAAGGAAACTGCAAACCCTGTGTCCTCCCATTATTTCCTACATCCTTAGTCCTGCACCCACCAGCTATTATCCCTTACTAACTGCAGCGGTAGCCCTGGGGACTAAGCTCTACCTGTGGGGAGCAGTGCCAACTCTGCTGCAATACCATCAACCCCAGTGGTCCCCTTTAAGCAGCGTCGGCCATCACTGGCTGAATACCATAGGTGGCATCACAAACATTTCCCCATAGACTTTATTGTCCACTACACTTCATTCCCTTTAATTGGACACCCATGGCCATGGACCGGGTCACTGCTGCTGTGACCTTCCCCTTTATGTACCACCGGAACCAGCCCGAGGACCCCATGGTCCTAGCAGGCACTCCATTCTGACCTCATGAACAGGATATCTCAGCCCGGTATCACTGGGTCCTGTGTTCCATAAACTTTATTAAGCTGTGTGATAACCGCCATTGCCACGCTGTGCGGCGTGTGAGGAGCGGGGAGGTGTGCCTTTATGGGTGGAGCTAAAGAAAGAGCGTGAAGGGAAGCTGCACTCCATGCTTTGCTGTGCACGGATGAAAAAGCAGGAGGCCCCACCCGGAAACCGGCAGGAGCACAATACATCCCGCCTGCAGAGCAACCGCTGATCACGGTAACGATACCCAGAGCCTGGCTAAGGTTCTCTGGAGGTGAAAGGACATGTCCAGCTCAGGTGGAGATCTAGCAGTGGATGCAGCCGCAGACCCCATAGTACAGCAGAATCCATAGTGCAGCAAGATCTGGCAACCGCCTCCGCAGTCCCCATAATGCTGCTATCAGTGATGTACATACCGGGAGCCTGGTTACCGCAGTACTCAGGGGAGTCACACACCCTGAGTGATTTACCCATTATCTACCAATGTCCTTTTTTTGGGACGCCTAATCTTTAGCTTCTAGCAACTAAGATTTTATAATTTTTATAATTAGGTCCATTTTTTGTGTTGTGTTTGTAAAATTAATGTTTACAAAATAGGAAATCATGTCATTGTCATTTTTAATTGAATATTGGGATGCCCTTTTCTGAAAAATCCATACTTGAAAAAATTTTGCAAATTATGTTTCTGATTCATTAAGACCCAAATCATTAAAAATCTGTCATTAAATTTAAAAAAAAAATGAAAATTGCTAATTTGGCAAATAATGGGTAAAGGCGAGAGTCTGCAGCTTGTTTAAAGTGTACCCTATGTCTGAGGACAAAAAAAGTCAACATCCTCATTGGTCAGTTAACTGGTGTGGCATAGAGGGAAGTAAAGTCCTGGCCGGACACTGATAAAGGGACTGTCAAACAAATCCTGGCCAAGCTAAAGGACAACTTTGACACCCGCACTGCAGCAGAGACAAAAATGAGATTCTTTGGGTGTAAACAAAGTGTGCAGGACAGTATTCGGGACTATGCCCTTAATCTCCAGGAGGCACTGCGGGTCATTAAGCAGGTTGACTCTGACAGCTTGCAAGATGGAGACAATATTAAAGGAGCAATTTATTGAGGGACTCCTGTCAAGCACCCACAAGACACAGCTGCACATCTTGGCCCTACAGAACCCTGACCTGGACTTGCACACTTTAAAGATACGACCATCCGGGTGATGAACCAAATTCCAGCCACATAGCGCCTCCTAGGCGCCCAGCAATTACCACCAGGAAGCGGCATCCTTTCCACAGACCCTCTTGGAAGCCGACGCGCAGACCCTAGATAATGACCCCTCTACAGGACTGTGCCTCCAGGTTCAGCAACTGACCAAAAGTGTGGCTGCACAAGCTCAAACCATGCAGTCCATGCAAGAGGTCCCAAAGAAGATCCAGCTGGCCTCCAGTCCAGATGATGTCCTGTGGCAACAGTAGAAGAGGATCCCACCAACCAGAGGGAGAGACAACGACCGCTACAACCAGGAAGGACAACCCATTTGTGGTCTCTGCAGCAAGGTGGGACACATCGCAAGATTCTGCAATTTAAATGGGCAAACCCTGGTGCAGAGGGCCAACGCCCAGGAGTAGGATGACCAGGCCCACAAAGCTGGCGAGCCAAGTATGTCGGAAGATGACCGGTCCTCCCTGTTGTGATTGACGGCATCCCGATAAACGCTTTACAGGACACCGGCTCTCAGGTGATGACTGTTGTGAATTCTGTGGCTGAGTTCACTTCTGTGGTCACAAGTGGTATTGCAGTCTCTGGGCTTCCTCCCTCAGGTGTTTTGGTGAGCTCGTTGGCTGCCTTGCTATTTAGCTCCACCTGAGTCTGTCTTCCTTGCTCCTTGTCAATGTTCCAGTGTTGGATCTGAGCTACTGCATCTTTCCTTGGGCCTGCTGCTCTGCTAGATAAGTGCTTCTAGTTTGTTTTCTGTTTTTTCTGTCCAGCTTGCTATTAACTTTTGCTGGAAGCTCTGAGAAGCAAAGGGGTGCCCCGCCGTGCTGTTAGTTCGGCACGGTGGGTCTTTTTGCCCCTTTGCGTGGTTTTCGTTTTAGGGTTTTTTGTAGACTGCATAGTTCTCTTTGCTATCCTCGCTCTGTCTAGAATATCGGGCCTCACTTTGCTGAATCTATTTCATTCCTACGTTTGTCTTTTCATCTTGCTAACAGTCATTATATGTGGGGGGCTGCCTATTCCTTTGGGGTATTTCTCTGAGGTAAGTCAGGCTTGTATTTCTATCTTCAGGCTAGTCAGCTCCTCAGGCAGTGCCGAGTTGCATAGGTAGTGATAGGCGCAATCCACTGCTGCTTATAGTTGTGTGAGGATAGATCAGGTACTGCAGTCTACAGAGATTCCACGTCTCAGAGCTCGTCCTATTGTTTTTGGTTATTGCCAGATCTCTGTATGTGCGCTGATTACTGCACGCTGTGTTGCCTGATTGCCAGCCATAACAGATGACTATGCCATATATTCTTTACAAACGGTACTGGGCTGACTTTGATATTGCCCTCGGCCCAGATAATGATCTGACAGTAGTCGCCAGCAATGGTCAGCCTTTGACACAAGTGGGGTATAAGGAGGTGACCATTAAGGTGGGGCGAGTAGAATTGAAAGCCCAAGGTCTGTTAATTGTAGACATTGATCGACGAGAATGTAACCCAATGACCCCTTTGGCACCAATGTAATACAACATTTCTTGCAGAAACTATTGTTTTGTTGCAACAGGTAGCCGAAACTGCTGGTTCCACTGAGCAGCGGGTCCTACAAAAGGAGATCAAAGCACTGATGCAGAGACAACAGGTAGAGCTGTCTGGTGGAGAAGTCAGCAGTGTCAGAGTGAGTGATCCATTACCCATTGCAGTACCCCAAAGAGTATGAAATATTAACTTGGCGTCGGGCAGCAATAGGCCTCAGTGGCCAAGATTACCAGCTACACATAGGCACTGACTCCACTCCTTTGCACCAAAAGCATGGGGCTTACCGAATGGTTCAGGAATATGAGCGGGTATTCAGCAAACACCCATTAGACTTTTAGCAAGTAAAAGGGTTCAACACCATATCCCCACTGGAGATCATACGCCCATTAAAAAAAGGTACCGGCCTGAACCCCCAGCACACTGTTAGTGTGCCAAGGATATGTTACGGGAGAAGAAGGAGGCTGGGGTAATCAAAGATAGTTGTAGGCCCTGGGCAGCTCTGTTAGTCCTCGTTAAAAAGAAATGGTAAAATGAGAATGTGTGTTTACTACAGGCGAATTAACAGCATTACACACAAGAACGCCTACCCATTACCTAGAACTGAGGAGTCACTAGATCTGCTAACTATTTCTCCACCTTAGATCACACCAGTGGGTAATGGTAGGTTCCCGTGGCAGAGGCGGATAAAGAGAAGACTGCCTTCATGACACCAATGGGCCTCTCCGAGTTCTGGCTCATGATGTCAACCATATGGGTTAGGAATAACAGACACTGAGAGGAACTTGTGTAAAGCTTCAGGCAGCAAGGGACAGAGAATTTAGCACAGAAGGAAGGCCTCTGAACCCACCTGGCCAAGTGGATCCCAAGTTACTCCCAGGCCATCCGGGCCCGATCTACACCTGTAACCTGTGTCCCGGACTGCACCTGAAAAACATCAGTAAAAAGGTAAAGGAAACTGCAAACCCTGTGTCCTCCCATTATTTCCTACATCCTTAGTCCTGCACCCACCAGCTATTATCCCTTACTAACTGCAGCGGTAGCCCTGGGGACTAAGCTCTACCTGTGGGGAGCAGTACCAACTCTGCTGCAATACCATCAACCCCAGTGGTCCCCTTTAAGCAGCGTCAGCCATCACTGGCTGAGTACCACAGGTGGAGTCACAAACATTTCCCCATAGACTTTATTGTGCACTATACTTCATCCCCTTTAATTGGACACCGAGGGCCACAGACCAGGTCACCATTGCCATGACCTTCCCCTTTAAGTACTGCCAGATTGGGCCCAAGTACCCCATGGTCCTAGTGTGCGCTCCATATATAAATAGTAATAGCTCTGTTCCTCTTGCTCTCTAAACCGCACCTCTGAAACCGTTAGCTATGTGTAATGGGTGTCCAATCCTCCAATATAAACAATTATTGGTGGAAGCTAGTTCCTTGTGTTATTGTGGAGTTAGGCAATGACTGTAGCTGGAAATATATATATATTCCACGGTTTGGAATCAGATTGGTATATGTTATATAATTGGGAGTTCCTCTATAACCGGCCAAGAAGTGAACGCAGCGTCCATCACTCGTCAGTCAATTGTGTAATTGTCCTGATGATTGGAGGCTCCAAAGTGTTGATTTTTGACCACTGGTATAAGCCAGGAGATCTGGGTAACTCCCAGCTGTGCTCTCCTAACAAACTGCTCACAGCGGTGGGATCTGCAAGATCTTCTTACTGTCTCCATGACATTGCCCATGGCTAAACAGACATAGAGCATTTGTTTCCCACATTGCAATGGACCTCAGGTCTAGTTCATTACCCCACCATTGGTTTGTTTAGTATAAAACTTGTTTTCCAAATTGACAAGGACCCTTCAATCTCGGTTGATTGCAGTACTCTTGGTAAAAGAGAGAAAAAGGATGCTTGCTTATATTGCTATCTACCAAACCTATCTGATTAGTCCAACCTTGACTTGACAAGCATACAACTTGTCTTTCCATATTTTTATGTGCCCCAAGACTTGTCCTTACCGTGATATAACATTTTTTCAAAGACTGTTATTGGCTCCGAAACCCAGTTGATTACCCCTTCCATGGCTTGGCCATCATCTAGAACATCATGGCTCCCCCAAGCCCAGTTGGTTACCCTATTGTCCCCTTGACCAGTACATTGTTTTCCTTGATTACCATCGGTCCCTTTGGATTGTTGTAGTCTACAGTTTGCTAAGGGTCGCTTAGCTCAGATCCAAGCCACAGATGCATTTGTTTTAAATATAGTTTTCTGAAAAGAAAAAAATTGTGGTGCCACCCATATACACAGATCATCAATAGTATTGTCACGCTGCCCTATTCACTTTGATTAAACAAAACTTCATTGAAGGACACGACTTATCTACAGGTGAGGCACAGTTTCTGAAAGAATGCTGCAATGTCTATCTAACCTTCCATTACTTCTTTAACTAAGGACATAATTCAATTTTTTCGCTGACAGTAGTGATGATACAGAACATGTAACACATTAAGGCATCGTCTGATAGGAGCTGATACATTTTTAAGTCTCAATTAAGAGAAACAGGCTCCATAAATGACCTCAAATGTGAATACTGATGTCTCGAAGTCTGGAAGTAGATGTGTTTCTTAGCTACTGGTCAGACTTTTGCCTCCTGCCAAAAAGCTTTCAGGGAATTTCCTCACCATGTAACTGGTTTATGAGTCATATGAGAAACTGGGAAATCTTTCAAACAGCTGCCTCCAGTTGACTTGAAGATTTTACAACACCTCTGTGCATCATCTTTATTGCCGGCGAGGAGAACGCTTTATTGGAACATCAAATGGCCTCAGATTCCATTAGAAGAAGAGCAGCTCCAAAAAATGGATGGAGACAGAGCTGAGAGCTTCAAGTATAGATAAAGCAAGAAAGTGACCTGACACTGAGTGCCTACTTACATACTTGCATCTGTACATAATAATAGTTAGGCAGATGAATACCAGACCAGTAATGTATAATGCTATAACATGCACACACCCTTACCTGTCCAAACCCATATTACTGAACAAATGGACACTACACTGTGTTCCAAATTATTATGCAAATTGGATACAAGTGTCATAAAGATTTAATTGTTTTGTTTTCCAAATATTCCAAATAAGCAAGTGGATGGTATTGTGTCTCAGGGCTCAATGGATCACTGAAATCAATCTTAAACACATGTGATAATTAACTTTCCAGGTGATACTAATTTAAGTAAAACTACTTTAAAAAATTGATCCTTATTATTAAGCAGGCCACAGGTTTCAAGCAATAAGGGAACTAAAAAGAATCTCTCTGCTGCTGAAAAGCGTTAAATAGTGCAATGCCTTGGACAAGGTATGAAAACATTAGATATTTCACGAAAACCTAAGAGTGACCATCGTACTATGAAGAGATTTGTGACTGAAACAGAGCACAGACAGAGTACATGCAGATAAGGGCATAATGAGGAAGGC